>NC_133770.1:58259977-58370079 GCF_003597395.2 Chelonoidis abingdonii
TGGATAAATTCATGGTGGCTAAGTCCATAAATGGCTATTAGCCAAGAAGGGTAAAGAATGGTGTCCCTAGCCTCTGTTCACCAGAGGATGGAGATGGATGGCAGGAGAGAGATCACTTGATCATTGCCTGTTCGCTTCACTTCCTCTGAGGCACCTGGCATTGGCCACTGTTGGTAGACAGATACTGGGCTAGATGGACCTTTGGTCTGACCCGGTACGGCCACTCTTATGTTCTTATGACACTGCTTCCGGGAGCTGCTTGAGGAAAGCACCACCCGGAGCCTGCACTCCTGACCCCCTATCCCAGCCAGAGCACTCACCCCCTCCCACACCCCAACCCTCAATTTTGTGAGCAATCATGGCCCCCCCATACAATTTCCATGCCAAGATGTGGCCCGTAGGCCAAAAAGTTTGCCCACCCTTACTTAGTATGTAATATTTGCTGGCAGACCAGTTCTCTAGTAGTTGGAAAGCTGAGGAACATAATGTCCTGAAATCCCTTCCTGCCATTGTTAGCATAAGCTCTTCAAACATATTGCTGCTTGAGCTGTTATTGTATAATAAACCAATTACATGGAGCATTCACTCGCTCTTCTCACGGTTTCATACCCCAGATAAATATCTTTTGTTTACTGTTTTGGGATCTGGGACATGGATGAACTTGGTATAAATGAAAGCTAAGGAAGAGCTGCAGTTTTAGAGGTCAGGAACAGTGTTTGACTGCACTACTCAATCTTCCTCACAGACACTTTGTTCCTGAATATAAATCCTGATTTTTAACATTTCTATACCAAGCACTGAGCCTCTCTAGAGCAGTGGCTACTAACTGTGTTGCACTGGATATGGTTTTGCTATGTGGAAAATAAATGCTCTTTGGATATTAGGGGAGATTACAAAACTCATTTTCAATTGTGAACTAAGCAGGATTTACAAACCTTAGAATCACATTGTCTCTGGTCCTCACACAGATGTACAGAGGGAAGACACAAGCAGCTGTCAACCTCTAGATTCATCTAGTTAGCTATCTACTGTAGTGTGGATATATTTTGTTGTTTTAGGCTCTGAGCACAACAGGGTAACGTTATTACATAGCTAATTACACTAAAGTTTATATTCTACTCAAATTCTGAAACTTGGATAGTTTATGGGACTAATTGGCTTTGTATCACACTAGTGTTCATGTCAATGACACAGTATGATCATTAAAAGATTATGTGACCATATTAATGCTTCTCAAAAAATAACATTTCTAAGAGCTCACTAGAAACTACATATTATCTTGTGGCTGATTACCCTACCTCAATTTTCCAGGTTGCTCTTAATTACATGATTAGCAAAATTTTGGACAGTCATGCTGACACAAGTTAAATTCACCTAACGAAAAACAGCATGCTGTCTTAGTAAGAATACACCTCATTCTCAGCTTCAAATTGTAATACATTACCTGAGAGAGTGGCCACATGAAATATTTACCAATATATGAATGTTTCAGTGGAACTCTGCAAATAAACAATCACTGTTCATATTAGTAATAATAAAAAATCTAATAAAGAAAGATTACTTACTTGATTAAGAATGTCTTGTTTCTGTAGAGCATGCAAAGAAAGAGAGAACACATATTAATGCAGTATACACAGTAACACTCAGACTCTGTTTTTATAATAGGACTATTTTAGTTGAAAATTTAGTTTTGTAGATAAACAGGTTTGAAAGAGAACAAACACATTCCATTATTTTATGTTAGCATAGTTGTTAAAAATGTGTCTAGTCTTGATTAGTTAGACAGTGCAAGCATTTGATTTTCAACCATGCAATGATAGATATCCAAGGAAAAAAACAACGAAAATAATGTCTTGACACTTTCATCATCAGCTCAGTGTACTCTGTGTAAGTTACCTGTTGTCAACAATGGATGTCAGCAACAAATGTTGCCGAACCAGTTCTGAGCAGTTTAACTGCAAGCGCAGAGAAGGATAGACTCTGGTGATGAAATGCTGCGTTGCCTATCCTTTGTACAATAAGTAAATCAAAACAGTGCTTTGGAAGAAGGGACTGTATTCACTTTTTCCATTTATTCACAAATGCTCAACACTACTTCAGAGTAAAGCTTACCACTCTCCATTTATCCATAAAAGATGTGTTCTGAATATGAATTATATCAAATGCCCCAAAACCTAGTTAACACCGAATTAGGATTACTGATGCCTCATGCTCTTCCAGAATGTTGAGTTCAGTTAATCTTAAATCTTTAAAAACCAGAAAATATAGAATTAAGGTACATGCCGTTGAAACCTTAACTCTGCCCCCCTGCAGCTGGTAATTTCCAATGAAAAATATCTGCATACACTTCAGTACTGTGTTAAGTGTTGCTGTATTGAATAGTGGAGGGATTAGCTGGAGAAGCTTGGAAGAGCTGTAATTGTGATAGGAGGAGATCTGGAGCACTCCTTCCTATTTGTTTATGATAAAGGAAAGACATGCTTATGTACCAATCAGAGATCCAATATGCCTCACTGCAGCGCTGAGTTCTGTTGGTTGTGTCAGTAGCAGTGAGTAAGGGGTTTCTTGCCATGAAAATGACTGTCAGTGAGGCAGGATAGGAGAGTAGTCTGTGGGTTTAATGACGGGTAAGTAAAAATACAGTGCTAGACAGAATCTTGGGTATAAGGGCAAAAGGGTTGTACAAAGGGATTTTTCTAATATTGCGGGTGTTCCTCTGGTGTAGGCTCAGTATTTGAGTACACAGCAGGTGTAGGTAGCTCCTGTACCTCACCTAAACATAAGTTTGCATCACCAAAGAGAAGTTGTTAGATCTGTTTTACAGCGATCACGTGCCCTATTCCCCAAGTGTGCTGCACTAACTACAGGGGCAGAGGTTTTGTATGTGTTTTATGGCCATGCTGGGCCAGTGCTCAAAGGGAGGTAAGGACACATTTATATGTACCTTAGCTTTGTATTTCCTAGTTTTCAGAAGTTTGTTTACATTACCTTCATGGGTGCTGGAAGGCCTGAAAGAGTGAGGGACCAAGCCCCCCATCCCCCAATGGCCTGACCCTCCCAGAGCCCCAGCCCCTCCCATCTGCTTTACCCTCCTGGAGCCCCTACCCCCTCCCGCCAGCACCCCCTACCAGAGCACCTGCCCTTCCCATCAGGTTCACCCTACTGGAGCCCCTGATCCCTCCCACAGCCTCATCTTCCCAGAGTCCCTGCTTCTCCCCACCCCCCTCACACACAGACACACTCCTTACCTTATTCTCCCTGATGACCAGCCTGAAACCCTCGAGGAATGGGCCTTTCCTGCTTCCCAGACCCAGCAGGTCCCCGACACCAAGAGGAGCCTCTGTTGCAGTTTTATTAGCCAACAGATGAGGTCCCAACTGCCAGCATGTGGCTCAGTACAGACCAGGACTAGGGTTGCCAACTTTCTAACTGCACAAAACCAAACACCCTTGCTCCGCCCAGCCCCTTCTCTGAGGCCCCACCCCCACTCACTCCATCCCCCCCTCTCTCCATCACTCGCTCTCTCCCACCTCACTCACTTTCACCAGGCTGTGGCAGACAGTTGGTGTGCGGGAGGGGGTGACAGCTCCAGCAGGTGGTGCAGGCTCCAGAGTGGGGCCAGAAATGAGGGGTTCAGGTTAAAGGATGGAGTTCAGGGCTGGAGCAGAAGTATAGGAAAGGATGAGGGCTCCGGCTGGGGGTGTGGGCTCTGAGGTGGGGCCAGGGATGAGGGGTTTAGGATGCAGGAGGGAGCTCCAGGTTGGGGCAGAGGGGTTTGGAGTTCAGGAGGGAGTTCAGGGCTGAAATAGGGGGTTGGGAAGCAGGAAGGGGTGAGGGTTTTAGGTTGGGATGTGGACTCTGGGGTGGGGCCAGAGATGAGGTGTTTGAGGTGCAAGAGGGGGCTCTGGGTTGGGGCAGGGTGTTGGGTTGCAGACTCTGGTTGGGGCCATGGATGAGAGGCTTGGGGTGCAGGAGAGGGCTCAGGGCTGGGGGTTAGGGCGCAGGCTCTGGGAGAGAGTTAGGGTGTGGGAGGAGTTTCTGGCCTGGGGCAGGGCGTTGAGGTGCAGGAGGGGGTTTGGCGTGTGGGCTCCAGCTGGGCAGCATTTACCTCAGGCGGCTCCCAGTCAGTGGTGCAGCAGGGCTAAGGCAGATTCCCTGCCTACCCTGACTTTGTGCAGCTCCTGGAAACTGTCCAGCATGTCCAGCTCCTAGGCGGAGATGCAGTCAGAGTGCTCTGTGCACAGGCACCACCTGCACCTGCAGGCACCACCCCTACTCCAAGTACCACCCCCACAGCTCCCATTGGCCATGGCTCCCTATCAATGGAAGCTGCAGAGCTGGTGCTCGGGACGGGTGCAGCACACAGAGTCCCCTGGCCTCTGCACATAGGAGCCAGACAGGCCGCCGCTTCTGGGAGCTGCGCAGAGCCAAGGCAAGCAAGGAGCCTGCCTTAGCCCCACTTCACTGCTGACCGGAATTTTAACGGTCCCATCAGCAGTGCTGACCGGAGCCACCAGGGTCTCTTTTCAACTGGGTGTCGCAGTTGAAAATACGACGCCTGGCAACCCTAATCGGGACCCAGATGCTGGTCAACTGGATCATGTCATGATGCGCTCCCTCTCAGCCAGGTTTTAAAGAGGATTGGGGTGAAGGGGAGGCAGCAATGGCCCTTCAGGCACTGGAACTTTTACAGAACTGTAGGGGCCAAGGCCAAAGCGCCAGAGGAATTCTACTTAAGTATCCTGCAGAAAGCGCATGTTTCTTTTGTTAGAAAGCAGAAGGCATGGCCCTCCCACTTTTAAAAGTGGGGGGAGCCCCCTGACTGCCCCAGTTCAGCACCAGTGATTACCTTTCCTTTTTTTATTTCCTACTTTTCAGAGATTTAAGTTTAACTGACTTGAACATTCTGGAAGGACACAGGACAGCATTGGGCAACCTTAACTCCGTATTAACAAAGATTTGGGGAATTTAATTTCCATGGCTTTTCAATAAGTAATTTATCAAAACCCCCACATACCACTGGCCAGCTCTCTTTCTCCCCTGCCACTGACTCCTTAGCAACAATTACCCTGGCCAGAGAATGCACTGGCTGCATGTTGGTCCCATCACTGCCTCTGCATCATTGTATCTCAGATCTCTCTGCCTGTCTAGGACAGCCTGGTTTTCTCTTCTGAACTGTCCTTCCCAAGAAGAGGCAGGCATCAACATGAGACCCAGAGGCAGAGCAGAGAATGTGGGAACAAGTATGGAGTCAGTGAGGATATTTTTTGAAGGAGGAACAGACATTGTGGGTGATGTGAGAGGAAGGATGGTCCAGGATAAGGACATGGGACTTAGGAGACCCAGGTTTAATTCTTTGCTCTGCGACAGACTCCCTGTGTGACCTCAGTCAAGTCAATTAGACACTCTGTATCTCAGTTTCCTATCTGTAAAAGTGGGGATGACAGAACCTCCCCACCTCATCTGGGTCTTGTAAGGGTAAACACATTAAAGATTGTGAGATGCTCTGATGCTATAGTAACAGGGCCATATTAGTACCTATCATTGTTTGATTGATGGATGTGGGGGATGAGAGAGACAGAGCTGGAGAACCCACAACATCCTCCACTGCACCGCTCTGACCCCTTCTTTCCACCTCACCTTCTTCTGCAGTTTCCACACCATCCCTCACCTACACTGACTCATATAGTCCTACTAACTGCTGAGATATCACTACTCCACTACTACTGCCCCAGTCCCTCCAACATGCCTGTTATTCCAAGACACCCCCATGCACACCTACTATGTCAAACCCCCTCAACTCCCACCCCACACACCAGCTGCTTTGAGTATCCCCTACACACACACACACACACACACACACCAACTCCACCTTGCCACTTCATGCTACCAGGAGTGGCCATAGGGAGGTGGGAAAGTGGCGAATCTGTGAGGAGTGCATGTACCAGCTGAAGACAGAAAGGATCAGGAGAATGGAACTGCAGAGTCACTACCCCAAAAATCTGGGACAAGCACATGGGAAGAGACTCTACACATTCATCTGCAGCATAGAAGGCTTACGGTGTGTATACATTGCAATAAAACATCCGCAGCTGGCCCAGGTCAGCTGACTCAGGCTTGTGTGGCTATAAAATTGCAGGGTAGATGTTCGGGCTTGAGCTGGAGCCTGGGCTCTAGGACCCTGAGGGTAGGGGAGGGTCACAGTACATTACAATTTTATACACAGCCTGAGCTGAGTCAGCTGACCTGGGCCAGCCACCAGTCTTTTATTGTAGAGTAAACATAACCTCAGAGAGATGAAGTGGCCATTTCATGTTAATGACATGTTCTCAGCTAAATGAGAACACCCCAAGGAGATCAATACAGCTTTAAACAATAGTTCTGAGACACGTGAACTGCTCTATTAATCTCAGCGGGTGTTCTTATTCCTCTCCCCAGTGACTGCACTGGTGAGCCCGTGCCGTGCACCAGACATGCGCATTTGCAGCCCCTCACCTTAGTCTTAGCACTGGGAGCAAGTTCAAAGAATGCCTGTTCTCAGCATCCCACACAGAGGGACTAGGCTCCTCCAGACCCCAGCTCACATAGGGGGCAGAGAGGGGCCCCACCAGGGAATAGATACCCTTGTAAAGTAGCTTTACTAAGGTAAATGTCACCAAAAGTATAAAATCCCCTTGACACAGGTGGATAGTAGCAACACACTTACCTATTGCTCTCACATTTCTAACAAAGGCAGGACCTCAAACTCAGAGTTCATAGGTGCAGCTTAGGTTCAATGGCCACAGCACATCCCCTTGAGCCACACAATTCCTGAATCAGCCTGCCTTGAAACAGTCTTGTTACAACAGAGCCCTGGTCTTGCTGTACATAAACATTTCCTTGTCTTTGGCTCCATCTACTTTCTTAATTTAACCTTGACTATTTCTTCAATATAGCTCTTCTAAAAGGCCAGTGGGTGCCATGCACTAGCTGAGATAAATCCTGAATAACTGAGATGAGTTTTAGGGGCTCATCCCATAATGAGTCTAAAAGGCTGCTCCAAACTATGCTGGCTGACGATGACTATGGTGAGACTGAAATGACAGCTGGGAATCAATGGTCTTTACAGAAGCCTCAATCACATTCCATACACCAAAAGCAGGAAGAAGGAGTGACATAGGAGCTGCTACAATCAGGTCCATGACACTGGAAGGGTCCCCCCTACATTGGATAACCCTCTGATGGCCAAGTTCATTATCTGCATTGCTGCACTAAACTTCCCAATCTGACCACTCTGCACAGGTTTATGTGATTCTACAAGGTAAAAGACAATGAAGAAACAAGATCCCATGATTTCAAAACTCAGTTTTGAATGTCAAAAAGATCATAATTGTACTGGAGCAATCTGATTATTAGAGTGGCATATAGTGAAGAATTGCACTAGAACAGCACTAGAGTGGAATACAGCATTGAACCCACAGGTCAAGGAGAAGTCTGGAACATGAGATTGTTTAGGCACTTTTATCTCCATAAATATAGCACGCTACGAAGTTTCATAGCATAGCTCCAGGCATAAAAATAATGCAGATTCAAGATAATCAGTCACGGGCAAGTCATTGCTCGACGTCAGTGGTTCTCAACCTGCTGGCCACTTGTGGCCCAATCAGCACACAGTTGTGACCCATGTGACATCCTCATGGCCATACAGGTAGTGTGTATGTATATATAAAAAAAAATTCCCCTCTCACCCCTATGGGTGGTATGTGTCTTCCTCAACCTCGGGTCCTCTACCAGAGGCCTGGGAGTTTGAGGGTTGTGCGCAGTATCTTAGCTGTTCCTAGCACTGCACTCTCTGGAACAGAAGAGCTCTGATGTTGTCCTGGATCTGTGAGCCACTCACCAGCTTAGGAGTCACAGCCCGAGTGCTCTACCACCAACTGGGACCGCTTTGGCCTTCACTTTCCACATCCTCTCTAGTTTCCTTTCAGGCCCTGGTACTTCTCCAGCTTCTCATATTCCTTCTTCCTGATGTTGCTGCACTTGGCACTGCTATATCTTTACCACCGCTTGTCGTCGCCTTGTCTATTACCACGATGTCTGTTGATGGGACAGTACCTGCCTTCCATATCTGGATCTGGAAGTCCCACAGAATCTTAGCCCTGCTATTCTCCACAACCTCTGTGGAATCTCCCATCTGGTCTTGGAGGGTCTACCCATACACTGTACAGATGTTCCTGTACACAATGCCAGCCACTGGTTGTGCCGTCAGTGTATGCTGTTCCTGCCTGCATCTACATCCTGCCACTATGTGTTGGACTGTCTCTGAGGCTCTCTGCACAGTCTGCACCTTGGGTCCTCTCTAGTGTGGTAGCCCCTGCTTCAATGGATCTGGCTGCAGTGCCTGTCCTGTGTGCTAGATCAGTGCCTCAGTGTTGTCTTTTAGTCCACCCTTTCCAGCCACTGGTAAGATTCCCAATGTCACCACCTCAGCTATCTGTCGATGTACATCCCATGCAGCTTGTCTTGCCATGGCACTTCTTCTGCTTGTCTCCTCCCATGTCTGCTGCTGCCTCAGGCATTCTCTCAGCAGCTTCATTTTGGGGCCATCTTACTGATGTACTCCTGGATGTTCCGGGTTCATCCAGAACAGTGGCTTTGATGCTCACAAGTCCACCCGCTTCTTTCGGCTGGTATACAGTCTCTGGGTGTTGATGGGGTGGAAACCGCGTGCATTGTGAGGAGCTTCCGGTTTTCACATCGGCAGCCTCCATGTCCTCCTTTGGCCAGCTCACTATCGCAGGATACTGATGACCGGCAGGGTGTATACATTGATGGCGGGAATCTTGTTCTTCCCACTGAGCGGCTCTCAGGACTGTCTTATCCTTTGGTACTGTGATGTTGCTGTCTTCTTGCCTCCTCATCGTGTTTTCATGGACTGTGGACGCCAAGGTACTTGTAGCTGGTCTGTCTTCTGCTATGGTGCCCACTGGTAGTTCCACCCCATCAGTCTGACCTACCTGCCTCTTTTCACTACATCTAGCCACACTCTCCAGTCCGAATGACATCCGATATCCTCACTGTAGATCTGCGTCAGGTGGATTAGCGAGTCGATCTCTCGTTCATTCTTAGCATACAGCTTGATGTCATCCATGTAGAGGAGGTGGCTGATGGTAGTTCCACTCATGAACCTGTACCCGTATCCATCCTTGTGATTATCTGGCTGAGGGGTTTACCTATGCAGAAAGCAGCGGGGACAGTGCATCACCTGGTATATGCACACTTGATGGCCACTGTGCAAGCTGCCTTGAGTTGACTTCTAGTGTGTCTTCCATAGTCCCATTGAGTTCTGAGAAGGTCCTTAGTGTCCTGTTGACTTTGTATAGCACCGATATCACAGATCCACGTGTGTGGCATTGAGTCGTAGGCATTCTGTAGTCAATCCAGGCTGTGCTCAGATTGGTCTGTCTAGACCTGAGTCTTGGGCGACTGCTCTATCTACGAGCAACTGGAGTTTTGAGCCTCTGGTGTTGTTCCCAAGCCTTCTGAGCTGTGCTCATTGTCTGCCCATGTGGTCCTGTAGCTTGGCAGCTACTGATGCCTGATAGGACTTTCCATGTTGTGAGGAGGCAGGTTATGGCCGGTAGTTGGACAGTCTGTCCCCTTGCAGGGGTCTTTCATGATCAGCACTGTCCTTCTTGTGTTAACCAGTTGGGTGGAGCCGCCGCTAGCACTGGTAATCTGTAGTGCTAGGCCGTTCATGGCACGCTGGTAGTCTTCTTAGAGCCGTAGGGTGATCAGTCTGCGACTTCAGGTGCTGTTCAGCTCTCATGTTCTTGACCCCTGCTGGATGTTTCTAAACTGTGATGGGTGACGTGGTTTCTGTCTCGGAGATTGCTGTGGCTCTCTGTTCTCAGGTCCTGCAGCACTTTGCAAATGGTGTTATGAGTCTTCTCTTTCCCAATGTTTTCCAGTACTGTCGTTTCTGCTGCGTGGTGCTCTGCTGTTTTGTGTTGTTGCACTGCAGTGTGGAGTACACTTGGATGGTTCTTTGGAAGAACAGGGCATTTACACTAGAGAAGCAGAGGCAAAAAAGTATCTCCTGTAGGCTGGTAGCCAGTGCTGTACCTTTGTTTAGCAGTCCTTAGGGCTGTCAGATGGAGTCAGGTCCTTGTATTTTTTCAAGTAGCCGAGTCTTATCCTTCATCTCTACACCCTTCTGTAGTTCATCACAGCTGATCACTTCTCTCTTGAGATGCCTGATCTTATCCTCCACAACTTTTATTTCCAGGGTGTGGTCTACTTTGTTGTTTTCCTTGATCATTAGCCCAAGCATCTCTGGTACAGAGGCGTGTAGCGTACAGTTCATGTTTGAGTTATGGTGGTTAGAGGATTGTCATGAGGGGCTCTACTGTCTATCTTCTAATACTCATCTGATGTACTTCTCCACTGACCGCTTGTAATCAGTCCGAGGATTGACTGTAGCTAGTTTCTCATGATCTTATCCTCATATACCTGCTGTCTCTGCAATGGAGGGGTGGCAGTGAAGTTCAGCGTTCAGGTTGTGGCTGCACAATCCACTTGTTCTCCAGTTCTTCTTGAGTCTGGATGTATGTGGAGTTGCTATCTCAAGCTGTGAGAGCAGCTTCCCTCTTATACATGTTTTAAGCATTGGGTAACTAACTTTCTCAGTAAATGTGGATGTAGGTCTTTTGTCGTCCACAGTCCCTCCACATTTCATATACCCCTCTCTTAGGTCTACTGTTAGTGAGCATGTCCATCAGTTCCAGGTTCTCTTGTCTCATCCAGAATGGTTTGTTCCAGTGCCCACTTATCATGCAATTGGTCCTATTTCTCAACATCGCGCAGACCTTGTTAATCCGGCGACGTCCAAGCCACAGACTCGCTCCAGTTCGGTCACTCATCCATATTTGAGGTAGGCAGGTAAAGCATTAGGGGGTCTTTTGCCCAAGGACCCCTACTGGAAAGTTGGGTACCAACCGGGATTTGAACCCCGGTCTTGAATATCAAAGGGCAGTGCTCTTAACCACGACACTATCCAGTCGCTGTCACCCATAATGATAAATAGGTTGAGAAACACTGCTCCACAGATCCAGAGGTCAGGTAAAATTACTTATTATTGTATTTTACCACCACAATTTAAAGTATCACACAAGATCTCAAAGTTCAAGGGGCTTTAGCTGGTTTACTTGCCAATGTTTAATATATACAAGTAATATATGGGAATTGATTAACACCACAAAGTTTACTTAGTACAAGTGCTCTCATATTATGAATTCCATATAAGTCTCAGAAAAATGTGCCAAGAGGGAAAATAATATTGAGCTAATTAGCTATTTTAATATACATTATATTGATGTGCTAAAGAGCATTATCTGGCTTTATTCCATAGGTTTAAATAGAAAAATACTCTTAAAGATAAACAGAAATGCTTTTTCTTAAATATATATTTATTTTAAAAAATGATTAAGAACCCATATCCATACATGTGAACTTCCCACAAGAATTGAGGACAACACCAAAAGCAGCATGAATTCTGCAGCTCCCTGTTCAGCTAAGGATTCCTACATATCACTAAAAAAAGTTAATATTTAAAAAAAAGGTTTATGAAAACCAGTCAAGGCCCTACTTCTTAAGGCCTACATTTTAAGGCCTGAATGGACCAATGAGATCATCTAGTCCAATTTCCTGCACAGCACAGCCCATAGATTTTCACCCAGTAATTCCTTAATGAAGCCAAGTAACTTGTGGTTAAACCTGAGCAAACACCACCTTAATTATCCTACACTGATTGCAATAAGAACTGGTAACATAAGAGTGCTCCTACTCCTCCTTAACAATAATAGGCATTATATCTGTGTCTGCCATAACTCCAAATCAGAATTCATATTCAAGGCCCTGTATGTAGCTTGTGTGGCAGCACTGATACAGGAAATGATTGCTGCTGGTTGACAGCCATCACTCTGGACACACTAAGCTACCTCTCCTCATTGGTCTAGCTGCACTACCACAATTACAGAACCTAACAATGCATTGGAGAATTTCCTATTATTACTCTCAGACAATTTGCAATTCAGGCAAATATTCCTCACTCCCAAAATAATGATACAACAAGGTGTTTGCGTCCTTATGTGGCTAGGATTAAGATTGCATATGAAGCAGCACCACAAATAAGCATTGCCTGATTTTGAATTTGGTGTTTTGAAGTCCCACATCCCAGAAGGATATATGGAGCAGAAGGCATTGTTCTGTGGCAGCATCTTAACTTCATCTCAAAGATTTTTGTAAGTGATTATTTTTTAAAGAAAAGAGCAACTATAACTTTGTTTACACAAATAAATTACTCAGCGGAATAAACACGAATGTTCTCTGGCTTTTTAATGATGAATTAGATCACTTCTTGAGGTCCCTTCCAGACCTACATTTCTATGATTCTATGAAATGATCATATTAATAGATCCTTTTAATTAAATAAATCTTTTTTTTAGTTCTTCAGTATATTTTACTTTCAAAAGAATAAAACATCACTCCAAGAAGCAAATTTGTATATAATTATCTATTTATCAAGGCTTATTCTGCCACATCATTTTTCAAAAACATTTTCTTATATTAATCACATTTTTAAACCACTGAATAAAAAAGAAGAATTACCCCTTCAGGATTATATTTTGCTAGCACACCATTACCATGGAATTCTTCCAGAACATCCTTAATTTTCTTGGTAGAGTCTAGAATAAAATAGAAAAAACAACAGGAAATTGATTTATACGGTATGAACTGTAGTCAATAAAAGTATTATTTGTTTCAGATTGAGTTTGTGCTGTTGAGAATATAGTCTCTTTTCAAAGTGCATGCGCAATCTCCTCTAGGAGTATCGGAATTACCAGAGCAGTAAGAGAACATATTGTACCCTCCAAATTAATAAAAACGAAGACAGAAACATCTGAAAAATTGTATACTCTGTGACCTAATCTTTGACTGTGGTTGAATAACACATTTCAAAAAATGCTGTTCGCATCAGCGACTTTAAGTCATTTTTGCACTCTCTTGATCCTGTGCCAGCTGTGAATCAGGCTAGTCCTCCTCAGTGTAAGTTAGATGCTTTCAGGCATAAGGCACAACGGACACAAGGGTCGTGAAAGCAGCCAGGACACACCAGAATGCAGGGAAGACCAGGGCAATGCCCATTCTCTGCAACTATGCCCTCTATATCAGCCACAGGGAAGGGCAAAGAAGCCATTGTACCAACTCTACACCACTGAAGTATTCTCTTAATGTGGCCAGTTTTGCAAGTGTTAGAGTTATTTTACTCCAGCAGAGTGGTGCAAAGCAACACTACCGCAGCAGACGTATGGCTCTTTAACTTTTCTATTTTCTCCCCACCGCCCCTGTTATAAATGTTAAACTGAAATAGAATGATTTTAAGCACTCCACCTGCAGGAATTCTCTGTAGGTATTGACTCACAACTGGTAAATAATTTTCAACTGACATCCTGACTGCTCACTATTAATACAAAAATTTCAGTAACTATTCACTGTGCAAATCCCTGGACTCGGATTCTTTCAAAACACGCCATTCACTTACACGTAAGCATTTCACATTATTTGAAACAGCTAACAGAAACTAACCACTCAGTCATGTCTTAAAATAGCTTTCAGTAGGCACTTTAAGTTACAAATAGCAGGCGTAGCTCTGTGCATTTTTTTAAGTTATAATCAGCAAAATACAATACTGTGGTAGGTTTTGAGAGTTAAAAGAAATTTACCATCTGCAAACTGACATAAAAAAAGAAAATGCATCTTTAAATCAATAAATAGATCTGAAAAGGGAAATATGGCATCAAGGAAGAATGTATGTAATAAAAAAAAAAGTCTTAGTTGTAACACATTACAAACTGAGGGGAAACAATTTCAGAGCAGTTCAAGCACTGTAAGAACTAATGCTTTCACAGTTACATTATAATGAAAGCTCCGGACAATATAGCTCTGATGGTCTTTAGCCCACGCAAGCCTCTCCAGCATGACAATATTGCGATCCATCAGAGAAGACTCCTCAGCCCCCTAAGAGCCCAACAATGAACTCCCTTGGCAGACATAATCTTTGTATTGCGGAACAGACACTATAACAACACTATAACGAGAGAGACTGTTGCTAATTGCTGTCTTGTTGCATGATCTAAGGTGTGTGCATGCCCTACAATCTGAAATGCACCAAACAGGTTCACTTCATTTTCTAGACAAAAAAATCTTTGTAATAAGGAAAACAGTGTATAATTCACATTATACAGTACTAAGTTAAGAACACAGATACAGGGCAAAATTAGCCCAATTTGTATTATTAAACATTAATGTGATTGCAGTACCCAGAGGAGGCCTGACTCAGTATTAGGGCCCCACTGTGCTAAGTGCTATATAAACTCATATTCCATGCACAGAAGCACTTCAGCTTCTAAGGCCCTGTCATAAACAGATAGCTAAGGGTTAATGTTTATTTCACCTGTAAAGGGTTAACAAAGGGAACCAAACACCTGACCAGAGGACCAATCAGGAAACCGGATTTTTCAAAGCTCAGGGAGGAATGTTTGCTCTGTGTCTTTTGTCTTCTCTCCAAGCTATGAGAGGGATCTTTCTATCTTCAAGCTTCTAAGCTTCTGTTTCCACATTAAGTACGTATAAGACAATACGCTTTTATTGTTTCTTTATTTTGTTTTTGTATTACATGTGTGTAGTCTGGAATGTTTTATTGGATAATTCTATGAATAGGCTGTACAACTTAATAATTGACCTGTATTGTAAACCTGATACAGAGACTATGTTATGTGTTTTTCTTTCTTTTTATATAAAGCTTTCTTTTTAGAGACCTGTTGGAGTTCTCTGGAGGTACGACAAGGAAACGAATGGGAGGAGGGAAATTCTCGTTTGTGTTAGTCTACGGAGGGTGAACTCTGTGCAGCCTCACAGGGGAAGAAGGAGGGGAAGGTAAATTTGCCCTCTCTGTTTTGTATTCAAGGAGTTTAAAGTACAGTAATCTTCCAGGATCAACCCACGGATGGAAGCCTGGGGAAGCGAAAAGTAAAAAAAGAACAAGGGAGCAGGGTATTCCCCCCTTTGTGGTAAGACTCAGGGCTTCTGAGTCTTGGGGTCCCCAAGAAGGTTGGGGGAGACCAAGAGAGGAGCCAGGCCGGGAACCTGGGCTGTGGCAGCGATATCAGATCTAAGCTGGTAATTAACTAGAGGGTTCATGCTAGCTTCTCAGTTTAGACATAAATCTGAGTAGAACTCAACAGGCCCTGACACAAGAAGGAGTCATGTGGAATTGCACGAGAGGCAAGCACTCAAGGAGAAGAGCTTCCTTTGGGGCCCATTCAAGCTTGCTGATGGAACAACTTCTCCCGGTGAGCTGACCCCTCAACCTGAGAATATCTCTTAAGGATCTATTCTACTGACCATCCTACTGAAATAACCATACGAACACACCTGCACTATATCTTAAATCAGTTCCCATGCTGATAGTCAAAGTCATCCAACTATCTCAGAGCCTGACTGATATCAGTAAGTGTGCGAAAGGTGGTTATTGGCGTCACACGAAACACAAAGTTTGATGTTGGTGGGAAGACAGCTAAGTAGAATAGACAAATATAAAAATTCCCCCTTTCTGGGGCAGAAGCTACCCCAAAATAAAAGCCTCACCATTCTGAAGTGCTATAAGGTTGAGTCAAGGCTTTCTATCAGAAATGGCCATACCTCTTCCTTCTTTTGTTTTCCCAGCTGTATTTTTAGTCATCTTTAAACAAACATTATATACACACATAAAACTTTAAATAATACAAACATCATTACCAACAATTTGGATATGTTTCTTATAACTTCAGAAAATTTTTAATTCTGCTCCCAGCAGTGATGCTTAAAAAAAAAAAAAAATCTCAAGTAGAGCTAAGATGAGGAAAGTTTCAGCAATAGTATCTCTAACCCTTCCCTTCATCCCTGCCTGCTGGACCCTGTGATCTAACGACATACTTCTCCCATACTCTGCATGTCATTGAAAAGGAGGGATGAGGGTCTAAGTTCTGCCTGGGTTGCCCCAGCTCCCCAGGAGTCTTTTAAATTCTGGACAGGTAGTATATTCATCATAGGCACAATGTGATACATCTTCCAACAACTGAGGCATGGTCATTTATCATTTCCCTTTGTTTATAGTCTTTCAAGCAGTTTTCAATACATAGGACAGTATTAAGATCCAAGCCAACTTGAAATAGTTTTTTAAAGTGTCATGAGACAATATATCAGCTTTTTTTAAAAATCCAAATATGTTACATCTACTGCCTGTCCTTCATTCACTAGGTTTATCAGAAAATAAATTAAGTTCTCTTTTCACAGTTTCGGTAACATAAACCAATACTGGGAGTATGTTCAGCCCAGCTTGTTTTAACAGGTTTCTGTAAAAGGACTTGTATTGTAAGATCCTTTCAAAGCTTCGTTACTACATGAAGATCACATCAAATGAAAGAAGAAATATTGGTTCAGAAAGTTATAAGCCAGTGAAAATGGGAAGATCCAACGAAATACCTTCTCAACCATACTGATAATTAAAATAGCTAATGAGTAAATGCTTCCTGGGAAAACTAAACAAATTGCAAAGTATGATGTGGATCAGGCATAATACAAAAAGGAAACAAAGTGATTAATCGTCCAATGAATAATTATTATCCTTCTTTGTGAGGAAACCATTCTAACAAGTAATTGCCCTGGAAACACTGCTTCTACAAGCAGGACTATGTATTGATTCAAAGTAGGCAATTTCAACTTGTGCGTGTTTCTTTGGGGATAGGTAGGGTGACCATACAGCCCATTTTGACCGGGACTGTCTCTTTTTTTAAGCTCTGTCCTGACCTTTTGTGTGTGGTGGGTTTTTTTGTGGGGGGAGGGTTGACAAAAGTGATGATCAGTTGGCAAGAGCAAATGGGACAAATGCCCACTTTTGCCCAAAAGTTGCAGAGAGGAATGTGCAGGAGGGGCAAATAGCGATGCCAGTTCTGTGGGGGATGATGGGGAAATCAGACCTCTGGCAAGCAGCAACAGCCATGCGGGGGAAGGGGCAGACAGGGCTCTGAGCAATTCCAGACCGATACAGGAGGCAGACAGGGCTCAGATGAGAGCCCTGAGTGAGGGAACTGGGGAGCAGGACGTAGGCCAGATATTACCTTAAATCAGTATTTAGATACACATACCCTAGTCGAAATGGTTACAATACATAACAAAAGCTGGGGTACAAGAATCATCCAATGTGATTATTATACAACAGTGCAGAGCAGATAGGATTAGCTTTGATTTGGTGAATTTAGTATGCTAAAGGTTGGAAACGACAAAAATCATAATACAGCTAGTACATAAGGCTGCAATCTGAATTATGGGCAAGGTTAACAGTTTAGAAAAGTTGAATTAGATGTGACGGAGCTACTTTTGTCTTTCAGTTAATCTGGAGAAGACAGATACTTTTTAGATCTGGGGTGGGCAAATTACGGTCTGCGAGTCATTTTAAACCAGCCCATAAACTCCTCCTGGGGAATGCGGCCTGGGGCTTGCACCGCTCCGGCACTCCAGCTGGGGAGCAGGATTGGGGGTGCACCACATGGCTGCCAGAAGCTGCGGCATGGCCTCATTCCAGCACTTCAGCTGGGGCGCACCACATGGATCCTGGAAGCTGCGGCATGGCCCCTCTCCAGCTCGGGCACAGGGCCGGGGACCGCACCACACAGCTCCCGGAAGCAGCTGCATAGCCTTGATCGAGTGCTCCAGCTGGGGCACAGAGTCGAGGGCCACATCACGCAGCTGTCAGAAGCTGTGGCACAGTTCCCTTCCAGCTGCTCCATGTAGTCACTGGAAACTGGGGCATGGCCCCGCTCTGGCTCCTACACGCTCCAATGGCTCCCTGTGGCGCTCCAATGGGAGCTGCAGGGGCGGTGCCTGCGGGCGGGGCAGTGTGGAGAGCCGCCTGACCGCGCCACCATATAGGAGCTGGAGAAGGGACATGCTGCTGCTTCCGAGAGCTGCTTGAGATAAGTGCTGCCCGGAGCCTGCACCCCTGAGCCTCTCTGCACCCCTAACTCCTGCCCGAGCCCTCACTCCCCTCCAAACCTGTTGATCCCAGCCCGGAGCACTCTTGCACCCCAAATACCTCATCTCCAGCCCCATCCCAGAGCCCACCCCCCGCATCCAGAGCCCTCACACTTACTCCTCTCCCCCCAGCACCTCAACCCCAATTTTGTGAGCATTCATGGCCTGCCATACAATTTCTTTTTCCAGATGTGGCCCTCGGTCCAAAAAGTTTGCCCACCCCTGTTTTAGGCACAGACAGTCACAGAGAAAGCACATATACATATAATGTATAAATACTATCAAGAAAAGTATGATATGCAGAAAAGTAATGAAAGGAGCACAATACTTAGTAATTAGAATAGAAAAAGGTTAACCATACATCCGACGAAGTGGGGCATTCACCCACGAAAGCTCATGCTCCAATAGGTCTGTTAGTCTATAAGGTGCCATAGGACTCTGCTGCTTTTACAGATCCAGACTAACATGGCTACCCCTCTGACAAAGGTAAACCAGCAGCAGTTACCATCCACAAACAAAAATGGAAATGAGGCTAGTTTGGAGCGTAAAGAATCAAAGCAGGGGTGGTCACACTTACTGACCCTCAAGACGCATACGACATTCTTCAGAAGTTTGAGAGCCACGGGGCGCACCTGCCGGGGCGCAAAGCTTCAGCCCCACAGGGCATGCCTGCCAGGGCTCGGAGCTTCTGCCCTGTGGGGCATGGCTGCTGGGGCTTCAGCCCCACTCCTGCTGAAGCCCCAAGCCTCAGCATGTGCCCTGAGCCCTGGCATCCCCGCATGGGGCTAAAGCCCTGAAACCCCCTTCATCACAGGGAAGAAGCCCCTACCCCCCACTACCCTGCCACAGGGCAGAACCTCCATCTACCAGATTGGGCAGTGTGGGGGAAACGGGGGCAGGGAGGGCTTCACAAGCTGCACTTTAACTGTAAAAGAGTCATACACAGCTCATGAGCTGTGGTTTGACCACACCTGAATTTAAGAATTAGGCTGAGCTGGTCTACACTGCCGCTTAAATCCATGCAACTTATGTTGCTCAGGGGTATAAAAAAGACACCCCTCCGAGCAATGTAATTTACATAGACGTAAACACTGTCCACACTGACACTATGTCATCAGGAGACGCTTTCCCGCCGACATAGCTTCCACCTCTCACAGAGGTGGAGTAATTATGCCAACGGAACAACATTCTCCTGTCTGCATAGCACATCTTCACTATATGCGCTGCAACTGTGCCAATGTAGTGGTCTAGTGTAGATTTGCCCTTTGTAGTTAGAAAAATATAATTAAAAGTTAGCATAAAAGTATTCTAAAATTTATAACACACACTCCCCCCAAAAAACACGATTTAAGTGAGACTCTGAAGTTAAAAGATAACTCTTCTCACTCACCCACTGTAATATGACAATGGGGCGAGATCTAGAGATGCTTCTCTCCTGACAAGTAATTCACACATGCAAAAGCAGCATAGCTGCAGAGGGTAAGTGTGTAAGATAGAGGGCACAGCAAAACAGTAATTTAATGGAGTTAAAGTTAGGAATTTAGTTGAAGCAAATCAGAATAAAAACTAACCAATGATTTTTCCCAGTTTGAACACAATTAGTTTAGATTTAGTTATGTACTTAACAAATCAAGGATTTTAAGGATAGCTCTTTTAAGCAGTAAGCCAAATAATTTAGTAAGTCAAGTGAAAGGAGATTAGCACTATACACAAGATGTAAACAATAATTCTGACAGATACAACTGAAAACCTGTAGTTTAAATCGGTATTAAATCAGTTTTAGTCAGAGGTAAAAGTAAGGTGGTACTGGCCAGTACAGCGTACCAGTAAAAAGTGACCGCCTGTCCCAGCCCGTACCGCTGACTTTAGAGCGCTGCAGCAGCGCTTTAACACCCCTGCCCCTTTTCCCACCCTCCAGACCACCGACAGAGGCCAAAAGGAGCAGCTACCCCGGGGCCAGCGATTTAAATTACCGCTGGTAGGCTGGCTAGGGGACGCTGACCCCCCAGCCCTTCCCCTTCCACCCAAGGCCCCGCCCTTTCGGGAGAGGGCAGGGAGGGAACAAAGCCGCGCCCTCTCCCGTACCGGTAAGAGAGAAATTTTACTTTCACCCTTGGTTTTAGTTAAAGTGTTGTCAGATTCAAATGCTATAAAAAAAAAAACTTAGTCCAGTTACATTTTTAGGAGAATTTTCCCCAATTTAAAACAATTTTAAGGCTCTATTTCTTTTCTATTTCTAGTATAATTTTTCTTGGTGTCTAGCTTTACAGTATCTATGGATGATATTAAATTTATTAATTCAAAGATTCAGAAGAATGGTCTGAATTTAGGAGCAAGAATCTAAACTACAAGGGAATGCATGATTCTAGAAAGGCAGTATTTACACTTTCCCAGGCCAAATTCTGCTTTCCTTCAAAGCACAGAAATTCCCTATGGAATCATACCAGTAAGCATTGACTTAAATCTTCCTATGCTTTAGATCAAAATGGGATTTATTTCATGTTTCCTTCTGTTGTCTGGGGAGTCTTTAGGTGTGGTGAGGATCTCTTTCTTGATGTCTTTGATTTTCAGGAAAGCATTTTCTTTCCTAAGGCTGCTTATTTTGGTATTTTGGACCTCTAAGGGTATCTCTACACTACAATTACGCACCCGCACTAGCCCATGCCAGCTGACTTGGCTAGTGGGGCTTGGGCTAAAGGTGCTGCTTAATTATAGTGTAGAGACCCTCCCACTTCACAGGGTCCTAGAGCCCAGACTCCAGACCAAGCCAAACATCTTCACTGTAGTTAAAACAGCCCCTTAGCCCAAGACCCGCAAGCCTGAGTCAGCTGGCATGGGCCAGCCTTGGTTTTTTAATTGCAGTTAGACATACTGTAAGATTGCAAAACCTGGGTTCTAACCAGTAAAGGACTTCAGTTATAAGGAACTCTTTCTTGGGAGAACAAAATCACTGAACACTGCTGACAAGAATATGGGGTCTCTTCTTGAATCAGGATCAGAATGTATTAGTGTTTGGAACCTCTGTATCTGTAGATAGAGGATTTCTTAGATGGAGAGAATTCTTCTGCAATGGAGATAGAAACAACAAACTGGGATTTTGAACCACATTTATAGTTATTTACCCATTTACTTGTATTGAAGGGCCCTTTTAAATTTCTTTTTATTGCAGATGGTTATCCAACAACTGAACAAGTCCAAGCATCATGACAAGTTTCCTGCCCAGCCAGCAGATGGCATTCAAACTTCAAAAAAGTCCATCTTTCCAAGGATTTCCATCCCCTCCTTGGAATGCCTTAATTTCTTCTTTGGCATTGTTAATTAAAATATACAACAACAGAATTGTTCAAAAAAGTCTTTTGGCTCAATTTTCTGCCTTGGTCAGGTTTGGATTCAAGAATATATAATTCAAGTGTGAACTGTTTCATTGTATCATTACCTTATAACTTTTAATTAAAAGAATATCACAATTGTATATTCAGGGTCCAAAATCAGACCCTTTGGACACCACACTTCTGATAATGTTCCTTCTATGGAAGTGTATACACAGAAAGATTGATGACACACATACTAATAGTCAAGAGAACACTAAGCAGGAAACATTCTGTATTATTTATTTTGAACTGCCTAAATAAATAAAAATCAAATGTGCAGATGGAACCAAAATTCTGTCCACTCCCTATATTTTTTCACCCAACTGCTCAAACAAGGGATCTAGCAGCTCTATGACACCCCCATACACACACACTGGACAGGAAGGTATGGCATACTGGCCCAGGGAAGTACTGTAAGAACATCACGTGAATTTTAGATATACATGGTGTAGCGAGGCGGTGGGGCTCCCCTCCTCCACAGGGAGGGTTGAGCCCCGTCAATCATCCCCCAGGGCGGAACCGCTGGGCGGAAATCCCGCCCCTCAGAGGGTCAGGCGGCGACCCGGAAGGATAAAAGCCGGGCCTCAGCCTTCAGTCAGGCCCCAGCCGCCACTGGGAGCAGACGTGCCTGCCGGCTCTTGTCACTGGGAGGCTGCTGAGGCCCGCGCCCACTACGACGAGGAGCTGCCAGAGCTACCCCGTAGCCGCTACGACGAGAAGCTGCCAGAGCTACCCCGTAGCCGCTACGATGAGAAGCTGCCAGAGCTACCCCATCCCTGCTTCGGCCCCGAGGAACCATCGGACCAGACCTGGGCCGCCCTCCCAGAGGTATTCCTGGACCTACCACCCAGCCCTGAGTGGGAGGAACCCAGGGTGCTGGGCGACCCTGCAGACCAGGTAGGAAACGAGAGGGAAATTGTAAGTAGCCCGGGGGCAGCTGACTACAGTCAGGCTGCAGAAGGCCCCGAGCCGATGACCGTGTGTGTCGGGCAGGATCCCCACTGACCGCTCGTCAGTTGTGTTTCGGTCAGGATCCCCGTGACCGCTCTGTCAGTGTGTTTCGGTCAGGATCCCCACTGACTGCCACTAGCGGCGGCAGCCACTAATAGGGCCCCGGGCTGGAACGCAGAGGAGTGGGTGGGCTGCGTTCCCCTGCCACCGTTAACCGGGTGGCAGAATCCCTTCACCCTGACCTAAGGGAGACCTTGTGGTTACCGCTGCTCTGCCTGCTCCACAAGGGCTAGAGCTGTTTGTACTGTGTTGGTGCCCCGCCCGACCCCAAGGGCTGGGCCTCTTTAACTTTGTCACCGCTCTGCCCTGCCAAAGGGCCAGAGCCCATAGAAACTGTAACTGTGTTGATTGGTGCCTGCTGCATCAAAGGCTGGGCCCCGTTGACTTTGCCTGTGCTCAGTCCTCTCCATAGGGACCGAACGTCCCCGGATGGTGGGCCGCGGGTCCAAGGGACCGGACCCTCGGAGGACAGAACGAGGCCGGTGTAGCTCCCCTCCTCCACAGGGAGGGTTGAGCCCCGGCAACCCTCGTCACAATGGGATAATGCTGAACAAAGTGTATATTTTGTTCTTTGAGACAGCTTGACTCCTTATACTGAAAGGAAAATGTCAGTCATTATTAATAATTTTTCCTGCCATTCTTTACTGTGGATATTAGAAAAAATGCATCAGTTGTTTAGAAAAAACAAAGTAGCCATAAAAAAGGTCTACTCAGGTTATCATATATGTAAGCAGTGGGATGATTTTCAAATTAGTATTCAGTAAACGCTTCGCATGACCTCTCACTGCAGGTATGATTAGAGATGGTAATCACATAACAGACTTGGAACTGAATTCTGCTCTGTTATGGAAGTGTCTCTCCCATTGACTTCAATTGTTGTTTCACCTGTGTAACTAAAAGCAGAATGTAGTATTAATAATTATTTGTATTATCATAATGCCTAGAGGCTCCAATCAGAACCTGGGTCCAATTTGCTTGACAAACAGTCCCTGTCTCTACTAATAAAAAAGTGGTATTACAAACAACATTTCAAACATTTTCCAAATTTATTTAATTAATCCTTATGACAGCTCTTTGAAGGAGGTAAGTATTATCCTCATCTATAAAATGTTAATATTAATGCAGAGGGTCTGTTAGCATCACGTGTATGTTAGACATAGTATTTATGTGCACATTATTAATATGATATTCATTGTATGTGTGTGCATTGGGAGGTTATATTAACTGAAAGTATTATGCTCTTCCCACAATTCTTCTCATCATGTCAGGTATCCCACAACATTTTTATAAAGCTGTAGCATTAGTACACAGGAATCCTGTCAAAGACAAGAAACATTAACAGTGTGTCCCAACACAGGCTGGGATGTACCTTTACATTCAAATGGTTTGGAATGTGATTTCTGAAGCAAAAATAAAGGCGGCACACCATAATACCTAAAAATAAGTTTAAAAGTTGATTGGTGAATTTTACTCCCAGGTGACAGTGCTCTTTAATTTGCAAAACAGCTATGATATAAATAGAGGTAGTTTTGTGGATGTTTCTTTGAAGCACATCTACCATGTAAAGCGAACATGCTGTGAGATAAAAATTGCTCCTCAAAAATGAGGTATGTATGTCTCATTTTTGTACTGTACTGTTTTGCCTTTAGGTTATTTGGTCTCTTGAGCATTGTTAATAGCAAACCACAAGTGTAGTGAAATGACTGACACTACATTTTAATCAAAAGGTCATATAACTTGCCCAAGATCACACAGGAAATCAGTTTGAGAGCTGGGATTAGAACTCAGGGCTTCTTGATTCCCAGTCCTCTGCTTAAAGCTCTCAATCACAAATCATTCTCAAATAACAACTCTAAATAATATTTATAATTCTAAACCATTGTATTGCCACAATTTAAAATAAATCACCAGATATTAACCAATCTCTCCAACACCTCCTTGAAGATGTTTAGTGAAGCTCAATATTGCTAACATACAGCCCTTAATCTTACCCCTCAAGCCCTCTCTGCTATCTTCTTTTGTTGATCATTGTGGACACCACCACCATCCCGCCTATCACGCAAGTGCATAAAGTGACCTTTGTCATCTTCAGCTCAGACCTCTCTCTCTCGGTACTAAAACATCCAGGTTATGTCTAAATCTTGCAGATTATTTCTGTATAAGATCTTTAAGATATGGTCCTTTCTGTTCATCCACACATTTAAACAACTCTTTGCTAGGCTCTCTCAACTATTACAACATTCTTCTCTGATCTTGACAAATGCACTCTTGCCCCGCTCAGATCCATTCAGAATGCTACTATAAAGATCATTTTCCTAGCCCCTTATTTTCACCATCACCCCTCTCTTTGCATTCCTCCACTGGCTCCGCTTTCTCCATTGCATAAAACAAATTAAATTGTCTTCACTTTTATGGCCCTCCATGGCCTATCCCCATCCTAGACATCATCCCTCACTCACTATCAGTGTCAGCTCCTGCCTCCGATTGGCCCATGATGCCAGTCTCCATCACCCACTTATTAAATTATCAAACAAGCACCTTTGTGCTTTCTGCCATGTTTCCCCTCACGCTTGGGACATGCTCCCTGTAAACATCTGCAGTGCTCTCACTATTGTCCTTCAAAATCCTCCTTAAACTCTCCTTTTCCATGATGTCTACAAAAAGCTTGACAACAGACAGGCCATTGGTGTACTGACAACACACTATCATATTGACCAAATTGTCCTGTTTCCTTGTATTCCCATCCATCTATATCCATCTGTTGTTTCTTGCTTTATACTTCAATTTAAGTTCTTTGGGACAGGGACTGTCTGTCTTTTTCTGTGTTTATACAATGCCTAACACACTAGGGTCATGATCCAGGATAAGGACTTCAAGGCATTAGGTATAAACAATAATAAAGAGATGCTAATCTCATATGTGGCATGGATGGCTGCATTGCTTGTGCACTCTAAGACAGGGCATCTACTAATTGCCAGAGACTAGAGATGGAACCATACATCTGAATTCAGAATCTGCCATCCAACTTATAATTTTGTAAGCATAAATATTCAGTTCAATTTAATAATTTATTCAGAAATCTCCTGAGTAAGCATGGGTACATTTTCAAAATAGTATAAGATAGGTACCAACTGATCTCCACTTAGCTTGTTTGTTAGCTTCTGACAAGATATGTTTCAATACAATACTCAACGTAAAATAATTGGTGAGGTCTAAATGATACACGGTACAGTCTTTCAATTCTAAGTCCAAAAAATAAATCAGAAAAAGCAGAAGAGTTCAATAAATATTTCTGTTCTATATTTGGGAAAAAGCCAAATGATGTATTCATATCATATGATGGTGATGAAATAATTTACATTCCAACATTAACACAGGATGATGTTAAAACACCAGCTACTAAGGTTAAGAAATTTTAGATCAGTGAGTCCAAATAACTTACACCCAAGAATTTTCAAAAAGGTGCTCAAGGGCTCTCTCGACTGTTACTGCTGATATTCAATAAGTCTTGAAATACTGGGGAAGTTCCACAAGACTGGAAGAAAGTTAATGTTGTGCCAATATTTTAAAATGGCAAATGTGATGATCCAGATAATTATAGGACTGTTAGTCTAGTATCGATCCTGGGTAAAACAACAGAACAGCTGATATGGGATTCAGTTAATAAAGAATTAAAAGGAAGATAATATCATTAATGCCAATAAACATGGGTTTAGGGAAACTAGATCCTGTCAAACTAACGATCTCTTTTGGGGGGGGGGGGCAGAGGTGGAGAAAGTTTAGCTGATAAATATATTTTTAGATTTTTGTACCACACGATATCTTGAAACAAGAATGATACAAAAATCAATATGTAACACATTAAATGCATTTAAAACTGGCTAACATATATAGGTCTCAAAAACTGTTAACAGGAAACCATCATCAAATAGATGTGTTTGTAGAGGGGTCCTGCAAGGATTGTTCTTGGCCCTATACCACTTATTAGTTTTATCAAAGACTTGGAAGAAAACTTGATATTATTACTGATACAGTTTGCAGATGACACAGAGATTTGAGGGAGTAGCAAATAATGAGAGGGACAAGTCACTTATACAAAGCGATCCAATAGAAATATAGGAGACTGATCATTCCCCATGAATGGAGGAGATTCCTCAATAAGACAGACACTGTTGTGAGAAAAACACACTGTGATGGCAAGTAATTGTCATTAATAATATTGATAGCTGTATATGTGATGTCAGTTAGAACCTGTGTGCAACTTCACTAACGTGTGTGAGGGTGGCAGATTTTAGAAAGCATCTACACAAGATTCTACGAAGATGAAAAAGGCCCTCTGTGGTACAAGTCAGTATGAATGATGACGGGAATTGTAAGAGGTGCTGGAAGATAAATTTATAGTATTAGGAAAAAAGCTTATATCTAGGACTTCCACTGTAACTTTCCTGGAAATGCTGCTGATTCCATACACAGAACCAGTTACAGAAGTGTCAGAGAAAATAGCATAGAAAGGATGGTTAAAATTTATTAGACATTGGAGAACCTTTTGTTGGAAAGGTGACTATGCAAAATAGGTGGGCTTAATGAAAACCAAAGCAAATTACATTGCTGTCAGAGATCTGAGGTTGAAAAGCTGGTGAAACATTTAAACTACGAATCAGGGGAAAGCCAACAAGTGCTGAGGATTACTCAGTTCTGACAAAGACGTTTGTTAATAACAACATGAACAAAACTATGAATCCAAAAGTTGCAGAACTACAGTGCAATAAGGAAATATTTCAGACACAGGAGTTACATAGAAATAGGTGCACTCTGAGCAATAAAAACTAAAAGTGTCTACATACGAATCGGAGATGCTTCAAGCAGCAGTGGTGCCACTGGAAGGAAGTCCACTAGGGGACAAAGAAGAGTAACCGTCCAGTTCCCTACTCCCCACATCTTGATCCTGGACAGGGAAAGGAGCTGTTTGGGCATTAGGTCCCCACTGAACTTCCCAATAGCACAGCATGTGTCTGAAGCCTCAACCACCATCCTCCTGGATCAGTCCAGTCCCTCTAGGACCAACAGACTCCCCAGTAGGAGTAGCAAAAGGCCTTCACAAACACTCTCGTCTTCCTACATCCTTCTGAACAATGTGCACAAACTGCTTAATTGTGTACAGGGCAAGGTTTGGACAATGGAAAGGGGATGTGTGACACTCTGTACCTTGGGGGAACACCCAGCACCCCCATGTTCATCATTGTAAAATGATTGTGTGGTATTCAATGCAAAGTTTGTCATGAAAGGTGTCTTCAGAAGGGTCATGATGAACTGAGCATTGTTGTTATAGCAATGTTATAGTAATCGTTGTTATAATAATGTTATAGGTTGTAATTTCATGTATATAGTTATGAGGCTGAAAATGCGTCCTCATGGCTTAAAATAAGCCCAGACAAAAACTCTCCAAGAGCAGAGAGGCAGTTCATACCTCATCAGCGAATGTATGGGACAAGCCCAGCCTAGACAGCAACAAAAGGATCTGTTGGACTCTTGAGTGAGTCACCCTTCTTCCTTTTGTCAGTTTAGAACTGCGATGAGGTAATGTTCACCTGACTCTGAAGGGGGAGGGGTGAGCTAAGAGGGATGAAAGAACATGATAAAAGGGAGAGACTTTGCCATGCTCTTCCTCTCTCTTCCACCTACAGCTACAGATACCACACCAAGTGACTGAAGTGCTAATCAAAGGGCTAAGCCTGGCTGAAGGGCAACCAGCCAGCCTGTGGTAAGAAGCATCTAAGTTTGTAAGGACACTGAAAGCGTTAAGATCAGCTTAGAATGTGTTTTGCTTTTATTTCGTTTGACCAAATCTGACTTTTTTTGACTTATAATCACTTAAAATCTATCTTTATATTTAATAAATTTGTTTATTCTACCTGAAGCAGTGCATTTGGTTTGGAGTATGTCAGAGGCTCCCCTTGGATAACAAGCCTAGTACATACCAATTTATTTGTTAAATTGACAAACTTATATAAGCTTGCAGCATCAAGCAACATAACTGGGCACTGCAAGATGGAGGTTCCTAGGGTTGTGTCTAGGACCGGAGATATTGGCTAGCGTCATGTGGTTGCACAATCCAAGGAGTAGCTTACATGCCAGAGGCTGTGCGTGAACAGCCCAGGAGTGGGGGTTCTCACAGCAGAGCAGAGTAAGACTGGTTCCCAGAGTCAATGATTGGGGTGACCTAGCTGATCACTAGTCCAGATAACACCAGAGAGGAACGTCACAGAATGATTGCCATGAAGGTAGTATGGGAAGAACACTGCTATAGTGTCACTGCCAGGAAGGATGTTGTAGGTAGAATGGGGGGACAGAAATGCAGAAATGTCACTTTAGAACAAAAAACAAGAGTTCAAAGAAAAGGCTATACAGTGAGGGTTAGGCTAAAGCAATATTGTTTCAGAATAGTCTAAAGACAGTATAAATAAATCTACAACAATAGAAATAGTAATAGTGCATATGCGACAGTTCAATTTTGAGTCTCAGAACCTTGCTTTTTCAGACCTAACAAAGATGTTCGTTCTCACTGAAGACTAATTGCATGCTCATTCCAAACCATTTTTGCTGTAATCCACATTTTAAAAAGTATGGTTTCTGTTTTGTTTTGTTTTGTTCTGTTTTAATTCTCTCTCTCCAGTGAAGCATAGTTTTGATGCCAAGAAAAAAAGTGTACCTAAGAATTGGATTCAATGTATTGTTTTCCATTTCCGGGTAACTCAAATATGATGGAAATTTTGGTCAAATTTTCCTTACTACCACCCAAAATAATAATTAAAAATTCCTTTGGAAAGATTGCAAGCAAGAAAGATTTAAACCCCACACAGAATAATTTAGAAAGCAATGTGAAAACAAGGGGCTATACAATAGGAGCTATTTTTCAGCTTGAACTGCAGTAGTTGCTACTGAACAACAGCTAGAGTACAAGTAATGTCAATTAAAAATCCAGATTGTACTTCAATTTTTATGAGAACTGTTCATAATCAAGTTCCTTATTGGACTGTAACTGAATTTGACACCTACAATAAATAGGAAATGAAAAGTCTGCATCTCCATTCTGTAAGCCTAATACACCTGCGACATGAAAAATGTCAGCAATCTTCCAAAATCCCGAATATGTGAAGGTGAGAAAGCTTTCAAAGAATTTTCAGAAAGATTTTCCAAACATGGCATTGGTCACCATATTTCATAGATATGAAGAGGATTCCAAATCTTACATCAGGCCCAGCAAACTTGAGTACATATAATGAAAACAAAAACAATTAGAAGAAGCTCTTTTATACTGCTAAAAGGATGAACAGAGAAAAAGAGAATTTTAAATGAAATTGTTTTAGAGGAACAGGTATTCCAGAGTTCTCGGAAACCTCAGGCTCTCTCTGTGCATATTTAACAGAGTCGGATGGAACATATTCATATTTTGTTAAACAACAATTTGAGGCTCCACTAAGATTGCTTTGGCAGTTTAAGGTAGCCTTACCCAGCTTCCTGTGAATTCCCTGGCATGGTAGAACTTTCTAGGTAGGTAGCAGCAATGGTCCCTTGGAGGCCAAAAGTAGCTGACATTTGATAATGCAGTCCTTAGGACCAAAGATTACACATGTTCCATCATCTAAAACACATACAATATTATTATTCATATGTAATAATATGTAATATGTATGTAATATGAAAAGCAGTTCAAGTACTTGTACTTCAGATTTATTAATTGGAGGAATAGGGGATTCGTGCATGTTTGTGCACCTACACCTGAAATATACTATGAAAGGTCAGTGACTCTGTGGTGCTCCTCCTAAGTCACTTGTCTTTCATTCTCTGTTTGTGTCCATGTTTCACAGTACCTGTCTGTATCTGTAAGATAAAGCTGAATAAAGAGACAATCATACCACCATTACATAATGAAGCCATGCTACTGACTGCATAAATAAGGCTGAGAGACAGTTTCCATTATAAAAGCTCAAATACAAATTTTTACATACATCCTACTTATTTTTTTAAAGGAAAAAAGCCAATTTTCCTGAAATTTGTCATTTATGATTTCTGGTAAAAAAAAAAAAAAAGGGGGGGGGGTCTTCTCTTTTTAAAGGGTGGGAGGTTCATTGCAATGATTATACTTGAGATGTAGGACTTAGAAAAAACTGTTTGTTTGTGTCTGATTTTTTCAAAAGTTTTCTTCGCTCTTTCAGTGCCCTCTCTCAGGCTACGTCTTCACTACCCGCCATATCGGCGGGTAGCAATCGATTTCTCGGGGATCGATATATCGCGTCTCATCTAGACACGATATATCGATCCCTGAATGAGCGCCTATCTATCCTGGAACTCCACCAACCTGAACGGCGGTAGCGGAGTCGACATGGGGAGCCACGGACATCGATCCCGCGGCGTGAGGACAGTAGGTAATTCGATCTCAGATACTTCGACTTCAGCTATGTTATTCACGTGGCTGAAGTTGCGTATCTTAGATCTATTTCCCCCCGTAGTGTAGACCAGCCCTCACTCTGACCCCTACTTTCAGAACTCCAAAACTGTCTGTCTAATATTTAAGTGTGACTTATGAAAAATTAGTGAATAGTATTTTCAATTATATATAAATACATTATAGAGACAGACATACACACTGTGAGGATGAGTTAATAAAAATGTGTAGTAATTACAATTCAGATTTTTGACCCCTGGGATGAAATGAAGGATTACATGGAACTATTCACCTGTTTTCAGTTAGGTATGTGCGTGAACATTTGCAGTATAAGCTTTGCACTGGCACACCATACCCAGGTGAATTTCACTGCATATTTAAGTTTCACCAAAATAACCATGGAGATTAATCATGTGTGTAAATGTGTGAGGGAGAAATCCTGACCCTAGTCAAGTCAATAGGAGTTTTGCTATTGACTTCAGTGGGGCCAGACAGTCACTCTGTATTTCTCAGCAAGTGTTATTTATTGTGTTTGTAACAGTAAAAATAAATGTGTTGATACTAAAAACTAAACATTCAAAAATGCATTTCAGATAACTTCCTGTATAATGGTATTTTCATTATAGTAGTTTGAGTCCTTCTCAGCTGCCAAACAGAAATCATAAGAAGTGTTCCCAAACTCTTCATTTTTCTCCAGGTAATTCTGAGTTTTCACAAACTGATCTGTTTTATCCCTCCTTTGGGATTTATATTTATGAATTAAACCATCAGAAATACATTTCTCCAATAAAATGTTATTGTTTTAAATGACCATGTGTAGCAGAGTGGACCTCTGCTCCTGCCCTGAAGGGGTTAAAAACAGCCCTGGGAAGGGGCTGGGGCTGGAGAAAGCAGCCTTTAGGCTGGGCTGACTGGGGAAGTAGCTGCAGCTGAGGCTACGCCCCAAACTGAGCCACAGGGCCTGATAAGGCAGCCAGGGAAGCCAAGAGCGAACAGTCTCTCTCTCATTGGAGAGGGAGACCGGCCTGGCTGCTTGGGAACTCACCTGGGGGTACCTAGCATGGAGCAGGGCTGGGGAAAGGCAGCGGAGCTGGGGAGCTCCTGCCTGGAAAGCCCCAAGCTGCAGCCTAGGATTAAGCCAAGAGGTACTGAGGTTGCAGGGTGCAACCCAGGGGTAGGCCAAGGCAGCAGGTCCAAACCACTTTGCTGATGATGAGTGGTTGATACTGCAGTCTGCCCCAGGGCGTGGGGGCTAGATAATGACTGGGCAGTAGCCAATACTGAGGCAAAGTGGGGATAGTGGGGTGGGGTTTCCCTGGGAGTGGGGGAGACCCAGTTAAAGGGGCACCGAGGTCCAGGGAGGGGCCCGTGGCCAGCAGAGGACAGGTGGATCACCGGCCTGCAGAGGGAGCTCCGTAGCTGGAATCGAGCTAATTCCCCGAAGCAACCAGGAGGAGGTGCTGCAGGGTTGAGTCCACATGTTTACACCATGTTACCTTGATTTTAATGAGCTATGGTGGTTCATCTTTAAATCAAGTACATTTCAGAATCTTAATGAAGTATCAGAATATTTTCCCCTCACAAAAAATATTCTCTCAGTTCGAGAAAAGGAATAAAAATTCTTCACACTAGATAGTAAGTACACCTCTACCTCGATATAATGTTGTCCTCGGGACCCAAAAATTCTTACCGCTTTATAGGTGAAACCGCATTATATCGAACTTGCTTTGATCCTCCGGAGTGCACAGCCCTGCCCCATCCCCACCCTCTGGAGCACTGCTTTACTGCGTTATATCTAAATTCATGTTATATCAGGTCACGTTATAATGAGGTAGAGGTATAATAAATTATAATATCTTCTAAACAATAGCAGACATATCAATATTAATATTTATAAAATTTGCCAAACTCCCCAGAGATTAAAATAAGCTTGATGAGATAAAATTAAGGATGTAAATAAATATCTAGTTTAAAAAAAAACTACTAGAAAATTGTTATCAAACAGATATTTGAAAGTCAAGGTTTTGTAATTAAAGTTTCAAAAACAACTATAGCTCTGTCCTGCTTCTGCCTACTGCTCATCACTCTTTATACTTCCACCCACCCTACCCCACCTCCAGTTCTAGTACAAGTTACAGACTATAGTTCTCCCTCCCAAAGTAAATATTGATCTATGAACAACTAGCCACTACATAATGGCCGGCAATCCAATAATTTTCCATTTGGCAAAATGGCCAGGAGATTTTAAGATCTTGGGGCAAATTTTCAGTTTGTGTAAATCGTCATAGCTCCATTGAAGTCACTGGCTATGAAAATGTACATCAGATAAGGATCTACCCATTGGTGTTTTACAGGCCAGATATCCAACCTTCTCATATGCCACTGCTCATGTTATGTAAAGTAGAGCTGGTTGGAAATTCTCCTGTGGAAGGTTTGTCCCATGTGCCAAATCAAAATGTTTCATGAAGACAGTTCTATTTTGATGAAGTTGTGACACAACCAAAGCTCACAGGCCCCTTTCAGCCCACCAGGTGGTCTGATGGGAAGACAGTGCTTGGCTCAGTGGATTCTTGCAGGTTCCCATCCCGTCAGTCCTCCTGCAGCTGAGGCTGTAAATAAAATATCTAATATCACAAGATGATAAAATCGCAAGAGTTGGCAATGCTGGTACAGGTTACAGTTCCCTTCCTTTCCTGGTACCAAGGAACTCAAAGAACATGACCTTGTGACAATGGCTAGATTGACAAATGCAGTGGAATTCCCATATTTATCAAACTGTATATTCTGAACCTGATCAACCATTGAATTTTTTCCGCTTTTATGGAATTGTTAAAGTTGAAGTAGCACAGTAGTAAATCAGACCTTCTATGTCTATTATTATAGTGCTGAAATACCACAAAGTATACAGAGGAAGCTGGACATGCATTAAACAGACACCCAGATCACTCTTGTTGCTTATGATACCAACGAAAACTTTTAAGACTTATATACTATGTATTATCCTTAAAATAACTGAAGGCTTGTCTTATGAAAGGAAGCAATTGATAAATCCTGTGCCATTTGTGCAAAGTTATAACCCAACATTTCAGGCTGTCACTAAGTATTTGTATGTTTCTGCTGTTTTAACTGTTCTGTCTCCCCTGAGATTTAAGCATTGTTATTCTCTGTCCATAGAGACAGCAAGGAAATCAAATTCCACGTCTAGCAAAAGAAGGGAATGAGAAAACAACACTATCTACTTTCTGGAAACCACTTGCTTGCCATGTATGGTTCTGTTAAGACAATTCTCACTGGAGGAAAATGAACAAATGAATTGCTTTGCTGACAAGAAATGTGCATGACCAGTAAGTCATAAGTTGATTAATTTGGAAACAAACCCACTTCTGACATCTTGATCACATTTATACTGTGCAAGCAGAATAAAGTTCAGATCAATAATATATACATTTCAATAAGTGCTTTAATAGGGCCAATTTCACAATGCTGAAAACTATTATGAGCCAAATCAACTGGGAGGAAGAATTTAATCAGCAAATTGTGCACGATCATTGGGAATTGTTTACCACCACCTTACTAGATACCCAAAAAAGCCACAATTGAGGAAGAAGGTTGTGCTGGTTTAAAAACCGACCTGGTTTAGAAGAGAACTGAAAGCAGCTATTCTATATATACACACACTATCACCTCAGAGTTATGAGCACCAGAGTTACAAACTGACCGGTCAACCATACATCTCATCTGGAACCTGAAGTAAGCAATCAGGCAGCAGCAGAGACCAACAAAAAAGCAAAAACCAAATACAGAACAGTACAGTGTTAAATGCAAACTACTAAAAAAATAAAAGGAAAGTTTAAAAAAAAATGATTTGCCAAGGTAGGGACACTGTCTGTGCTTGTTTCATTTAGATTAAGATGGTTAAAAGCAGCATTTTTCTTCTGCATAGTAAAGTTTCAAAGCTGTATTTGGTCAACGTTCTGCCATAAATTTTTGAAAGAACCATGACTTTTTTTTTTCCAGTTTCAACCATTTGAGTTACGAACAACCTCCATTCCTGAGGTGTTTGTAACTCTGAGGTCTACTCCATAATAAGTGGAAGAAAGGGCAAGTTGATAGTATTGAACATAAATCAGAAGCTAGGAATTGCAGAAAAGTGAAAAAAGAATCAAAACGGACAAGAGAAATCTACCACCAGTAGAATTAAGGACAATAAGTAGTTTTAAAAATATATTAAGAAGAAAAAAGAATCCTGACAATGATATTGGTCCATTACTATATGGAAATGGTAGAATTATAAATAATGGAAAAAAGGCAGAAGTGTTCAATACATATTTCTGTCTTGGGGGGGGGAAACAGATGATACACTCTCATCATATAGTGATAATACCCTTTTCATTCCCCTAACATCTCTGGAGGATATTAAACAGAAGCTATTGAAGTCAGACATCTTTAAAATCAGCAGGTCCAGACAAACTTGCACCAAAGGATTTTAAAAGAGCTGGCTGAGGAACTTGCTGGATCATTAATGTCGATTTCCAATAAGCCTTGGAACACTGGGGAAGTTCCAAGAGACTGGAAGAAAGCTAACCTGCCAATGTTTAGAAAGGGTAAATGTGATGAACTGGGTAATTATAGGTCTGTCAATTCAGCACTGAACCCAAACAAGAGGGGAGGGATAGCTCAGTGGTTTGAGCACTATCCTGTTAAACCCAGGGTTGTGAGTTCAGTCCTTCAGGGGGCCATTTAGGGAACTGGGGTAAAATTCTGTCTGGGGATTGGCCCTGCTTTGAGCAGCAGGTTGGATTAGATGACCTCCTGAGGTCCCTTCCAACTCTAATCTTCTATGATTCTAAGATAATGGAACAGCTGCTATGGGACTAGATTATTAAAGGAGGATAATGCAAACGCACATGAGTTTATGGATCACTTGGTAAACTGGGTGCAAGCCAACAATATGCATTCTAAAATGGTTATTTATAAATGTATGAATCTAGGAACAAAGATTGTAGGCCATACTTGCATAATGGGGATCTCTATCCTTGGAGCAGTGACTCTGGAAAAGACTTTAGGTTGTGATGGATAATGAGCTAAACATGAGCTCCCAAAGTGATGCTGTGGCCAGAATAGCTAATCAGATCCTGGGATGCATAAGCAGGGGAATCTTGAGTAGGTGTAGAGGGGTTATTTTATCTCTGTATTTGGCATTGGTGCACCCACTGCTGGAATACTGTCCCCATTTCTAGGAAGAAAAGGGGATTATTCTCCCCCTTGTTTTTCAAGCTCATCTTTCCCTTTATCTGTTCAATTCATATGTCTCTCAACGAGGGTTATCACTAAGAAGTCATATGAGAGGCAGCCATTTAGCAATGCTAAGTCACTTATAAAGACCAAAAAGGAGGCCAGGAAAATATATCATCACATTTTCAATCATCCAGCCCCCTAAAGTTTCTGGAGGCCCCTTTTATCCCTGTATCACCTATCTTTCTGATGTTCTAAAGGCTTATGCTTTATGAAATTGAAACAGACTCCCTTCTTGGAATGAAAATAATACTAAAACAAAAAATGTCTTACTATGCATGGAAAACATTAAGGTTTCATGAGTAAGCATTCAACATTTAGGAAATTATGATCGTAAGAAGAATCTCAATTCTGCACCAGTATCTGCATCTTGGTGGCTTTGAAGCTACTGTGTAATAATTATTGATTATATGTTCTATATTTTTGTCTAATTGTAAGGGATGTTTACGGTATGAATATATTTGTTTTGTCCAACAGCTGCTGTTAAACTGAAAAACAGGAAGGCAGGACAATGACTTGGGATAAGATTTCTCTCAACCATTATTTGGTGTCTGTGTGTGTGTGCAGGAGGAGTCTTACAAGACAACGGGAGAACAACTTGCCTGGTGGAGATGATTCAGCCTCCTGTAGAGCTCAGCAAAATTGGGTTTTGGACAGAAGGTCCAAGCCCAGGGACAGGTGAGAAGAAAAAGCTTTATCTGGATTTAAGAAAAGGCTCTCAAGAACATGGCAGAGAGACCTAAGTTAAGGCTGGAGTGTCAGGAAAGTTAAACCTGCCCAGAGTGTATACCAAGCCTTTAGGTCCAACAGAAATGAATTGTAGACCTTTTGTTGCTTTTAATATCCATTTTCTCTTACACTATGCTTTATTGTTTCTTTAGCTGTAGGAACATTTTGATTTCAAGAAGGCTGTTCTGTGTCAATGCAATTCACAGGTTACAAGCTCCCAAAGAGAAAGATTGCAGATCCTGAACCCGATCGGACCTGCTGGAGTAATCCACATCAATTCATGGTCAATGCAGACTGGGACCCAGTCTAAGAGTGGGAGAATTGCATGATTCTACCTCAAGAAGAGGTCAGGGCACAAGGCCTAACACCTCTAGGGTGCAAGAGAAATCAGCAAGGGATAAGAGTCAACTTGCCCTGTAATCATGATAGCCTGCATTATGATATAGTCCTTACTTGTGTGATTACATACTATTGTTCAAATAAATTTTTATTTCAATAATGGTCCGGCACACATCTTTATTGAGCTAGTACTTTAATAATTTAGCCAGTGGCAATATATTGTACAGTTTCAACCAATAAAACAGCATTCATTATGTACTATTTATCAGATGAGGTTTTAGCGGTTAATGTAAATGGCCTACGTGAGCTTAATCATGCAATCTGTTCAGCACTGCTGCAAGATGCTAACTTTCAACTTTCTACAATGACATTTCAGCTCAATGATTTTTATAGGGAAAATGTTTTTCCCCACATGCATCTTGTACACCAAAAGAGTTGAACCATTTTTGTTAAAACCTTCCCCGAACACGTTCACTTCTGGACAGAGACCAAGCTTGATAAATTTCAGGCAAAAAGGTGAGAGAGTTTTTGAATATTTATGATAGAGCGGGATAGAATGAAAACTCTTATACGACTTTATGGTGGTCACTATTGTGCCCCCTATAATGCTTCATGTTGTATGGCATGTATACAATCCATACGCCTGAGGGCATTCTGCACCAAAAAATTAAAAATTCTGTGCACAATATTTTAAAATTCTGCAAGTTTTACTTGTCAGTAAATAAATGCAGAGGCTCCAGGATGGCAGTGGGCAGCACAGGTCACTGGCTGCACGAAGGTGGGAGATCACCCTGCAACTCCTTCCACCCCTGGGACACTGATTCAGCGGTGAGGCTGCACCTGACCCTGACACAGCACAAGGCCTGGGCGTGCTCCAGAAACAACCTGGGGCCCTGCGCCTCTGCACCAGGCACACCAGGTGTGGGGCAGGCAGGCTCAGCCAGGCAGGATCCAAGTGTAGAGGGGCTCAGTGGGATGAGAGAGTGTGGGGTGATAGGATTCTGTGTGGGATAATCTGGGTGCCGGCAGCTCAGTGGAGGGGTCTAGGCATAGGGGGATATGCATGCACCGAGGCTCGTTGGGAGGGGTTCCAGGTGCAGTGGCAATGGGCCTCTGCAGGGACTTCCAGGTGAAGATGGCTGGGGCTCAGCGGAGGGGTCTGGACGTGGGAGATCTCGGTAGGGGAAGGCCTGGGTGCAGCTAGTTGGGGTCAGTGGCATGGGGATCTGGATGTATGGCTCAGTGTGGTGCAGAGGATGGGGCATCAGGTGGGGCTGGAGTACAGGGAGCTCAGGGGGGTACAGAGGTGGAGGTACAGAGGCAGGGGATCTGGGTGCAGGGCAGCTCCAGATGCAGGGGTTGAGTTCGTGGGGTAGGGTTCAGGTATGGAGGGCTAGGGGGGTTCTGGATATACCAAGGGAGGCTTGACAGGTGTGTCTGGGAACGGGAGGTCCACATGTACACAGGTTGAATGGTTAAGAAAGCAGCTGCTTGTACAGTGACCCCTCCCCCTGCAGTTGAGGTGTGATGGGGGCAAGCAGCACAGGAGGATGCTGAGCTTCCTGCAGCTGGGGGAGGTTTCTGGGGGATGAGTCTGACACATCCCCAGCCACTCTCTGCAAGGGAAGAGGAAGTCCCGTCCTCTCCTGCCTCCAGCCCAGCCAGAACCAGCAGCTGATCCTGGCTCAGGGAAGGAGCTACTGGCTGGGGTATCCTGAGCCCCATGTGATTTACCTCTCTGCTGGCTGCTCTGGGTGCCTGAAATAATGTACCTGATCTGCTAGGGAGTCATGCATGACCGCTCTTGCAACTTCCCTTTAGTTCCCTGTCAGAAAGCCATTTTTTCTGCGAGGAAGCAAAGAAATCTGTGGGAGACATGAATTCTGCTCACGGCAGTGGCACAGAATTCACCCAGCAGTAAACGCATAGCTACATCTATACCTCATTCTGGCTCTAGCGTAATGCACTTTTTTATATGTTGATTGCACTCAGACAAAAGGCACATTTGAGAATATGTGCATTAGAGCTGACAGAGTAAATTATTTACTTGCTCGTAATGTTCATGCTGTCAAGGCTTTGGTATACCATATGTCATACAGATCCACTCTGCTGAAAATAATGTCATCCCCTACCCTTTAGCTGTTCTGTTAAGAGATATGCCAGTACCTTGTCAAAGATATCTCAAGTCTGTGGTCATTCACAAATGGCAAACAGGTGAATTTGTCTATGTTCATACATAATCTCACCAAAACAAAAAACCCACAACCCTGTTTCTTCTGGGTTTATAGGTTTAAAGGCTTTATGGGTTTATAGGTTTAAAGGCTAAGAAATTCAAAGCTGCTTAATGAATATTGTAACCGGGCGGAACTCACCCCCGTGGCGCCTCCTGCTGGTCACTTCAGGAATTAGCTCAAATTCCAGCTCGGAGCGCCCTCAGCAGGCCGGTGATCCGCCTTGTTTCCTGCTACAGGCCCCGTGTCTCTCCCTGGACCCCGGTGCCCCTTTTACGTGGGGTTCTGCCCCCTGGCAGTAACCCCTTTTCCTTAGGGGTTTCCCCTCCCTGGGAACCCCCCACCCTCTATCCCCACTTTGCTTCAGTGTGTTGGCTACTGCCAGTCATTTTCTAGCCCCACGCCCTGGCGCAGACTGCAGTATCAGCCACTCATCATCAGCAAAGGGGTTTGGACCTGCTGCCTTGGCCTATCCCTGGGTTGCACCCTACAACCCCAGTACCTCCTGGCCTAATTCTAGGCCGCAGCCTGGGGCTTTCCAGGCAGGAGCTCCCCAGCTCCTCTGCCTTTCCCCAGCCCTGCTCCACGCTAGGTACCTGCTCTGGTTTTTGGCAGCCAGGCCCTTCTCCCTCTACAGGCAGAGGAAGACTCTCTTTGCTCCTGGCTTTTCTGCCTTATTATTAGGCCCTGCCACTCAGTTCGGGGCGTGGCCCCAGCTGCAGCCACTTCCCCAATCAGCCCAGCTTAAAAGGCTGCTTTCCCCATCCCTGGCCCCTTCCCTGGGCTGTTTTTAACCCCTTCAGGGCCGGAGCAGGGATCCACCCTGCTACAATATGAACACTGAAATCTCATTCAAATTCCCATGGGCACCCAAATTCCCTAAGGCATCTTTGGAAATCTCTGCCTAAATGTTTTAGCTGTCTTTTATGTTACATCTAAGAGTCAGTAAACCATTAAGATATCACAACGGAGGATATATTTCTTTTACATATAAATATATACAATATATTTCTTTTACAATGTGTAACTATTATCTTCAAATCAATCCCAGATCCTGCAATGAAGATGTGAACACATGTAACCCAGTACCCAAACGGAATTCCACTGGAATTAATGGGGCTCCAGGTTGTTGCAGGGGTTCACCTATGTTTATCCCAGTAAAATCAATCCCACAACTAAGTTCTGAGACAAGATTCTCAACATGGGTGCCTAATGTTCCCCTTTAAGTCAGCAGGAGCTCCCTCAGTGTTCCACATTTCTTACAATTAGGTCATTTTTGTGGGTGCCTAAAGATAGGCACTTAAGTTTGTCCTTAGTATTTCAGTACCTATATCTTGAATAAGACTGTATTACTGAAGTCCTCTATTTTTATCCCTTATTGCACCATACTATACCACTTAAAATAGGTGATGATTCCTTTTACTGGCAGTTTTCTGGCCCCTTTTGCTTAGCTAAAAGACTGGCTCACCTGGTTAGTATAATACAGATGCTGTCATGTGCATACCTTAATCACCAAGATGACTCATCATGCATCATATGTGCTGTTCTTAGTCATGTAAAAGCTGGAAAATTAAGAGGAAGAATTCTGATTCAGCCAGTTGTGTCTTGTGGGGGAGTGATCCCTTTGTAAGAATCAAGAACTGTATTACTATTAATCTCTTTAAAATTCAGTGCCAGTCAAGTCTTTTAGAAGCCTGTAGACGCTTGTGTGGCTAATTTGCATGCAGCAAAATAAATAAATTAATTGGACAACAATGCGGCCTCAGCAAGGTAAAAAGCAACCAGGTGCATTTCTCAAGATGATTGTTTCTTTCTGCTCTCGCTTCCTTCCTGGTTCTGCTTCCTCCTCCTTTTGGTCTCTTCCTTCTTTCAGCTCACTCACAAATCCATGACTTGCACTCATTATCCGTTTCCTCTTAGCCCTCCCTCTCTGCCTCTCTGTCCTCCTGCCTCTTCTCAACTGCTCAATCCCAATTGCAAATCCCAACTGCCACTGCCTTCTCTCAACTATCCTTTCTACCTACACATCTCCTACTCCTAAATTTCTATTCCAACATGCCATGGTATCTTCCAGAACCTTTTAATTCAAAAACTCCATTCATTCATTGTCCAAAATATTCTGCTTTGAGTGTGGTGAGAGAGAGAGAGAGAGAGAGAGAGATACACTCAGTTAAACTCAGATTGATCAGTATATAAATCCTAAGGCTGAAAATTAGACACCCATCTTAGCTGGGTGGTGAAATCTACTGAATGGGATAAGAAATTAATTTATTAAATAGATTATTTGCTTTCCCAGACCACTACTTTACTAAGCGCTCTCTCTGCCTTGCTTAACTAATGGTATCCCATACTATAATTCACACCCAAATGGAAAGTAAATACTGGCCTCCCACTTTAGTTTCTTTGTTAATGCCTCCAAACAGCAATTACGCTTACCCTCAAGGAACACACATTATTATGGCTCTCTCCAATGCTCAGTGTTGGCCATAACTGCCACTGGGGACATTAACCATTACATAAGGTATTCACTTTCAGCCTTCCATTGGGCATGCCAGTGAGGTGATGCAAATCAGACCTGATCAGTATCTTGTTTTTCAGGAAGGGGGATACAAAACAAACAATCTCATTTCAAAATTCAGTAACTCCTCACTTTATGTCCTCTCGGTTAACGTTTTTCATTGTTACATAGCTGATCAATTAGTTGCACAATGCTCCCTTATAACTTTGGTAGCCACCTGCTTTGTTCACTGCTTGCAGGAAGAGCAGCCTGTTGCAGCTAGCTGGTGGGGGCTTGGAACCAGGGTGGACCAGCAGCCCCCCCAACAGCTCCCCTAAATTCCCTGTGCGGCAGCTGCCCAGCAAGTTGTCAAGTGCTGGGCAGTTCAACTGTCCCTCCCCCCTACTTCCATGTGCTGCTGCTGCTCCTGCCCTCTGTCTTGGAGCTGCTCCTGGGAGTCTCCTGCTTGCTGTGCAGGGGAGGGGGGGGATGAGGGATGCTGATGTCAGGGTATCCCCTTCCCCCCTCTCCACAGAGCAGGGAGGAGACATGACAGGACTCAGGATGGAGGGAGCCTGCTGGCAGCAGCTGCTGTCTAAACTTGATCTATTTAAAAAGGCAGTGTAATTAGAATGAGATCAGCGTACTTAAAGGGGCAATGCACATCTCTCTCTCTCTCTCTCACACACATACATACACGGCATCTGGAAAGTGGAGGCAGCAGTGCACTCCAGTGGGATAGTGTGGGTTCATCATCTTGTTCAGTTTCCATAGGGAAGGTTTGCAGCCACTGTCATGCTCTGTCTCCTCTCTCCATTTGTGCTGCCTTGTAGAGCGAGAGGCTACATTAACAACATGTTAACCCTTGAGGGCTCAGCCGACTGCTAGTTCATCATTTAGCAGTAAGGCATTCCCTGGGAAATATCCTACCCTCTGACTCCACTTCAGCCAAGCTTCACAATCATCATTGCTGTGTACAGTATTACGTTGTTTGTTTAAAACTTATATTGTGTATATGTATGCAGAGAGAGACTTTTGTCTGGAAAAAAAAAATTCGCTGGCATCTAACCCTCCCTCCCCTCCTTTACATTAATTCTTATGGGGAAATTGGATTCGCTTAACATCATTTCGCTTAAAGTAGCATTTTTCAGGAATATAACTACAACGTTAAGCAAGGAGTTGCTGTATAACCGGTTCTAGTGACAATAAATTAAATCAATACAATTAACTGGAGATTTAAGTTGTCTACAAACAACAAAATTCACAACTAGCCTGGTTTTACAGAGAACAGTGAGGTATTTTCAGCTTAATGTCAAGGGCTTTGGTGTAATATGTGATTTTCCTTTCATGCTGGAAAACCGAAATGCACACAGTGTGTAATCTACTGAAGAAATATAGATGTCCAGTTTCCTTATTTATTAGGCTCATTAGTTTAATTCAACACAGTCATTTTGAGTAATTTCTCCAGCTTTAATCTACTAGGGGTGACGAACAACTTGAAGATGTCTGACTCAGCCTCAAAATAAAGACTTTCTGTAATATAAAAAGTGTATTACGAGTTTCCAGGAAAAAAAAATAATTGAGGCATGTGATTACATTGAGTCATGCCTAATTATGCAAAATTACATGTAGCTTTTTTATGTTAAACCATATCCTGAGCAACAGTTTACATTTTCATGCCTAGAATATTTGAAAGGCAATTCAGATGTGTGTCCGGAAGGAAAGGAAAGGTTCTGTCTGCTAACTTATTCTGACAGAGTGTTTTTTTTTGTTGTTGTTTTTGTAAGTTACACATAGTTGATACAGGTATCACAGGTTTTGTGAGTAAATGAGACAACCAATGTAGTGTGGAGGGAGAAGGAGGAAAATTAAAGCAACCCATGGTCTTGTTGGGCTCCTAAGTAAAGGGATAGTAGGAAAGTTGAGCTAGATGAGAAGCAGGATGACTTGGGTTATTCGTGGCAAAGGCAATTGGAGCTGCTTATTAAATTGCACCACATGCATGGTTAGCACCCACTATATGTTCAGTGCTGCAAAGTATACAGTAAAAAAGACAGCATCTCCTCTGAGGAGCTTACAATCTACAAGAATGATCAGCATCCCTCCTGTAAATCACTCATTGTACCAACTAATACAGGTCTTGTGGGAGAACCATAAAATCAACTATTACTCTAAAAGTCCCTGATAGAGACTTTGACACCAATTCAGAAAAGAACATAAGTGCATCTAACTTTAAAGCACATACTTATGACCATCCACATTCAACAAAACACTTCAAAAAGTGCTTAATTTTAATCATGTACTTAACAGTTTTGCTTAATCAGGGCCTATATGAATTGGCTGGAAAGTATTAGAGCGCATTAGGGAAGAAGTGACAAATTATTACAAATACCATTCTTTTAAGGGTCTATATCAAAACTGCAACATTGTTTTAAAGCATTTATTATTTAAGAAGGCATAGCAGTGTGATTGCAATCCTGTTTGGTAATACCATATTTTACAAAAAGCATCTGCTTGACCATTTCTGCAGATTAGAAGATGAAGTATTGATCTTGGATTTAAGCAGCAACATGACAAGCATGTCTAGCTTCATGCAAAATTCATAGGGTAGGCACCATAGCTTTACATTTATGATAAAGCCATGAAGTTAAAAGAATGATGACTTGCTTCTACCACAACTACTAGCTAATTGCTAATTAAAATACTGTTGAATCCCTTACTTAGTTAAAAGAAATTTCATACTGAAAAGCTGTTATACACTTGCAGAATCTGTACAGGAGACTTCCACAGAAAATGCAATAGCTCTTGTAGAGCTGCTTCATCATCAGTGGAAGAGAAAGTTTATCCTATCTCTACAGTTTTCTTCTGTTCAGTAGAGGTAATTTGGATTCCTTTCATCTGATCTCCTTCTTTGTCACAGTCATTCTGTTTCATACAAAATGTTTACTATTCATTGTATACAAATGTTCATTAAAAGCAAAAATTTCTGAATCAAGCTAAGATACCTTTCTAGATCAACTCCTCTGGTCTTTTCTTTATAAACCTATTCTAACACTACTCTGATTTTTTTCTAAACTCATTCCATTCTGAGGTCTGATCTCTCTCAGGTTCCTGTCCTCTCCAGCAACTAATTTAATATGGGAGCTGTAAATGTACCAGGCAACCATGGGTCTTTGTCTGCAAATCCTTTTAAAAAATGTTCTGAAATTCAATATGAAGACATTTTCATATTTTCTGAAGAGTGATATCCTTCCTTTTGGTCTTTTTTCCTCTTTGTTTTTTCTTAATTTAGTATGTATTTTTTTATTTGCTTTCTTACCACTCAATTCATCCCAGGAATCATGGCTCATACTTCAATCCACTTCCTTGGCCTCTGCTCCCTTACTGTTAAAGATCTTTGGAGAAACTCCTAGGACTATAGTGATTTCCTCCAGTACAGGGAAGCCCAATCTATGGCCGGTACAAAGCCCACCAGAGCATTTCATGAGGCTCTCGGCCGCTTCAACACAATATACTAACAGCAGATTCATTAATGGTTTTTTTCCTGTTTTCTATAATTCTGATACGTATTTTATGCTCTGATTTCTTTATTTGTTTTTAAATAGACAATACTGTACATAGATTGTTTCTATCTAAAAACATACAAAACAAGCTGAACTTAAAATATAAATCGATACAGGTGACTTTAAATCTTATTAAAATATGTAGAATCTGTTTGTTCCACACAAGGTTGTGCTTAGGTTTACATGGTCCTCCTGTGTAGTAAGGTTGGGCACCACTGCTCCAGTACACACTTTCCTTTCCTCCTCCAGCTCTTCCATTTTTCTTACAAACAGCAATATTTTTCTTCCCTCATTGAGGCTCATGATTGCACCTCCAATATCTATTTGCAAGCACTGGCATAAAACTGGACTAATGCAGAGGTGAATCAGGCACACATATTTTAACTCCCTTAACTGCTCTGGTCTTTGTTTCCTGTGATGTCCCAGGTCCTGAACCCAGGCCTGAAAGTTCCTAGACAGCCATCACATCCTGGCCTCCATCTAATGTCTGTAAAACCTGGTGAACCAAGAAACTAGTAGGACTACAATCTGAGCCAAGGCACACCATCAGGAACTGGCTCCGCTGATTGGCCCAACCCTCACTATTTAAGTCAGAAGGAGAGACAGGAACTTGTCTGAGTAATCAGGTGATTTCCTCTTGCATTGGACTCCGCTTCTGCCTGTTTCCTACACCCAACACTGTTCCTGCTCTGCTCCTATCTCAACTGGCCTTCACTTCTGATCCCACCATGCTCTTGCTCTGCGCTTGCTCCTTGCCTCTCCTCCAGCTCCTGCCCTTACATCTTGCTTCAGTCATCACTTAATAGTCCAGGCTCTGACTTCTGACTCTGGCTTGACTCTTGGATCTGGCATTTGGTGTCTAATCCAGCTTTGATTCCTGGCTCTGGTAAATCAGTAGATAACTCTGATACTGACCCTTGGCTTTATTCCTCAAGCTATATGGCTGCTTCACCCACTGGACCAGACCCCTGCTCTGACCACTAGGCTAAACCACCTACATCCTATTCAATCCTCTCTCATCCTCGTTAGTGTCATTTAAATAATTTACCAGCTACTTGGATGCTCCCCAGTCCTCTCATTTTTCGAATACTGGCCTCTATACAGGGAAGCACCTAAGCACATGGTTAACTTAAATCATGTGCTATCTAAAGTCCCTATCCTCCTCTGGTCACTTTCCAAACTATAACTACTGTTTTGCCTTCATTCATTTGAGTTTCCCTTACTTAAGGATACATAGTGCTCCCTTCCAAGCAATCATGACAACACTGATATGCCAAAAATATTAGCTATTAACTAATATTCTGATAAAAGAAAGGAAGCCAAATTCTGCCCTTAACACTGTGAAGGCCCATTGATATAAAAGAGAAACTAAAGGCAAGAGTTGTCCACTCTATCAATTTCATATAGTATTCAATTAATAAAAAAGAATATTTTTAATTTCAACAGGCAAGCAAAGTCTCAGAATTCCAAGGCTATTCAATATGTCTTTCTGGGTAAAACCACATTATCTCTGAATAGGCCAGTTAGTGCATCCTGACGTATTGCATTTTTCCAAGTAAATCCATTAACAGCAGCTACCGTCACAATTACACTCAATCCAAGATATGGCACCTTTATCAAGCAACAAATAATTCTGAAACAATTGGTTTCAATATATTCAAGGTTTCATATGAAGTAATCTGACCTTTAAGCAAAAGCTAAAAACTTATTCTTTTGTTAACCATATAAAACAGTACAATATCATACAATATTGGCATTTAATGGCAGTATACTCTTCCAGTATATTCCAAATTGCTTTACTGAGCAATAAATTATATACCACTGTGCAGTGTCTTTCTGCAGACAATCAATCTCTCAAAACAGCCAATAAAATTTGCAATGCTCTCAACAGAATTACATGGTACTCCTTAATGTCCCAATAAAACTCTTCCAAAGAAACACAATGAGCAATATATTTTCAGTATTTCAAAAACAATGAAAATGAATATAACCATGAACATATTAAAAATATGACTCAAACTGTTATTTAAATGAGTAAGTCATAAATTGAATATGAACAATGGTACCTTTACTAGCAGAAAGCATAGCCAGAATAAGGCAATCCAGGGCCCTTGGAATACAGGCTCCATTATGCAGCCCTGCTGCACCCATGCCCTATCGCAGAGACACAGAAACAGCATAGGCCTCCTTCTCCCCACACGAAACAGCAACAATTCCTCTCAGGAGCAGCAGGGATGGGAGCTTTGCCCACTTCTTGAGAAGCAGGAGTAGGAGCAGAAGGACCCACTCAGCAGCAGGATATATCTGTTGATCTCTGCACTCCTCTCCTCCTGCCACACATATTCCTCTACTAGAGTGATTCTGATGGGCACTCCAGACAATGGATCCTGGAGTGAACATCTGATAAGAGCGAAATAAGGCAGTTCCCGCTTCTCAGAGCTATTGTTTCAGGTTGTGTGCTGACTCAGGAAGACAGGACTGTATTGGTTACACTTGGGTGGGATACATTTTCAAGCATTTCTTCAAAACCAAGAGGGCTCACAACTTTAAAAAAAAAATTAAAGGTGATATTCTGCCATAATTACACAATTCCAGGATTTTTTGTTTGTTTCCTCTCAGCTTGCTGAACTGAAGTTATAATTCTCTCTTTGTGCCAGCATAATCAATTCCACAGAAATCAGTTATATTTATCCCCCTGTATCCTCCATGTAGAGAATGAGCAACAGGAACAGATGAACTCTTATGAAATGAAAGATTTTGCCTGCTTGCATTCAAATGTCCATAGGAAAAAAGTAGATAATGAGAAAATAAATGCAAAAAACATGACAGAGGCATAATTAGTTCTCATATAATGTTTTCTAGAATTTTAATAAACTGTTGGCTAGTTTTCTCATTTTTTTTTTTAAAACTAGCCAAAGTAATTTATCTTCAAAGATAGTATCACTTAATGCTGCAACACCTTGGTTGCAGTATTAGGCAAAGTCCTAGAGGTCTCTCTGGGTTCTCTTAGCACATCTGTTCAGACAGAATTTCCTCTCAGTCTAGAGTATGGGAAGAGTTCATTGCTCTAATGGATCAAGCCTCAGTGAGGGAGAGGAAACACCTTTTGTCCTTCAGGATTCTGAAGATAGGTCTATGCTGCAATAAAACACCTGCGGCTGGCCCAGCTCACGGACAGATAACGATGACGGATAGCAGGGAGACGGGGAGGGGAGTTCAGTGCCGCAGCATCGCGTCTACCAGCAGCATGCAGTAGACATAGGGTGACATATAAAAAGTCAAGAAACGATTTTTTCCCCCTTTTCTTTCAGGGGGGGGGGGGGGAATTGACGAGCTATACCGTGAACCACCCCGGACAATGTGTTTGACCCTACAGGCATTTGGAGCTCAGCCAAGAATGCAAATGCTTTTCGGAGACTGCGGGAACTGTGGGATAGCTGGAGTCCTCAGTACCCCCTCCCTCCCTCCCTCCATGAACATCCATTTGATTCTTTGGCTTTCCGTTACGCTTGTCACGCAGCACTATGCTGAGTTCCTGCTGTGGCCTCTGTCTGGAGATTTTTTCAAATGCTTTGGCATTTCGTCTTCTGGGACGGAGCTCTGATAGAACAGATTTGCCTCCCCATACAGCGATCAGATCCAGTATCTCCCTTATGGTCCATGCTGGAGCTCTTTTTGGATTTGAGACTGCATTGCCACCCGCGCTGATCAGAGCTCCNTTGCTGTCCAGAGCGGTCACAATGGTGCACTGTGGGATACCGCCCGGAGGCCAATACCATCGATTTGCGGCCACACTAACCCTAATCCGACATGGTAATACTGATTTCAGCGCTACTCCTCTCGTCGGGGAGGAGTACAGAAACCGTTTAAAGAGCCCTTTATATCGATATAAAGGGCCTTGTTGTGTGGACAGGTGCAGCGTTAAATCGGTTTAACGCTGCTAAAATCGGTATAAACGCGTAGCGTAGACCAGGCCTCTCTCTCAAGGAAGTTTCTAAAAGTGTTCCTGGCAAAGATAGCCTTGAAAATATAAATTTATGAAAACCAATCTCCAGGATTAAAAGTTTGTCACTGTGATTTCCTCTAAAGATTATAGGTTATTCATACTCCCTCACTACAGCCATTCAGGGCTGAGATTTGAAGACATGTGGCTTTCCTATTTTTAGTACTGCTAGATCAATTTGCAGCACTGACTCAGCTGCCACTGATGGCACTAGGGTGGTAGGAAGCTCCATTCCAGCTGGATGCCGGAGCAACCACTATGCCCTTTGGTCACAAAGAAAGCAGCTCAAGAGCATGACATGCTGCATGATTCAGGAGAGCAAGATCAGCCTAAGAGCAAGGCACTGTTTTCTAATCCTGCTTCTGGAATTAAACAAAGGGCCATATTTTAGGATGATTAAGTCAATGACAAATCTCCCACTGATGTCAATGGGAGCCCTAGTTTCCCCATGTGAAAATGGGGATTCTAATACCTATCTCACAAAAATGAGATGTTCCACTGAGCATTGACCCTCCCCAAACTAATCCTGCACATAGTGATGTGATCACAGTGGAGAGATCACCCCAGCTTCACCCACATTTCTCACTACCCTAACCATTCAGGCTGCTATTGTTATTAATAAAGCATCATGCATGTGCCCGGCACTTTACAAACACTCAAGGAGGCAAGGTCTCCCCTTTTGGGCTAGGGGCCTGATCTTGCACACAGACTACCCACAGACTCCAATAAGAGCTTTTCATGTGCAGACTTGGCAGTTTCAAGAATACAGGCCTGATCCAAACTCCTCTTTCAGGCAATGGAAATACTGCCCTTGATTTTAACAGGAATTGGATCAGTCACTCTGTTGGACTAAAACTAAGAAACAAACAGTAAAAGGTTCAGGAGCAGAGAGAACAAAGACAGGGGCAAAGAGGTGATCACTGGTGGAGGTCTAATAAGAAGAGGTATATCTTTGTTTTCTACTCCATGAGTTATAACTTGTATGTATTTCTCTATGCTTTGCTCTTCAGGATTTGGCATCTACTCTATTTTCATAATTATAATGTCTTCAAAATGAAGATAATAAAAAGAAAAATAAAATAAACTACAGTGTTCTAAAACCACTAAAGGACAACCCCCCGCAAACTTGCACTACCCCTTCTTCATAAGAGTAGCAGCTATGAGATTTTAACTTGATCACTTAACTCCTCTCTTTGGAGCAGACAAAAGAATAACTATAATCTGGAACAATTATTATTTTTTTTAAAAGTCATAAGCTACTGAAAAGCCAAATCTGAACTAAAATGTACTTTCATTTCCACAAATTCACTTTTCTTCTCTTTGGCCTACAGTATTAGAGATGTGATTCCTCAGACACACTCCTGGGTTAAGAGATGGGAGATCACGGGCCTTTTTGTCAAAATAATATTTCTGCTTCCACTTCTGATTTTCATCTTCTGTATGTTTTCATTGTTATGAGATTTAAGCAAGATATCAGTGCTTGTTAAATAAGATCTGATCCTTCCCACCCCCCCCCCCCCCATAAACAGCAGAGCAAGAAAAAATCCATTCTTCCAGGGTTACTTTGGTAAACAAGTTACGCTTTATACAGATCACCTCCATTGTCAAAAGTCTTTTTCATAAGGTTCTTTATTGTCTGTAGAGACCTTTCCACAATTCCATTTGATTGGGGGTAATTTGGACTTGATCTTTTGTGATGAAAATCCCAAACTATGGCAAATTGCCCAAAATCTGCACTGGAAAATTGCAGCCCATTATCGCTAAAGACTTCATTTGAAATTCCATGTCTGGAGAAGATTGCCTTCATGCTAGTGATCACTGACTTACTATTAATACTGTGCAGTGTGCAAATTTCTGGATACAAAAAATAATGATCTAGGACTATTAAATAATCCTTTGACTGCCAGGTAAATAAATCAGTGCCACATACAGCCTTTGTGGAATGGGATGAGGTCTCAGTGACTGCCTGCTGGCATGGTTTGTATTTCGAGCAGGAAAAGCAGTTTCCTACCACATTCACAATGTTGTGATCAATCCGTGGCCAATACAGTATATATTGTGCTCGTTGTTTGCACTTCTCAATTTGTAAATGACCCTCATGGGTCTTCTGTAACATTTCTTTTTGGAGGCTCACTGGAATTACAACCTTATTACCCTTGAAAAATCACCCGCTATCACAGTATGTTCATGTCTGCAGGTCCAATAATCTCTTATACTTGGACAGCAACTACTTATTTCTTCAGTTTAATCATCACTTCTTTAAGGTTTCCCAATGATTCATCTTTCTCTGCTTCATCTCTTATTTCTTCCAGTTTCCTATTAGCTAAGAGAATTGACTTTACAATTACACCTGCATAGACTTGCATCTCATAGACTCAGACTTTCAGGTCAGAAAGGACCATTATGATCTTCTAGTCTGACCTCCTGCACAACGCAGGCCACACAATCTTACCTACTCACTCCTGTAACAAACTCTGACCTATGTTTGAGCTATTGAAGTCCTCAACTTGTGGTTTAAAGACTTCAAGGTGCAGAGAATCCTCCAGCAAGTGACCCGTGCCCCACTCTGCAGAGGAAGGAGAACCTCCCCTTTTCCCCCCAAACCAAATATGATGATCAGCTAAACCCTGAGCATGTTGACAAGACTCACCAGCCAGACATCCAGGAAAGAATTTGCTGTAGTAACTCAGATACCACCCTGTCTAGTGTCCCACCACAGGCCATTGGGCATATTTGCCGCTAATAGTCAAAGATCAATTAATTGCCAGAATTAGGCTATCCCATCATATCATCCCTCCACACTTAGTCTTGAAGCCAGATATGTCTTTCGCCTCCACTGCTCCCCTTGAAAGGCTGTTCCAGAACTTCACTCTTCTGATGGATAGAAACCTTCATCTAATTAAAAAAAATCTAAATTTGTTCTGGTGTCCACATTGGTGCTGATCTTAAATAATTCCTCTCCCTCCCTGGTATTTATCTCCCTGATATATTTATAGAGGGCAATCATATCTCCCCTCAACCTTCTTTTGGTTAGGCTAAACAAGCCATGCTCTTTGGGTCTCCTTTCATAAGACATGTTTTCCATTCCTCGGATCATCCTAGTAGCCCTTCTCTATACCTGTTCCAGTTTGAATTCATCCTTCTTAAACATGGGAAACCAGAACTGCACACAATATTCCAGATGAGGTCTCACCAGTGCCCTGTACAACGGTACTAACACCTCCTTATCTCTACTGGAAATACCTAGCCCGATGCATCCCAAGACCGCATTACCTTTTTTCACAGCCATAACACATTGGCGGCTCATAGTCATCCTGTGATCAACCAATACTCTGAGGTCCTTCTCCTCCTCTATTACTTCCAAGTAATGCCTCCCCAGTTTATAATAAAAATTCTTGTTATTAATCCCTAAATGCATGACCCTGCACTTTTCACTATTAAATTTCATCCTATTACTATTACTCTAGTTTACAAGGTCATCCAAATCTTCCTGTAGGATATCCCCGTCCCTCTCTGTACTGGCAATAACTCCCAGCTTTGTGTCATCCGCAAACTTTATTAGCATATTCCCGCTATTTGTGCCAAGGTCAGTAATAAAAAGATTAAATAAGATGGTTCCAAAACCGATCCCTGAGGAACTCCGCTAGTAACCTCCTTCCAGCCTGACAATTCACCTTTTAGTACGACCTGTTGTAGTCTCCCCTTTAACCAGATTGGCTGTCTCTAAGGTTTTGTCTGGTTTCATGGAAGCCACTGCTCTGGAAAATGCATCTGCAGTGAACATGAATTTACTGGGCATGTAGGTCACAACCAAATAATACTTTTGAAGCTTTATCATCATGCTTTGAATCCTTAAGGTACAGTCATTTAGAAGTTTACCAAATAACGCTATCAGAGGCTTATGGTTCATTTCAGCTTCCACTGGCAGTCCATAAATACACTGATTACATTTCTCACAGGCAAACAACGTTCCTAAAAGTTTCTGCTCTATCTGAGTGTATCTGGTTTCTGCCTCAGTCAATAATTTGGATGCTTATGCCACCAACAATCCTCATGCTTCTGTAAAATCACTGCACCTAACCAAGACTGCGAAGCATCTGCTGAGATTTTAACAGGCCTTCTGGGTGCATAGAACTTGAACATAGTGTCTTGTATCAGTTGTTGTTTTAAATCTTCCCATGGTTCCTCCTGTTCTGCACCCCAATACCATTCAATTTTATTCTCTAGGAGTTTTCCCAAAGCCGTTGCTTTGGTAGATAGATTAGATATGAGTAAGGCTATGTGTTTGTCATGGAGGTCACAGAAGTCACAGATTTCATGACTTCTGCAACGGCTAGCCTGGGAGCCACCTGAGCAGTTCGGGCAGCTACTGGACCAGATGCACCAGCTACTCCTGGGACACAGCACACTCCTCCCCCAGCAGCAGCAAAGTGGTTCAGGGCTGGGGCATGGAAGAGGGTTAGGGCTCTGAGCGGCATTCTGGAAGCAGTGACATGTCATAGACTCAGACTTTAAGGTAGGAGGGGACCATTATGATTGTCTAGTCTGACCTCCTGCACAACAGAATCTCACCCACCCACTCCTGTAACAAACCCCTAACCTATGTCTGAGCTACTGAAATCCTCAAATCATGGTTTAAAGACTTCAAGATGCAGAGAATACTCCAGCAAGTGACCCATGCCCCACACTGCAGAGGAAGGCGAAAAATCCCAAGGCCTCTGCCAATCTGCCCTGGAGGAAAATTCCTTCCTGACTGCAAATATGGTGATCGGCTAAACGCTGAGCATGTGGGCAAGGCTCACCAGCCAGAAACCCAGGAAAGAATTATCTGCAGTAACTCAGATCCCACCCCATCTGTCCCTCCCTCAGCTTCACACGCTGCCTCTGCCTGCAGGCACCGCCTCTTCAGCTCCCATTAGCCATGGCTCCCAGTCAATGAGAGCTGCGGAGCCAGCGCTTGGGGCAGAGGCGGTGCGCAGAGCCATCTGTCCACGCCTCCACCTGGGGGGGTCGGCGTCTCCGTCCAGGGGGGAGCCACAAGGAGCCAGGCAGGGGGCCTGCCAGTCCTGCCAACAACCTCTCCCAGAGCACCTGCAGCACTTCCTGGGCCACACCAACTCCCCAGAGTCCCCTGGGCTGTCCCTCCACCTCGCAGATTTAGTCTGGGGTATATAGTATAAGTCATGGACTGGTCACATGCCATGAATTTTTGTTAACTGCCCATGACTTTTATTAAAAATCTCCATGACTAAAATATAGCCTTAGCTATGCGTTTTCCAAGATAATTAACCATTCCCAGGAACGGCTGGACAATTTTCTTTGACTGGGGACATAGCATCATTTCAATGGCTAAAATCTTCCTCTTGTTAGGTTTTACACCTTCACTGGAAATAACGTCCCCAACAAAAGTCAGTTCTGTAATCCCTAAAACACATTTCTCCCTATTTAGTCTGTAGCTCTAGTTATAATCCCAAACTTCCCAAAGTCTACGATCCTACTCCTTTTTCGTTGAGCCCCAGATGATGATGTCATCCCTTGAGTTGTCAACACCATTAATATATTCATAGATCATATGTACGGTTTTGTGGTACACTTCTGATACTAAAGCTGTGCCACTGGGCCTTTGATTTAGGGACTACATTCACTGGGCTAACAGTCCTCACCTCTGACAAAGCTAGGATTAAGTTATTTACTAGACCTGGGTGAAATTTTTCATTCAAAACTTTTTCTCAGTGAGAAAGGCTGTTCAGGTCAACTGAAATAGTCTGCAAATTTGTGTCAATTTCACCAAACTGTTTAGATTTTAAAAAAATGTTTTGTTTCAACAGTTCTGAAACGAAATGTTTTGATTTTTTCAATTTGTCAAAATTTCTTTCAATTAAATTTAAAAAAATTGATATTGAAATGAAATGCTGAAGTGGTTAAAAAGGTTTCTTTCAATCTCCTGGTGCATGTAATAGACTACCAAGTATTTCAAAGGGTTTTGTATACCATGCCAGTCATGCCAACGCAGTGCAGTTAAAATAATCTAAAGCATGATTTTATAGTATTGTTCCCAGTCCAAAAAAAAAAAAAAAATTATTGTCCACACTCTTTTGCTGTAGAAGCATTAGCCTGATCTCAGTAAGAATTGGTAAAAGGGTCTGACTGTCCTATTAATCAGTAAGACCTCAAAGGGCTTTGGCTAGGGCTCAAAATGAGTACTATATGCATCAGCACTAACTGAAATAAAAAAACTATAAATGTTATCTTTTGCAATTACAAACTACTATATCTGTTAAGAGTTTTCAGAAAAGTTAAAATTATACATAACAATGTAGTTAAGATTTTGAAAAATTAAGCTTATGTATCAAATTAAATGCAAGAAACAGCAAATGATAATCCAGTGTGATAGTGTGTGGCAGGCAAATGAATCACTGACATTTTATAACTTTCATACATAGCATCTCATAAAAATATGTTATTCCTAAAAATGTTCAATGTGCTGTTTGAAGAAAACAACAACTGGAGCTTGTTTAGCCCTTTCTCAGTTCCTCTGGAGATACAGTATTACAGTATCCAATATGTGTTTTCATTTCATATTACAAATATTACTGTGGATCTAGAAGTAGGGTGACCAGATAACAACTGTGAAAAACGGGACTGGGGTCGGGAGGGGTGGGGGTAAATAGCCACCTATATAAGAAAAAGTCCCCAAATACGGGATTGTCCCTTTAAAAACGGGACATCTGGTCACCCTATCTAAGGCCTGGTCTACACTACACATTTAAACCGAATTTAGCAGCATTAAACCGATTTAACCCTGCACCTGTCCACACAACGAGGCCCTTTATATCGATATAAAGGGCTCTTTAAACCGGTTTCTGTACTCCTCCCCGACGAGAGGAGTAGCGCTGAAATTGGTATTGCCATGTCGGATTAGGGTTAGTGTGGCCGCAAATCGACGGTATTGGCCTCCGGGCGGTATCCCACAGTGCACCATTGTGACCGCTCTGGAAAGCAATCTGAACTCGGATGCACTGGCCAGGTAGACAGGAAAAGCCCCGCGAACTTTTGAATTTTCATTTCCTGTTTGCCCAGCGTGGAGCTCTGATCAGCACGGGTGGCGATGCAGTCCCAAATCCAAAAAGAGCTCCAGCATGGACCGTACGGGAGATACTGGATCTGATTGCTGTATGGGGAGACAAATCTGTTCTATCAGAGCTCCGTTACAGAAGACGAAATGCCAAAGCATTTGAAAAAAATCTCCAGGCTATGATACAGAGTCCACAGCACAGTGCTGTGTGACAAGCGTAACGGAAAGCCAAAGAATCAAATGGACGCTCATGGGGGAGGGGGGGGGACTGAGGACTCCAGCTATCCCACAGTCCCCGCAGTCTCGAAAAGCATTTGCATTCTTGGCTGAGCTCCCAATGCCTGTAGGGTCAAACACATTGTCCGGGGGGTGGTTCAGGGTATATCTCGTCAATTTACCCCCCCCCCCCCCGTGAAAGAAAAGGGAAAAAAAATCGTTTCTTGACTTTTTTCAATGTCACCTATGTCTACTGCATGCTGCTGGTAGACGCGGTGCTGCGGCACTGAACAGCAGCCTCTCCCCTCCCCCTTCCCCCGTGGTGGCAGATGGTACAGTACAAAGGACTGATAGCCGTCCTCGTCATCAGCCCGTGAGTGCTCCTGGCTGGCCTCAGGTGAGGTCGGCCGGGGGCGCCTGGGTAAAAATAGGAATGACTCCCTGGTCATTCCGGCAGATGGTACAGAATGGCTGGTAACGTCTCTCATCATAGCAACTGGGGGCTGAGCTCCATCAGCCCCCCTTTCATGTCTAAAGAAAAGATTCTTCCTGGTCTATCAAGCAAAGATTGCTGGGTACTGTTTAATGTCCTGCCTGGACTATCATAGCAGCTGGAGGCTGCCTCCCCCTCATTTTATCTCACTAAAAGTCAGTGTTTCTTATTCCTGCATTCTTTATTACTTCATCACACAAATGGGGGGACACTGCAACGGTAGCCCAGGAGGGTTGGGGAGGAGGGAAGCAACGGGTGGGTTGTTGCAGGGGCACCCCCTAGAATGGCATGCAGCTCATCATTTCTGCGGGATCTGACACAGAGCGGCTGTGCTCTGGTTCTCTGATACACTGGTTCTCTAGTACACTTGCCCCATATTCTAGGCAGGATGACTCTATTTTTAGATAAAACACAAAGGAGGGAATGACCCGAGGAGTCATTCCCATTTTTGTCTTTGCGCCCTTAGCCGACCTCAGCGAGGCCAGCCAGGAGCACCCATGACAGCAGCAGACGGTATAGAACGACTGATAACCGTCATCTCATCACCAATTTACAACGGCACAGTAGATGTTACAGAACGACTGGTAACCATCTCCGCTACCTTGCAAAGGCAAATGAACGCTACTGTGTAGCACTGCAGTACCGCCTCTGTCAGCGGCATCCAGTACACATACGGTGACAGTGACAAAAGGCAAAATAGGCTCCACGGTTGCCATGCTATGGTGTCTTCCAGGGCAATCCAGGGAAAAAGGGCGTGAAATGATTATCTGCCATTGCTTTCCCGGAGGAAGGACTGAGTGACGACATGTACCCAGAATCACCCGCGACACTGTTTTTGCACCATCATGCATTGGGATCTCAACCCAGAATTCCAATGGGTGGGGGAGACTACAGGAACTATGGGATAACTACGGGATAGCTACCCACAGTGCAACACTCTGGAAAATCGACTCTAGCCTCGTTACATGGACGCACAACGCCGAATTATTGCGCTTAGTGTGGTCGAGTGCACTTGACTTTATACAATCTGTTTTACAAAACCAGTTTATGTAAAATCAGAATAATCCCGTAGTGTAGACTTACCCTAAAAGTGTGTAGTTCTGGCACTATTAATTTGACTCTTGTGCTGACTGATTTCCTAACAGTCTGACTATGGCAGTCAGCATAGTTCTAACTATATATCATGGAAATAAAAGCATTTATTATACATATTGTATCATTCCTTATTACTGTTACAGTATTATATCTGCCAGCTCATCTAGACTGTCAAATTGTTTGTGTGTGTTCCTATTCTTATTCCTTCAGTAACTGCTAAATCCATAACCAAACATACACCTTGTTTAAAGCTCTATTCTTTTACAATTTTTATCCTTCTGAGAGTGGTATTTGGTACAAGACTCAGATTTAGGGTACACTGGAAACATATCCTGTAATCTAATTCTGCCATAAATATTTATATCTCCTTCTCTTTTCTCAAGATTAATTTTACTATTCTCAGTAGTTGGATTCTCAGTGAAATGGTTCAAACCCAGCCAAAGTTGTGAGATACTGTGAAAAAAGTTGCACTTAATGTCTAAGTAGTGTTTCTTATAAAGCTACACATTTTAAACTAAGAAGTCTTGAGCACACTTTGAAAAATGTTTCTTACCAGTGTCATCATCCAGTGAGAACACTTTCATCTGGTTAGAGTTTCAAACCAAGGATTATATCTGGCAGACCCAATATTCTTTTGAATAAATTATCTTTACTATGTGAGAACCTTTATTACAGATACAAAGCAGTTGGGAAGACGTAACATCCTTTTGTTCCAAAACAACCTTACACTGGGTAAAATAATTTACTTTATAAAATCCTAGTCCTCCCACTAACGCATGCAAACAGATCCCACAGAAAACAACAGGAGTCATACATATTCCTATTTTCAACACTTTCAAATCCCTACTGTATCTTCATGTGTCTCAACACTGGAAACCATCCTCCTGGTAAAGAGCTGGATATGCTCTAAAATCCATCAATATTTCTCTGCATCCACCAGCAGCAAATGCAATAGTACAAGCCAAGATGCTTGTATCGCTGATGACTGAGCATGCTCTCTTTACACCACTTGCAAAACCTACATGCCTTTTAAGTGAAACAGTAAGCGTCACACCACATGGCAGGCAAATTGGCTTCCAGGTAGTCTACAATCCTTTTGGCAGAGGTGTTTCATATCCCATCCATGAATAGGTATATCTTCCCAAACTGAAAACCCTATCTGTTCATAAACAACTTTTTAAGCCATCTATGCTAAAAAGATAATTTACTGAGAAACCCAAACTTTGGGAACAAAAAGTCTAATTCAAGCTAAAAAATAAATAAAATGTAATCACCATAGAATACAAATTTAACATGCCAATGAGTGGCACATTTGTCTATTCAAGGCTGATCATGACACCCACCTGCTGTTTTTATTTCATGGGTAAGAATACCTCTGCTTACATGCCAACATACAGCTTCAGGACAATCTTTTGTATTACATTTCAATTTGAAGTAGACTTAATATTGAATTAATATAGTGAAATTACACAGCATATTTCAAACAATAAGTACTTACATTCTGCATATTTCTGAAGCTGAGAAAATTCTGAAGGACTGAGGTTAACCCACTTCTCCCGGTTCATCATAATGGTGATAAGGCTCCTTATTAAATATCAGAAAAATACGCCATTTGACCCACGTGTTAGTAGTTTGCAAATTCCACGTAGTTTGGTAGTTTCAACTCACAGTGCTTAGAGAGTTTATGAGACATAGAATCAGTCTATATAAAATGTTTGATGGTATAAACTGTTTTGAATATGTGGCTTCAACGACGAATTACAGCACTGTTAAAAGAAGAGGGGAAAATAATTAAAATATACATACCAAGTACAAAATTGGTACAACTTTTACTAACAATGATGAGGTGAGTTGTTCAAATATATTACTATTCTAAAATTTTTACTAGTTCTATTTGTATTTCCAAACTTCACTTTTCACTAGCTATATACATGATACTTAATTTTAAACATTATGATTATAATGATTATAATCTTTTAATGCCATCTCTAAAAAACAATTGTTAGCATAAACATAGTTACACTACCATGGTTCAATTCAGGTGACAAGATAAAACTAGTGCCCAGTCTCAATCCAACTTTATGCAGTTTTTATCCTCATCAGACAGGATTGTATGCTTACTAATGGGATTACTAACAGTACTACGCTTTACCTTAGCCCGACTCTCCCAAGTAATACTACTGTTACCTATCTAGTGTAATGATGAAGATGGAATTCAGACAGGAGATTACCACTCTTTCCCTTTCATCATGTCAAAGAAGAAGAGGTCAGAGGCAACAGGGGAGGAAGAAGAAAATGAAAGGAAGAACAGGAGAGGTTGGTGCACTAGAAAAAGACAGACAAAAAAACCTAACAGACAGCACCTCTTTTCAGTTTCAGATTTGATTACTGTATCTGGATAAACCAATTCAGAAATCAAGAGGCGATATGAACAATAGAGTAGGTCTAATTCACCCAGTGTAAGATAACTTTTTAAAAGTAAGGGTCATTCCCAAATTAAGTTATTTTTAGACATTGGTGAAACACCATATCACCTGGAAAAATTTGGAATCCTGAATTTCACTGCAGAATGTCTGATCACACTTAGGGCTTGTCTACACTACAAAGTAAAGTCAACATAAGACAGCTTACATAGATCTAATTATGGAGGTGTGCATGCTACAATGTTTCTCCCAACACTATGGCTACACTGACAGTTTTGCAGCGCTGGTAGTTACAGCTGAGCTCGTACAGCTGTGTACGGCCAGCGCTGCAGTGTGTCCACACTGACAGCGACCAGCGCTGCAGTGTGTCCACACTTGCACCAGTTGCAGCGCTGTTGTGAGTGGTGCATTGTGGGCAGCTATCCCACATAGCATCCTCGGCCCATTTGTCGCTGTCGGTTGTGGGAAGGACAGAAGGGTCGGTCTTCCCGCTTCCTGTTCCAACCACGCGTGTGCACGCTTCCTTTTCAGCTGGTTTGTGCCATTTGATCTTCGCGTATTTCAGAGAGAAATGGAGCCCGAGCTGCTGAGACATTGCTGAATGAATGTTGCCCAGCACATCACGTCTGGCAGTGAGCCTATTCCTTATGCTCCAAAGTGACAGTGAGAGCGATGAAGAAATAGATTCGCCTGACTGCGCTTGACACTAAATTGCTGTGGCAGTAACGGACGTGCTCAGCACCATGGAACGCCCCTTTGGCCGGGAAACAAGCACTGAGTGGTGGATCACATCGCCTGCAAGTCTGGATGACGAGCAGTGGCGCAAACTTAGGGTGAGAAAAGCCACTTTCATGGACTGTGTGCTGAGCTCGCCCCAACCCTGCAGCGCAAGGACATGAGACTGAGAGCTGCCCTGTCACTGGAGAAGCGCGTGCTATTGCAGTCTGGAAGCTGGCAACTCCAGACAGCTATCCGATCGTCGCAAACCAGTTTGAGTGGGAATTCGACCGTGGAATAGTGGTGATGCAAGTTTGCAGGCCATTAATCGCATCCTGCTAAAAGAACCGTGACCCTGGGAATGTGCAGGAAATTGTGGATGGCTTTGCACAAATGGGTTTCCCTAACCTGTGGAGGGCAATAGATGGAACGCAATACCTATTCTGGCACCACCCAACCTGCAACCGATACGTAATCGGAGGGTTTTTCTCTATGGTTCTCCAGGCGCTTGGTGATCACCGGGCATTTCACTGACATTACACAGGATGCCTGGAAAGGTGCATGATGCACGCATCTTTCAGAACAGTGGCATGTTCAGGAAGCTGCAAGCAGGGACTTTTTCCCAGACAGGAAACATACAGTGAGGGACGTCGAAATGCCCATTGTGATCCTTGGAGACCCTGCTTACCCGTTAATGCCTTGGCTCATGAAACTGTATACAGGAAGCTTGACAGGAGCAAGGACCGTTCAACTACAGGCTGAGCCGGCGAATGACTGTGAGTGTGCTTTTGCCGTTTAAAGGGGAATGAGAGAGTCTCTACAGGAGCTAGACGTGGGGAAAGCAGCATCCACACGATTATAACAGCGTGCTGTATCCTCCATAATAGGTGAAGGAAGGGTGAAACCTTCAGTGACGAAATGACTCCGAGGTCAAACACTTGAGCTGAATTTGCACAGCCAGAGAGCAGGCTACTAGAGAGGCCCAGCAACAGTCTCAAGATCAGCGATGCCTTAAAGGAGCACTTTGAGGCTGAAAGCCAACAGTAAGTTGCGGTGCCTTCCACATGCAGTTTAGTGCAGTGCCCACTAGCAGTTACTGCAGTGGTTCGCAATTATTGCAGTGCTATTTTTCACTGTGGTACAGTATGTTTACTTTCTGTATAAAAAACTGTTTTTAAAGACAATAACCTTATTAAAAAATATAGTACATAACAGGAAGGGGGTAATGTGATGAGCAGCTACAGTCACAGGTTGAATATGTCTTCCTTGAGGGCTTGCACTGCCGCTTGCACTGTAGATTAATAGTGAATGGTGAGGGGGTGAGTGCATGGGTAAGGTGTAGGTAATCAGGGCGTGTGAGTGAACGATTTGGTGTTGGGGGCAGGTGGTGGGAAGAACCAGATGCTGGAGAAGGGTGTTTTGGGGAAACGGGGCACAAGGGTTGAGTTTGGATGGGTGAGCAGCCACGGTACTGCTGCTGCCTGCATGGTCACCATTGACGCATGAGTCTGGTGGCGTTCCATGAGGCTTAGCCAGTCGATCTGGTTCTCTGGCAGCTTCCTCCTGTTAAGCGCTCTGTTTCCTCCCCACTCTTGTAACTTTTTTTCTGTCGGAATACACATCCTACTACTTTCAGCATGTCTTCCTTCATTGTCTTTGGTTTTCCTAATCCACAGTCTTTCAGAAGTCGCGCTGGTGGAGCAACTCAAGGTCATATAAAAAACACAGAGATAAACTGTAATACAGAGGACAGTTTTTAAGATATTGTAGCATCATTACACACACTGTGACCATAGCTAACTGGACACGGCTGGCTGATCCAATTACATGGGAGTTTCGACACACGCTGCTCATGGGAAGGGGGTATGGGTTCGCTACAGGAAATGAACACAGGCCATTGCATAACGACACCTGGGAAGGGAGGGGGGAGAAAGATTGACTCTGGAAGCCATGGGATTCTTTGAGTTGTGAAAGCTAAGATCAGCTCCAGAAATAACACAGAGCCTCTGACACCGCGTCACCTGGAAGGGAAGTGGGGGCTGCTGTTCCAATCCATGGGGTCTGGGACTTGGGGAAAGCAGAGAGCAGCTACGGGAAAATAGGAAGCTCCCACCCACATCTGCCACAGCAGTGACTCCTCAAGCATCTGCACACACAGCTCACAGGGGAAGGGGAAGAGGGAGGGGGGGCGGGCGCTGTCTCTCAATCCAATGGTCTGTGACTTGGGAACAAGACACTAAGGAAAAACAGAACCTCCACCATCTGCACGCAGGTACTCAGCATCTGCACTGCGACACCCTGGGAGGGAAGGGGAGGCTGCTGTTCTCTGCAATCCAGGGTTCGCGTACTTGGGGAAAGCAAAAAGCAGCTACAGGGAAACACGAACCCTCCACCCACATCTGCCAGCAGGGTACCAGAGCCACTGCAACTCACGCGCTCACAGGGAAGGGGAAGGGGGGGGCTCTGCGTGTCCTCGCAATCCATGTTCTGACTGGGGAAGACAAAGAGCAGCTACAGGGAAATCAATGGCTATTCCACATTAGCATGCTTGCAGAGGCAGCCATAGCTCCCCTGCTCCCAAACACATTCCATCCTTGTAATAAAAGCTTCTTACCAGACAGGCTCCTCTGCTGGTCCTCACTACCAAGCCCCGGGCTGCAACTGGCTTCCTCATCCAAACACTGAGTGAACCTGCACTTGGTCAGTGCTCCATCTGGGGCCGTTTGGGCGTGGAGGCATGGTCACTATTGATGGATTAGAATTGTCACCTCCAAGCCCGTAGTTGAGCAAAACAGAACGGATTTTTAAAATTCCCCGGGCACATTTAAAGGGCGGGTCACCTGAGCCCAGGGCAGTGGAGTGCTAAGCGGTGACCAGAGAGGCTGAAAAGGTATGCTGGGATAAGTCCTAATACCCTGGAGGCCAATAAAAGCACTGGTGAGTGTCCACACCTGATGAGCAGCGCTGCATCAGCAGCGCAGGATTCGCTACACCCGTAGCGGACCCACGTGTACAGCCAGCGCTGCAGACAGGGAGTTGCAGTGCTGGCTGAGCTTTGTAAGTGTGGACACCTGCTAAGCTGCAGCGCTGTAACCCCCTCACCAGCGCTGCAACTTGCAAGTGTAGCCAAGGCCTAACTTGCCTGATACACTGACCTAATAAAACCATCTCAACGAGAGGTGTAGAGCTTAGGGTGACACAGTTAGAGCGACACTGTCAGTGTAGACACTACATTGCTTATGTCGCCTTAAGTGGCCTTCAGGAAGTATCTGACAATGCCCACTGAGACTGTTTTGATCACCGTTTTGAACGCCACTGCCCTGCAGCCAGGTACACAGGTAGGTGCCCCTCTCTTTTAAAGCCCCAGCAAGTTTTGAAATTATTCTTCCTGTTTGCTCAGTGTGAAGAGCTCACATGACATGCTCAGCTGGACAGTAGCTGGCTCCATGCAACAAACACACGCCTGCCTGGAGTACCTGGGTAGTGGTGGATCTGCTGAGTCTGTGGGGAGAGGATGCTTTGCAGGCACAGCTCCACTCCAGCTGCAGGAACTTGCTAGGGGCATGGAAGAGAAGGACTACAATAGGGACAGGCAGCAGTGCCATGTAAAAAACATAAAATCCAAGAGCTGCAGCAGGCACAGCAGAAGAAAAGGGAGGCAAATAGTCACTCCAGTGCTGAGCTGCAGACAAGCTGCTTCTACGAGGGGAGTGGGGTCAGGGTGATGGTATGTGGGGCGGGGAATGGGGAGGAGCAGTCAGGGTTGGAGTCAGAATGCTTAGCTTCAGGCTGTGCAAAAAAAGAGGGCAGGTTTTAAAGAAGAATGAAAAGAAAATGAAACCAAATTGAAACTTTTCCTGGGACAAGTAAAAATGGATGCCACTGGCATTCACTTTTTCATATAGATATAAACTGTGCAGGGTTTAATTACTGATGGAGGATGAGAAACTGGTACAATTTTTGTACACCTGTCATACGTTATTCATTAAAGAAGAGAGATTTACTTATCCTGAGGAAAGTTTTTGAATTAAAACAAAATCCAGTTTTCAAGAAATCTTTACTTTAGTCAATATGTTACATTAAAATAAATTGCAGCATTACATGGCTCTGTACCACGTTATTAAAAGTGAGTCAGTGTCATGTGACTAGATACTGTATTTCCATTAATACACATATTCAGAATTGGAATGAACTTTTGTTATCTGAACATGACTTGGGTCTCTACCTCCACAGGGATCACAGATGTACAGCGGTATCCTTTGGTCTCTCACCTCTTTCAAAGGAAGGAAGGAGTCTGAAAAGCAACCAGGTATCAGAAAAAAACTGGACCAGTACCTCCAGTTTCAAGAATCTCTGTCTTTCCACTGCACTTCTAGTTACATTTGCTCTGATATACTCTTTTGAATCTATTGCAGGGGTCGGCAACCTCTGGCACGCGGCTCGCCAGGGTAAGCACCCTGGCAGGCCAGGCCAGTTTGTTCACCTGCCACATCGGCAGGTTCATCGGACCGCGGCTCCCACTGGCCGCAGTTCGCCATCCCAGGCCAATGGAGGCAGCAGGAAGCCGTGACCAGCACATCCCTCACCCGCACCACTTCCCGCTGCGCCCATTGCCCTGGGACAGTGACCCGCAGCCAGGGGGAGCTGCGGTCTGCCAAACCTGCCGATGCAGCAGGTAAACAAACTGGCCTGGCCCGTTAGGGTGCTTACCCTGGCGAGCAGTGTGCCAGAGGTTGATGACCCCTGATTTATTGCCTCAATTCTCCATTGGAGTGGTAGTACTGAAATATATTTACAACAGAATTCATCAGAGCTAGTAGCTGCAGAGAAATCACAAGGATTTATTCCTCTTTGCTTTCTCTTTGCATAGGTGCACATGTCCTGATATAGGACTGTAGGGAGGGAGAGGGAGAGAAGTGTACTGCATGTACGTTACAACACTCTACAACAAATCATTAGATAGAAATGTAAATAATCTCTATCTGAAACAAATTCAAGTGTTTGAGGTTTGTCTTAATTCTGGCTGAAATATTCTTCAAATCATACAAAGCTTAAATAGAAAGGAAAAAGCATTCCAGAAGCCAGGACCTCCCTACACTCTTCCTGTCCCCCATTCCATCTATCTTCTAGGGCTGAAGCAGTATCCAAGGCATTCTGCCCCACAGGAGATTAAACACAATGGACAGCCACACACACATACACCCCTAGCTGTGAGCACATTTTTGGTGTATGTGCTTGTAAATTCCCTGTTCTGCCCCTCTTCCCCCTACTTTCAAGATACTTTCTCCTGCATGTATGATGCTTACCTCAGCATTACATAGGTACGTTTGCATGGGTGTGGAACAAAAAAAAAAAATAAAAAATCTACTTATGAAAACTGAATTTATCTTTATTATTCTCTATCACATGGTGGCTGCTGATAACATTCACTGGACAATAGCAATAGGTGAATGTGCATTGTTACAGTCAGGCACACACTGCAATCATTACGAGGTTCATAGCATGGTGCAAACAAACGTCAGGCTCAGCACACTACAGCAACACACATTACTGTGGCTCATTATTAAAATGCTCCTTCAAGGCCCCCTCAGCTGAATAGCCTCCCTGTTGATCTCCTCTTACAGCCTTGTGGTCATAATGCACAGCACAATACCGAAGAGCAGTGCAGGATCCATGCTTTGTGACGGATGGCTTCGCTTGCAGGTTACCAGGGCAGCTGAAAAGCAGCTGGATGCTCACGGAATGATGGGACTGAGAAACCTGCATCATGAGATGGTGAACCTGCCCTCATGAGGTATTGCAAACCCTTCTCAAAATGCCCTGCGGCAAGTTGAAAAGTGGGATACCTCCCTACCATGCACTGCTCTCTATGTCCATGAAACAGTTGCTTCTGTGGATGCAGTCCACCAACACAAGGATCGTAGTGCGGACATGCAACCCCGGTTTACTTACAGCATCAGCATAACTTAAGTTGACAACTTTGTAGTGTAGTCAAGGCCTTAGTGTTACGTAAATGGCAAACTGTGTAGCACTATCATAAAATAACCAGGTAATACTGTCTGTCCCTTTGTTACACAAGTGATAAAATGCATTGACTGATTAAAAAAAGTGATTTATTTTACAGGTATCTAAGAAGAAGAAGAAGAATGTTAATAGCCCTAAACATGCTAATTTTCTATCTGAGGAAAGTTAGAAAAATAGGAACAAATGCCAAGAAGCTGCTATCTAAATAGCACAAAAGGGTGTTTTGTTTTGTTTTCAATTGGGTTGTTTTTCCACCTGTGCTCAAGAAACAATGATGCAAATAATCTCCTCTTATGGAAAAACATTCAGGAGAATAAACATGCTCTAGAAACAGCACAAGTTTATCTATGTGCAGTTTCTTTTGTCTTTCAAGTTCGAAAGCAGCCATGGGTAGAGTGTATCTGTGCAGATTCTAGATTCTTCCAGAGATGGCTGGGAAATCTATAAGGACTGCAGGATCCTCTCCCCACAAGCGTCATGGTTCTCTTCATAGCCATGCTGCCATTGGCTGACTCCTTAGCCACCCCCGTCAGTTCACCATACAGAGGAGTTAATTCTCCAGCAACACTTATTCAAACATGGATTTCCCATAAGAAACCAGCCACGTCCCAGGGGAACTTTGCTCCTGAGTGCATCTACTCCTTGGTCATTTTCCCTGCCCATCAAAACAGACCAACCAATCATTTGGAATTTCAGCAGAGGGTCTTCATGACCCTTTGTTGCGGGAAGGTGAAGTGCGGGATGCACATGTTCTCTGCTCATCTAACGGTGACAGTCCCTGGTCATCGGCAGGCGGGATCAAACGTGAGACCTCTGGAGCTTAGTGCATGAGACTCTACCGCATGAACTAATAGCCAACTGGCCCTTAGCTAAGGCTGTAGAGCAGACTCTGACACACTCACACTTCACTAAACTACACCTACGAGGTATGTGGATTACACTCACACCCATGACAATATGCAATGGAAGATGAAGACAAGACAAGCGCAAAACCAACAGTGTCCAGAATTGAGGCAGACTGGAGTAGAACATGCCCACAGGATGCAACTATTGATGCCAAATACCTAATATCCTAATCCTGAGTTCCTCAGTAGAACATTTTCAGACACAAAGTATTAGCAATATTGATTATATTGACATGCCTTCTTTTTGAAGCTTTAGCCAGTCTAAATCCCGCACAACATACTCACAGAATAGTCTGAAGAGCCAAAGAAAACTAATTACAATGAAAAAAGGCTAGCAGTGCCAAGAAAAAATGAATTAGTAGCTACTACAGTAGCGAAAGGAGAGCTTCGTTAGTGAAGTTGAAGGAATTGTTCATGCAAGCAAACAATATGAATTTCAATATGTTCAAATATAAAGTCATATCTAAAAACAAAGAATGCAGGCCATGATTACCAAACCGAGATGCTATCCTGAGATGCAGTGACCAAAAAAACTTGTGGGAGGAGGGGTCGTGGTGGATAATAGCTGAATACGAGCACCCTGGGCAATACTGGGGCAAAAAGGTTAATGTGATCCTGAGATGTATAAACCAGGCAATCTTGGCCAGGAGTAGAGAGAGAAAAATTTAGGCTTGGACAGATTCAATTTAAATCGATAGCGGTCGGTAAATTTTGATTTTGGCTAACACACTGAAATCAACAAAAGCAATATCCATCAGTGGCAGCTGGTGGAACTGTAGCCTACTCTCACAGCTGGCTTCTGCTAGGATTCCACTCCCTCAACCTTGTGGCCGAGCAAGGAGCCCTTTGCAGCCTTGCAGGGCCGTGACAGCGGAGCTCCAGAGGACTCTCTGCATGACCATGGGGCTGGTGACACTGGATCCATGCAGATGCAAGGAAGGCTGCGATCCTGATAGGGCAGAGCAGAAACTGCTGGACCAGGGCAGAGCGAAGGACGAGCCCCCAACCATAGGGGGCTGAATGGTTAGGACCACGGCCTCCCCATACTTTGCACTGCAGGGATCGGCTGTCACTAGCCCTGAAGCCATTTGGGGAGCCTTCTGCAGCTCCACTGTCACAAACCTGCTCACTCATTCATCAGCCAGAAGTGGGAGGGAAAGACGTCCCTGGGCAGGAACCATTCAGCAGCAGGGTGGCCTCCCTTGTGGCTGGGGGCCCATGCTCTTCTTTGCAGCCCTGGCCAGGAGTGTCTGCTCTACCAGACCAGGACCGCAGCCTCCAACACTTATGCTCAGATGTCTTGGGCTCCTCAGCCACACAGAGAACCCCCTGCAGCAGCACTGTCAGTGCTGCCCTAACCCCAGTCCCCTGCAACTGTAAAAATAATTTTAAAAAAATCTATATTAATCATCAATTTTTATACGCAACACCTCTATATTTTGCACTGGTGCAACCACTATGGGAATACATTGTATAGTTCTGGTGCCCACAATTCAAGAATGATGTGGAAAAATTGGAGAGGAAGAGGATTCAGCGAGAACCATGAGAGACATTAAAAGGACAGGAAAACATGCCTTATAGTGAAAGACTCAAGGAGCTCAATCTATTTAGCTTAACAAAGAGAAGGTGAAGAGGTGGCTTCATCAGTCTCTAACTACTTACACGGAAAATAGACAATAGGGGAAAAAAACCTCTTCAGTCTAGCAGACAAGGCAAAACAAGGTCCAGTCACTGGAAGTAGAAGCTAGACATATTCAGATTAGAAATAAGGCATACACTGCTAATAGTAAGGGGTAATTAACTAGTGTAACAACTTAGAAAGGGTTGTGGTGAATTCTCTATGACTGGAAATTTTTTAAATCAAGATTGTCTTTTTCTGAATGATATACTAGAGTTCCAACAGGAATTAATCTGGGAAGTCCTATAGCCTGTGTTATGATCACAATGGTCCCTTCATGCTTTATAAATTGATAAATCTGTGAAATATAGACTATTGATATGGACATGGAAACAATGAGATACAAAAGCTCATAGTACAGTTAAATGGAAAGGTGGCAATTTTATTTAAACCTAGTACCTAACTTGGTTAGCCAGCCCAAACTACATGGTACAATTGTTCCAGTGTGGTTCTCAGTGGGCACCAGTCTGAGGGCACATATTAAGGCCAGGTCCCCATGTCGCCTTCCAATCTACCAAGGGATCCTGACTAGAAGCCAGAGTCCCAGGCCATTCCCCTCCTCCACGCTGGAGGTAGGGGAGATAAGTGGAGCCAAACACTGTGTCAGGCACAGAAGCAATGCCATTCTCAGAACTATTAACTAAGCAGACTACTGGGTTACAGGACCTCAGACTGGACCCTTTCTAACCCGCCAACTGCACTGGAACCCTCCAAAGTTGTAACAATTGTAACTTAAACCCCACAAAAACCCAGCCCTCCTGGATGCCAGATGGATGGTTTGGCAGCAGCAGTTTGGCAATTTTGCCATATAGGAAAATCTCTTCCAGACCCTGAAACTGATGATCAGTCTAGCTCTCAGCACTACAGGAGATCAGATCCAGCAACTAGATTAAGGATGGGACGAGTAGGGCTGAAACAGGGAGTCCACAATGGCTACCTCATCTAAGCAGCAGCACGCTCCCTTTCCGGTCACTCCAGACATTAGCCAAACACATCCACCACTTAATGGTAGCAGCAGTAGGTGTGAGAGATTCCAAAGTCTAGGCTCAGATGCAGCATGTGACACTCCCACACATACCCCCACACCATGCAGCACAAGGAAAGAGAAAGAGAAAAAAGCAGTCCCCCACCCTCATCCCATGCACGCTAAAAACAAACAGAAAATGGAGGGGCAAGCAGAGGAAGCACATGAAGCTCTGTCCCAGCTGATCCCGATTGAGATATTCATTCTGTCTCCACTGCTTCTGGCCCTACCAAAGCTACACTCTCGTTAGTGAGGTGAGCATTTGTGCATGCATCAGGAATGAATCATGGCCATCTGATGAAAATAACAGTCATCTTTTTTCATGTAAATCTCTGCTTAGACTTCTGCCTTGTCCTGTTTAATTAAAAAACAGAATCAATACAGGCCTTACAAATAAAACACATTAAAGATAGATTACCGTGTTGTTCGTATTCTCAAATTAAAACAAAATATGGGATAGAAGTGAAAGATGGCACTAAAATGATGACTGAACAATAATAAAGACTGGTTGGAACAAGCACAGTGGAATGGAAAAATAGCAAAATAATTGTGGATGATGGCAGTTAATGGTAATTTATGTCAGCTTTCACAGAAGTGAGTGCTAGACAGCAATGAGTCGACTTCAATAGCAAAGAAAAGGGGAAGAACTACATTAGGCGGAACTGACATTTTATCAGATAACTACGATTCTAAATTGGGAATTTCAGTCATTGTTTTATTTAGGTCAAAAAATAACTAAGGTCATCAGGGAATTTTTCATTAAATTACAGACTGGTTCTGATTGATTAGGTTTTACTAAAGTCAGTTTTATTTTTAAATGGCTGATTCAATTAAGTTACTATGCTGCTATCACTATCTTTTACATTACTGCTGGTATTCTGAATGATATGAAATTCTTCATCTGTACAAATTAACATTAGTGTATGCTATATAGTTGTAGCTTAGTTCAACTATTTAATAAAGATACTTAATTTGAAAAATCTGGTATTAGCATTAGTGCCCATGACAAAACAGTGACTAATCAGGGATTTTAACTAATTGCTCTGTCCCTGTGCAACTGGAATGACTTTGTAGTTGAACTTTCTGTGAAGGGGGAATCATTGTGTGCCCAGTCCATCTATGGGGTACCCTTCGCATACATACATATCCCACCTCACACGTGCAAGAGGGGGCTCTACCATCTGAGACAGCACGCCATTCTTCCCAAACCCCTTGAAAGGCTCTCCACTGATCTGGAGACTAACAAGAGAGAAGAGGACAAGAACTGAGCAAGCATGGGAAGCCGTGGGCAGACCAGGTGTGGGGTCTGGGGGAATGCACTTAGTGCCTGTCCTGGGGCCAGCAGAGTTTTTGAGGAAAAGCTTTTAGACTTTGGGGCTATATTTTTTCTACAAAGCCCTCTCTGATCTGTTTTAAGGAGAGGGTCCCCGAGGCAGCTAGGACCAATGAAACCAATTTGCATGAGTTGAGCGATACTGGGGAGGCAACACAGAGGTGCAAGGTCCCTATAAGGGTGGCCCTGCCCTCCTGCTGATTCCTAACTTGGGGTCAGGTCTTACAGATGATCACATTGTGCAGTAGAAAAACATGGAGGAACCTCTACAAGGGGAACCTCATGGAGATTTCCTCTCTCGGTCCTCTCACATGGGTTTCACTGCAGAAAGAGCAATCCAGCCCTATATAAGGAAAGGTAGCATTCCTACCGCTCTGTTACTCTGTTTTCATTGTTATTTTTTTTTTTTTTTACACAGTGGAGTCTTCCATTATATATAGATGATGTCGCTATAAAAATCCCGTGTACCATAGATTATACAGATAGTGGAAACATGCTAAATATTCACTGATGCACACTTATCCTCAGTTGTATAAGTCAGATCAGATATCATAAACATTCCCTTTCAACAAGAAACATATTTCATACAAATGGTTTGGGTTTCAGTAATGTAAATTAAATGTTAATTTACATTAGCTTTCTTGATGAAGTTTCACCCAAAACACATTCTTTGCACTTTGTTTTAATGTTGTTCCCCGAGGTATCTTATAGAAGTCATGCAATGAGAGAAATCTATCCTAGTTTACCAAGCAGAAAACCATCACAGTGACACCACAACAACAAATGGGAAAAGAAAACAATCAAAGCATTAATCAAACATTCCCTGCTTGTTGGCAAGCAAAATACTGATTGCCTGCATTATACAGATATAAACAGTGCATTTATTCTCCATGCAAAGGCAAATTACTTCAAAGAAAGCAATATGGTATATTCTTAAAATATACAGGACGTCAAGTATTAAACTCCACCGATCCTCTAAGAGTTTGACCTATTCCAGAATACATGGATCTCTGCCATCATTTTGTTCACATAAAATCTCTGTTTAGGTAACTTCCCAGTCCTCCTTGACTAAGAACTTAGAGACAAAGCAGATCCTACAAATAAGACAAACTGAAGTCCTAATATTACTAAGGCATCCATTTTATTACAATAAGAATACAAAAAAATATCCTGGTCACAATGTAGCTTAAATTATCAGTCTCCAAGTAATAATATGTCCCAGAAATTCGCCCTTGAATTTACTCTGCTGAGTCTATGACTTTCCACCATGTGGAAAGTCTTTCCACCTTCCTATGGTGCAAACTCCCACGCACAACTTTATTCACAAACTTTCCAGTCACTTACTCTCCAAAGGGGAGGGTGGGCTTGATGATAGAAGAAGAAAAAACAAACATAAGAACAGCCATACTGGGTCAGACCAAAGGTCCATTTAGCCCAGTATCCTGTATTCTGATAGTGGCCATGCCAGGTGCCCCAGAGGGAATGAACAGACCAGATAATCATCAAGTGATCAATCCCCTGTCACCCATTCCCAGATTCTGGCAAACAGAGGCTAGGGACACCATCCCTGACCATCCTGGCCAATAGCCATTGATGGATCTATCCTCCATTATTTTATCTAGCTTTTTTGAACCCTGTTATAGTCTTGGGCTGAGTGAATGGTTCAGTCAAGAACATAAGATTTTACAACATAAAGTTTTACAACACAAAACCTGTGTTGTAAAGGAAAGCTGTGGGATGATCTAGGTCCTCTGCAAAAACTCATTCCTTCCCATTCCTGCCAACCAGTGAACCCTAACAATACCCCTCCCCCCATTAAAATGAAAAATGACTCCCATTCATTTAGCCAATCATAGAAACCTATTCCAACTTTATGCTTTTGAAAGAAAAGAGAGAGAGAGAGAGAACACACCACAGGGGGACAACAATTTCTCTCTATGGAAACAGTTACTTGCGCACAGCATGATGGATTGGTGGCTTTCCTTGAGTAAACAGGAACAAATAATTTATTAGCAGAACATTTCACCACTTAATTGCTATGGAGGCTGAAACAATTATGCATTTCAAGAATTGGACTTCTCTAAACAGGGCTGACTCAAAGCTACTTGAGGCCCTCTGTAATACCCAGGACCACTGGACGGGGGGGGGGGGGGCGGGGAGGCAGAGGGGCAATTTGCCCCAGGCACCGCAGGGGCCCCCATGAGAGTTTTTCGGGGCCCCTGGAGCAGGGTCCTTCACTTTCTCCGGGGGCCCTGGAAAATTCTTGTGGGGCCCGGGCCCCCGGAGCTTCTTCTGCTCCGGGTCATCGTTGGCAATTCGGTGGCGGGTGTCCTTCTGCCCCAGGACCTGCCACTGAAGTGCCGGGTCTTCGGCAGCAATTCAGCAGCAGGGGCCCCCCCACCGCTGAAGACCCCAGGTCCCCCTGAATCCTCTGGGCGGCCCTGGTGATACCGTTGTATTGGGCCCCCTAACATCACCGTCCAAGATTCACTGTGACACATTCTCATTCACATCCTTCACATGCCTGCTGGGGGGCAGCCTTCCCATAGAGTCTGGGCTGCAAGGTATGGTTCCAAACTGATGTGTGCATTTGTGCAGAAAGAGTCATAGAAACAGCAATCACATTTTTCTTGCTGCATAGGAGGAGACATGGGAGGGGACGGGGGAAGGAGCAAGAGGGATGACGAACTTGTGATATGTCTCAGGCAAGGCAACAATAAGAGGAAAGAAATCAAAATTCCCCTAGTGGCTCAATATTTTCACAACAGAACACTTGGTCAGCACAAAACAGCTCGTACTCCACGTCACGCAGCAGCGGATCACAACCAACAATCACCACGCTGGTCTTTTAACCTGCTTGTAGGACAGTGCACCTATGGCCTGGGAGTTTGCAGGTTTGCCAGCATTGTCTGAACCAGCCACACCTCTGCAGAGCGAGGCCCTGACTACACAAGGATATTTGCAAAGTCTAACAGTTTACAAGAACTTTTATTTGGGGCAGGAGGTGGGAGGGAGCTGAAATACTTAAATGGACTCTTCAAAATAGTTTTCCATAACAGTTTAAGAATATCTATTGGCCAGCAGATGCTGGCACAGACACATTCAAGAAATTATCTTGTATACTATTTCAGGTAAGTCAGTTGAGAACACAGAGAATTTCCTTATACAGACAGTATCTAAGCATCTTTCTTTAAGGAATCAACATTACCATTTGCAGGCTTGTCACACAATGAAAAATTGCATATATAATGAACAGCAGAGGAGTGATTTAGTCCTGAATTACTATAACTTCCAACCCTGTAGCACATTAAAAATGTTCAGGGTTACCAATTACATTTTTTCTGCTCTATTAATTAAGCAATATTGATCAAAGTACATGGTATTTCCTGGGAATTAATGACCAGCTCAGAGGAGTTTATGCCTCACTATTAATCGTCTGTGCCCTACACTGAGATTGTCAGTGCCATGCAAGCTATACTGGGGGGGTGGGGGGAATGTTAACAATTCTTGAAAAGTCCTAGGAATTCCTTCTGGATTTGTGTATGTGAAATCACTGATGAATGCATCACACCTTACAATTCATTTGGCAGTTTCTGGAAAATTCATGGCTACAATGTTGACTAGACTTCACTTGCCAATTAAGCTTATAGTTGATTAGTATTTCATTCAAAGTGCATAATGTAAAAGGCATTTACCACTCCTCTTTCTGAGGCCTGATTTTATTTGCCTTTTTTTTTTTTGTAGTCACAGTTTTCACAATCCCTAACTGAAAACACAAATGTTAGAAGCTGCAACTTTTCTTCTTTAATAACAGAAGAGAAACACATTCATTCTTTTAGTAATACATACCCAATGTACTGAAGTATGGCATGAGATACACAGCTGGTATAAAGTGGCATTCCTCCACTGAAGTCTATGGAGCTTTGCTGATTTTTACCCACTAAGAATCTGAGCCATAAAATTTATCTGAATGCCTTTGACACAACTAAGAAATGTGCATATTGCCTGACAAATGTACACTCTGGATTGTGTTACTGAGCTTGTAAAAATGTCCATTTAAATTTTTAATATTACACAAAAAACATCTAGAGTACTCCTTAGAGAGGCAATTACTCAAATGCTCGTTCTTAAATTATTTATTCGCAACATATCCAGTAACACTGAGGACACATGACATAGAAAACACGACACATTAAGAAGAACATTTAAATTGGGGAGAAAATATTGCACAGTTATAGTCCCCATGGTTAAGAGGAATACTAACCAGAGAGACCCTGATCCTCCACTCCAATATATCAAGTTTTATGCCAGTGAGGAGAATCTGACCTAGTGTGATGAATAAAATCATTTAACACTTAATTACATTTTAAATGTAGAGGTGCAAATTTACAATGCATCTTTCCAACTATGATTATACTGAAATAACTTGTACACTGCTGCACCCCAAATTTTGTCTCTCTAAGCTTCCAAATATTTCAAAAGCTACATAAGCCAGATCCTAAGTAACCTAAAAAGGCTTTCCACTTCCATCTATTCTTGCTATGTCCAGGGTGGTTTGGTAAGCTTTTCACTAGGTCAGAAAGACAACATCTGAATGTCTAAGGGTTTCTCTGCTGCAAAAAAAAGAAAAAATAAAATCATAGGAGGAAACTTCAAAGGAATAAAATAGGCATATAAATGTATTAACATTGTTACAGGTTCACAAAGCCTCTCTTATCCTTTGGTTGGTGTTGCCTAAAAGGAAGACAACTGACTCAAATAAATATAGATTGGCATCTTTCATGCTGGAATTAAATTCTCTCTCTCCCCTTCCTGTTTTACAGGCAGACAATACTTGTTCAAAAGCTTTCCCAAATAAGCCTCAAGGGACTTGTTTCCCAGGAGTTCAAACTCCTGGATCAAAAGTTTAAAAAAATAAAAAAAGATAAATCACTCATTTAAATATGAAAAATGAAAGCATGATGTTTGAAGAGCAAGTAATTTTTTCTCCTATTTGTAAGCAAGTGCATGCGTACACAATGAGCAAAACTATCTACAGTCCCATCAGAATGGGTACTGTTCACTATAGGCAGGGGCGACTCCAGGCACTAACATGCCAAGCACGTGCTTGGGGCGGCAAGCCACGGGGGGCACTCTGCTGGTCGCCGTGAGGGCGGCAGGCAGGTTGCCTTTGTGGACCTCCCGCAGGCATGCCGCTGAATCCGCGGGACCGGGGATCTTCCGCAGGCAAGCCACTGAAGACAGCCTGCCTGCCACGCTTGGGGTGGCAAAATACCTAGAGCTTTCTGACTATAGAACAAAATTCTCTGCAGTGGTGTTGTAGCTGTTTTGGTCCAAGAACATTAGAGAGACAAGGTGGGTGAGGTAATATCTTTTATGGGACCAACTTCTGTTGGGGAAAAAAGTTGGTCCAATAAAAGATATTACCTTACCCGCCTTGTTTCTAAAATTCTCTCACACAGACACGTTCGTTTCCTCTCTGTAGACCCACTGATTACATATAAAATGTTAAAATCAGGAGAGAACACAATGGGATTCAATCTCACCAAATAGGGGGTAATAAATAATTTAGACCAAAATCTGTTAATATACTGCAAATGACCTATTTCAGAAATGTGGGATATGCTGGCTCAGTTTTAAGTTCAAATTGCTCTTAAAATGAAAGATTGCTGAAGCAGGAAAAACTTATGACCCAGCCTCAGTTAATGAATGGCTGCAAGTGATTTCTGATTTGCCTGTTACCAACATCATAATTTGATAGATGTATTATGAAACTATAGAAAATAACATTGTTGGTATATAGAGTGCTTTGCACTGCAGAACTTAAACAAAACATTTTGTTGTATGGACCAATCAACATTTTTTCTTTGTTAGTGACAAACTCATCTTTCCCTAACCCCAAAAATAAAGTTTAAAAAATGCAGAACACTGGGAAATAAACATCTTGAGGTCAAATTCTGCCTTCAGATGTATGTGCATAGCTCTCCTTAAGGTAAAAAGGAGCTACCCATGCATACCCAGGGAAAGAATTAACCACACATGACAGAGGTTAGTTACACTCGGGGTGAAAGTGAGCCAGTATGGACCAGCACGGATACTGGTAAAAAGCTGATACCGGCTCATATGCAGGCCACATTAAAGCGCTGCTGTGGCAGTGCTTTAATGTCCTTGCCCCTTTTGCCTCCCCTGTTGGTGGCTCTGCCAGTACAGACCCTACTGGCAGGGCCACCGATGGGGGAAGGGGAAGGAGCAACACCATTAAAGCACTGCCGTGGCAAAGGACTCTGCTTAAAATGCTACCACAGCAGCGCTTTAATGTAGTTGCCCCTTTTGCCCCCTTACCACCCCAACCTGGCTGCCGATGGGGGGGAAGGGGCAAAGGGAGCAGCTGCCCCAGGGCCAGCAATTTAGAAGGGCCCAGGGCTCTGGCCACCACTGCTGCTACCGCAGCAGCGACTGGAGCCCCGGGCCCTTTAAATTACAGCTGGAGCCCTGGGCGGCGTGGAAGGGCTGGCTGGGGGACGCTCACCCCCAGCCCTGCCCCTTCCACCCAAGGCCCTGCCACTGGCCCCCATACCGGTAAGTCTTCAGAGTTACTTTCACCCCCTGGTTACACTGCTTAACATACTACTATAAAGGTGCTGAAAAACAGCAGCAATGTGGATGGCAGAAGAAGTTATACAGAATTCAATTTAAATGCCAAATTCTCTCTCCTCTTCTCCCATCCCTTTCACAGGTGAAAGTGCACAAAATGCAATATTTTGCTTCAGTAGGTTTTTGTTGGTAATGTTTTTTTAGTCTGTTTGCTTGGTTTAATTTATTTTATATGTACACACTGCTGGGTGTTGAGAAAGCTAAGCTGAAGTGTTCTTTGCACTTGGTGAGAAGAGTGGAGAGGTTTGTGATGGTTCTTAATTCCTGTGAGAGTTTGTTCCACAGTGTCAAACCAACCCTCAAAAAAACCACTGCTGTCTCCTGCATAATTGGGGTTGGTCCCGCTTTGAGCAGGGAGCTGAACTAGATGACCTCCTGAGGTCTCTTCCAACATCAATCTTCTAGAATTCTATGATAGACAAGCTTCGGCCTTGCTGTAGAAAGTTCTGTTGTGCATGAAATGCCATGTTGTTAACTACACTATTCATCCAAGAGCTTTCAGTGAACTTTTAGATATCCTGTGCCCAAGGTACAAAGTGCCTTGATGATAAAACCTGAGACTTTGACCCTGATTTTCTAGTCAATGGGAAAACAGTGTAGTCAAAGGTAGCCCTTGTTGCAGAAGAGATGCGTGGCAGTGTTCTGTAGTAGTTGGATTTTCCTAACGGGTGATGGATTCAAGTATACTGTATTGCTATAGTCCAGAGTCAAGATGTGTATCACTGAGATCAGATCATTGTCTGTTGGGACAGAATGGAGTCTCAGACAGCTGGAGATGGTTGAATATGTTACTCAGGGACGTTGCTATGAGAGAGCTTAATGACAGTATAAACTGTATTAACTAATTGTGGATGTGTATCTTCAACCCAAAGAGATGGCATTGTGACGGCAGCACCTCAAAGTGCTGTCCACTAACCACCAGCATAACTCAGTCTCAGATTCAGCTTCAACCAGTTGTTCTTCATCTGAGTTGATCTCATCCAAGCAGGGATTTATCTTGGTGGAAGTAATACGGCCATAGGTGGTGAAGACGAAGTTGAGCAGTGCCTCGTCTGCATATTCCTGACACTTGAGTCCATGTCATCTTACCAGTTCACCTCTTTCTAAAAGATCTTTTAAATTCTTTTTTTTCCTATATGTTTTCCCAGTTGTGTGTGTGTTTATCTTAAATTTATCTTATGAGTGTTATTTTTTAATTTTCCCAGACACAATGCAACTGCAATTTAAAAGTGTTGCAGGGCTGCCTTACCCAGTCTGGCTTCAGACTTTTTAAAAATGTCCACTGGCATTTTTAATATAGAAAATCACCCAGAGCATACTCCTCAGAGAGCTGCTGCCTCAGTTTCCCTTCAATTCCAACAGCTTATCACCTGCTCACATCTCCACCATATGTACACTGCTGGCCTATCTCATCAGCCCATGAAGGACTCACAGCTAAGTTCAGAGTCTTTTTTCAGGTACAGTTTTGTTCTCCAATAATAAAAATTAGGCAAAATTTCAAACACCAAAACACTTCCTCAGCCCACCCTGGGCTACAGCTCCCAAGGGCTTTTCCCCTTTGCCTGTTAGTCCCTCCTATTGCAGCAGCCCATCTCCTTCCTGCATCTCCTGGATAATAGGATAAAATAATGGAGGTTAAATCCATTAATGGCTGTTAGCCAGGAGGGGTAAGAAATGATGTCCCTAGCTTCTGTTTGTCAGAGGGTGGTGATGGATGGCAGGAGAGAGATCACTCGATCATTACCTGTTAGGTTCACTCCCTCTGAGGCACCTGGCATTGGCCACTGTCGGTAGACAGGATACTGGGCTGGATGGACCTTTGGTCTGACCCAGTACGGCTATTCTTACTTTCTCCTCCTGCCACTTGCCATCAACTGAGCGCTCTCAACTCATTTTAGGGATCACTTGTCTGTCCTTTTCCCAGCTGAGTCTGATAAATTGAACAGAGCTGGCTGGCCCCAGACCCTCAGACCATTAAAGGGACAGACTCCCCGGATACAAGGAACTAGTGCTTGTTGTTAGCGAGTGACACACATAAAATGCACCTCCCAGGCTGTTTTATGAGTCATCAATTGTACCAGTCTACTTCAGTATTTCTGCCACTATGCAGAACCTCTGTGGACCAGTGGAGAGATCTCTGTACTAAGAAAACCTTCTTTCAAAATCCAGTGCACCTGGGAACCCTCATTTCACAACAGAAAAGTTTCAGTCCAGCTCTACTATACTTTCATCAGCATAACTGCAACCATAAAGGATTAAACCAATAGCTGTTGTCAAAATGGCCAAATCAAGTCAATCCTAGCTGTTAAGATGGTGTTTAAGATCCACTCCACATTCACCTCATCCTAACTCATTTTCCCTGGCTTCTTGTCTGTCAACTAATCATAGAGAAATCATGTCAATTCATCTCTCACACATATAGCTAGATCTTCCACAATACTCTCACACAGATGAAATTCAGTTAGGTTCAGGTTAGAATATATGGAAGTGAAGTGTGGTGGGGGGGGGGGGCTGTGGAAGGTTACTCAAGATTTGGGCCTGCCTTTCATTGAAACCCAAACTAAAAGCATAAAGGCACTTTGAGTCCAAAATGCAAAACAGGCACAAAGATTGAGAAACCAAGTTTTGTGGTTTGTTCTAGTTTCACTGTGAAACTTTGTGAAGGATGTCACATGGTGCAAGACATATGCTAGCTCCTCCTGATCCTTAATTGGCTGAGTCGACCATATATTATCAGGACAGCAGTAACAGTTGAGTTTAGGCTAACACAGTGGGAGGCAGTGTTTAGAACACTTCTGTAATTCCACAGTACCCACAAGCACCAAAAAAGTTCCAATTTTAAATATTTGCAGTCATTGTCTTTGCACAGAAAGGAGGCAAGCATGTACTGGAAGTACAGAGGCAGAAATTTGACTGGAATTTGCCTCTGACAAGAATTGCAACATGTGAGTTAATGTTTTAAGAACACATTAGGATCCTTGGATAAAAGATGTTAGCAGTACAAAGTATTTACCCGTATGATTACTGGGCAGGCCTGAACTCAAGCCGTACAAAGCACAGGACTAAAATTTCAGTCTGTTAGGTTCTTTTTTCTAATCTTTTCATAACCCAGATAAAATTTAAGTGCTTAACAAGAACTTAAGTGTTTCAGCAGCTGCATGGGAAGCCCCTCACTCAAAAGCCATAATACTTTCCTCATAGAGAATTTATTTTGTGACTCAGTCAGATAAACAAAATTGACAAAAAGAAATCAAGCTTTGTTGTATTTTGTGTGTTTTCAAAGTTACGTGCAGCATGATCCACCTACACACCATGATCATCACTTTTTGTAAAACTTTCAATGAGCTCAAAACTGGACTTTGGGACAGCTGTGATATCATAGAAAACGTAGGACTGGAAGGGATCTTGATAGACCATCTAGTCTAGCCCCCTGAATGGAGGCAGGACAAAGTATTATCTAAACCATCCCTGACAAATATTTGTCTAACATCCAGCAACAAAGATTTCATGACCTGCCTAGGCAATTTGTTCCAGTGCTTGGGTCTCCAGCATCCATCACTCTAACAGGCAATTCTGGTATTTCCCCACAAAACATTCCAGAGTTACTGAAGAGAAGTTCAATTTGAATTTGAAATCCTTGCCAGGAACAAAGCAGGGTCAGACTCAGCTAATGAACTGCTCAAGAGAGAAGCCGATGCTGACTTTGGTGACATTACAGTGTTGTTTGATGAGTGAAACTGATGAGCAGACAGGCACAGAGGATACTAATAGTCAAGGTGGTAATAATGTGTGGCTAAAAATATGATTGCTCTCAATAGGAAACAAGTGAACTGGCTACTCTTATTGTACTATAATGTTTTACAATCTCTGGCTAGTCTGAAAGGAGAATAAGAGCAAGAGGAGGATGAAACTAGGAACAGGTAAGATGCAAGGAAAGAAAAGAAGGATCGATGCTCCACTCTAAGATAATTGCTATTAGTATTGCATGCTTAAATAAGAGGCACAGCATACCCAAATCCTGCATCAGTGAACCTAAATACCAAAGCCAAAGACGACATAATAGGCCCAGATTCTGCCATCCTTACTCCTGCTATGTTGTACCGTGCTCCACAAATATTTCCATTGATTTCAGTTAGTAAATTCTATGCAAAAGAATAAATGGACACAAATCTGACATCAGGAATCATAACATTCAAAAACCAGTGGGAGAACACTTCAACCTCTCTAACCACTCAGTGACAAACTTGAAGGTGGCAATTTTGCAACAAAAAAAAACTTCAAAAATAGACTCCAAACAGAGACTGCCGAACTTGAATTAATATGCAAATTAGATACAATTAACTCAGGTCTAAACAGAGACTGGGAATAGTTGGGTCATTACACTAATTGAATCTATTTCCCTATGTTAAGTTCTCCTCACACCTTCTACGGGTCATCTCAATTATCACTTTAAAAGTTTTTTTTTTCCTGCTGATGATAGCTCATCTCAATTGATTAGACTCTTCCTATGCATACTTCCACCTTTTCATGTTCTCTGCATGTATAAATATCTCCTGTCTGTGTGTTCCATTCTATGCATCCGAAGAAGTGGGCTGTAGCCCACAAAAGCTTATGCTGAAATAACTTTGTTAGTCTCTAAGATGCCACAAGTACTCCTGTTCTTTTTGCGGATACAGACTAACACAGCTGCTACTCTGAAACCAGTTAGTAAGTTATTACTTCGTGTGAGTAAGGGTAGCAGAATCTGGCCCTTAATGATAATACCAAGTATCCAATCAAAGTGGTTGGTTGGTTGTGTCTGCCACAGATCAGCCAAGATGTAGATTAAGACTGTGCAGGGGCCTTATGTTTTAGTCAAAACTTAGGGAGCACATATGCTGCTGCATGTTGGAACCCAGCAGAGAGATGAGGTCCTCGGAGAGGAGAACTTTGCTAACAGATAAGAGGGCTGGGACCAGCTGTATAGGAGTAGGGGTCTGATGGCAGCTGGAAACTATTAAGGAAGGAATCATGACCTGCACTGGATGAGTTATTGCCGGTAGCTCCCAGATGAGATAAGTTAATAAAGTTGAGTCCTAATTAAATCACATCTTTTGCATCTTGACTTTCTTCCTGCACATCTGGGACAATAGCATAAACACCATCAAATGTGTGGCAGTGTGATACTACTATACTGATTCTGTCGTTAAGTGAAGAATTATATAATTCACTCTTCTAGACCCAACTCCCACTCAAAGTATCAAGGATAAAAGAAATACCCAATTATTACTACATATATGCTACCTACACTTATTTGTGTATTTCTATATCAACAGCACTATGTATGTTGCGTAGCTGCAAGCACAAACTCATTTCTATTTCACCAGGACTATTATTTCTCTCTCTCTCTCAGAAAAAAAAAAGGGGGGGGGAAGAAAAAACAAAACAAAACACCTTTCTGCTTCCAGTCTGGGCTCCATTTTCTTTTTAAGATGAAATGTTGGCATGTGTCCACTGCACTTGACACATCACATTTAACTACAAAAGTCAGCATGACAGAAACAGAGCTTAAACCAACAGCAACTGATTCAGAGTCCCTGCTGACTCAGAAATAGCATGGCAGCTTTCATGCTTCAATTCATGACACACTAAACAAACTAAAATACAGAATTCTATTTTAATGAATGTCACTACGCTTTTAAAGAATGGTTTGGGGATTGGGTTTTTTTTCTTGCTTGTTTCTTTTGTGGGATTGTTTGTTTTACTAATTAAAAAGGTCCTATTATAGGAGAGGGATTCTAAAAGGGTATTAGATAAGGCTTGTTAGAAAAGTCTAACATAATCAAACTTTCTTTTTACTGCACATTAGTTCAATAATTACATTCTTCCAAAATTCTACAAGAATAAGGCATTACTAGTTTTAGGAACTGAATCTTGAGCCCACTCCACATGAGAGCATCCAATCACTTTACACTCATAAGAGTGCTTAATAATATTTTCCACAGAAACATACATTGTTTCTTTTGCCTCACATTTCATTTTCACTGTAAGAATTAAGAATCATAGAAGATTAGGACTGGAAGAGACCTCAGGAGGTCTCTGTTATTTTACAGTTAAATTGTTTAGTATCAATGAAATAATAAAAATGACAAATGGACATTTCAATTTTTTAAAAAGACCATTCAAGATGGACGGGGGAGATACTTTGGAAGGATATACTGGTGATTGAAGAAGCTGATAGATACAGAAGGTTACAGAAGATTGGCTCAATTTATACTTTAGTGAATACTGTTTCATTGCACTGTACCTTACATAGGGTTGTTGTTTACAAATTCTGTTTTCGTCTTTGTAGCTAAAGAAAATAGCTAGCCTTGAAGTAACAAGGTCTTCACTGTTACCATCTATACCAATATATTGTATTTTATCCTTATTTGTTTTTCAAATTTTTCATGTTTTAAGATTTTCTGTGTAGTTCAGACTATACAGAACACAGTTACCATGGTTGTGCTTCTCTCTCATTACACCTCCATCAGGAAGTTACTGAAGGTTGAGGTGTATAAGGAGAAGGCCATAACTGAATTGTACATTACAAATATTGTACATAATTGAAATCCTACAGAAGAAAATATAAATGACATCTGAATATTTGTCATCTAACAAGCAGATTGGTTTATAAGAATTATTCTCTATTGTTTGTTCCTGGCTGCATCCATAGTACTATATCACTACAGAAGTTTTCAAATGAAATGATTCCTGAAAGACCATTTGGATGGTTTGTTCGCTTATCAATGTGCATAAAATTGGCAAGAATAACATCCCTTACAAATGATTTAGCCATGTAAAGCCCTTTTCCACCAATGGGAAAATAAACTCTCGTGTTCACTTATCATAACAATTAAAAGAGGGGTTTGGTTCTGCTTCATAAAATGATTTTTTTAGGCATCAAGGCTTCAATTTCTTTATTACGTAGTGGAATATGCAAAGTAGATTTCTACTCTGTATAATAAAAGAAACAAAGATACTACCATAGAGCTCCCTCTTTCATTCTTTGTATTTTAGTGAAAAGGAGATCTGGGTAAAGAAACAGCAAGTTACTTATTTTATTAATATCACCACCTGTTCACAATCTGTGAACAAACATTATAATGCTCCCATATTTACTTGTTATTTGAAACACTTGCCAAATAACTCTGATAAGTAATTCTTGTTATGCAGATTGTGTACTAAGTAGGGAGTACGCAAAATAGGAGCTACACAGAACACATAGGTCAAACAGTATGTTTCTTCTGCCTGACTGTATGCATGTCATTTCATTTTCTGAAAATGTTATCCAAGATTCACTTAAAGTTTGTTGTTTTTGTAAGCATCCCTAAACTTAATTTGTCTGCTATAAATGTTTTTGGAAAGCAGCCAACAAAGCACACAAAGGGAATTTGTTTAAAAAGTTCAAATGATTATTCACAGGAACTTTTTTGCTGAACCTGCCTGGCTGTGGTAATGAGCGCCCCTCTTTTTACTGGTATTTGAAACAAACAAAACAGAGGGGATACAGGGAGCTAAGAGCCTGGAGGATTTCACTGTCTGAAAAACTGGAAATGAACATAGAGAGAGGAGAGCAGCCCAGGAGCATGAGCGTGGCACACAGGATGAGATGATGTGGATTATGAAGGACCAGACACATTGAGTCTGGTTAAACTTCATGAGAAACAGTTTGAGGCAAGTATCAGAGGGGTAGCCGTGTTAGTCTGGATCTGTAAAAGCAGCAGAGAATCCTGTGGCACCTTATAGACTAACAGACGTTTTGGAGCGTGAGCTTTCGTGGGTGAATACCCACTTCGTCAGATGCATGTAGTGGAAATTTCCAGGGGCAGGTATATATATGCTAGCAAGCAAGCTAGAGATAACGAGGTTAGTTCAATCAGGGAGGATGAGGCCCTGTTCTAGCAGTTGAGGTGTGAAAACCAAGGGAGGAGAAACTGGTTTTGTAGTTGGCAAGCCATTCACAGTCTTTGTTTAATCCTGAGCTGATGGTGTCAAATTTGCAGATGAACTGAAGCTCAGCAGTTTCTCTTTGAAGTCTGGTCCTGAAGTTTTTTTGCTGCAGGATGGCCACCTTAAGGTCTGCTATAGTGTGGCCAGGGAGGTTGAAGTGCTCTCCTACAGGTTTTTGTATATTGCCATTCCTAATATCTGATTTGTGTCCATTTATCCTTTTCCGTAGAGACTGTCCAGTTTGGCCGATGTACATAGCAGAGGGGCATTGCTGGCATATGATGGCGTATATTACATTGGTGGACGTGCAGGTGAATGAACCAGTGATGGTGTGGCTGATCTGGTTAGGTCCTGTGATGGTGTCGCTGGTGTAGATATGTGGGCAGAGTTGGCATCGAGGTTTGTTGCATGGATTGGTTCCTGAGCTAGAGTTACTATGGTGCGGTGTGCAGTTGCTGGTGAGAATACGTTTCAGGTTGGCAGGTTGTCTGTGGGCGAGGATTGGCCTGCCACCCAAGGCCTGTGAAAGTGTGGGATCATTGTCCAGGATGGGTTGTAGATCCCTGATGATGCGTTGGAGGGGTTTTAGCTGGGGGCTGTATGTGATGGCCAGTGGAGTCCTGTTGGTTTCTTTCTTGGGTTTGTCTTGCAGTAGGAGGCTTCTGGGTACACGTCTGGCTCTGTTGATCTGTTTCCTAATTTCCTCATGCGGGTATTGTGGTTTTGAGAATGGATGGTGGAGATTTTGTAGGTGTTGGTCTCTGTCTGCGGGGTTAGAGCAGATGCGGTTGTACCTCAGTGCTTGGCTGTTTGAGGCAAGACTCCCTCTGTGGTCCCTGCAGAACGGCCTACAAACATGACTGTATTCCCCATTGCCCCAAATGTCCCAGAAGGTGCGAGGGAGGGGGAGAGTTCAGTATTCTTTGCACTCAGCAACAGGGGAGGGTACAAAGAACAGAAGGTGGCCATTTGAAGACTTCTGATGAGCAAGAATACTGTGCTTTCATAGACAAACTGACTTGGTTTTTCCCCTCCCAATGTTATCACAACATCTGCCCAAGATTAAAGAAACTGAAAGACTAGGGAAATAATTTATGTTTGTGCAGTAAAAGTCAGAGTATTTCATTTTCAAAACATTATTTATTCCAAGCATGAGGGCTTCGGAGGGAGGGGGCACAAAGGGAGATACAGGGAAAACGATTCAACGGCGGGGATAGCATGGGCTATTATTGCCCTGGTATATGACTGCTCATATTTAGCAGACAGCCTAACTGCCTCCATGCCTACTCCTGCAGAAACTTCTCTCTTTGCCTCATAGATATGCAACAGATAAGAAGCAGCTATAACCATGAGGATAGTTCTTTCACTGAGGTCTAGCCTAGTAAGCAAAATGTGTCAGCAATCCTTTAAAATGTCCAAAGGCACATTCCACCACCATTCTGCACTTGCTCAGAGTATTGTTGAACCCCTCCTTCCTGCTTTCCAGGTGGCCAGTGTACAGCTTTATGAGCCATGCAAGCAAGGAGTAGGCTGGGACTCCCAGGATCACTATTGGCATTTCATCGTCACCAACGGTTATTTTGCAAACCGGAAAGAAAGTCTCTGCTTGCAGCTTTCTAAACAGATCTGTCTTCTGAAAGATGCACGTGTCATGCACCTTTCCTGACCATCCCATGTTGATGTCAGTGAAATGCCCCCTGTGATCCACCAGCGCTTGCAATACCATTGAAAAAGTACCCCTTTCTGTTTATGTACTCTTTGGCAAGGTGATCTGGTACCAAAATAGGGATATGAGTGCTATCTATCACACACCCTCCAGTTAGTGAACCCCAGGTGTGGCAAAACCAACCACTATGTCCTGCACAATGCCCAGAGTCACCACCCTTCTTAGTAGAAGTCGATTAATGACCCTGCACACTTGGATCACAACAGCTCCCACAGCGGATTTACAGACTCCAAACTGATTCCCCACTGACCCGAAGCAGTCTGGTGTTGCAAGATTCCACAAAGAGATCGCCACTCACTTCTTCGCTGTCAGAGTAGGTCTCATTTTAGTGTTGCTGTGCTTCAGGGCTGGGGAAAGCTCTGCACAGTTCCTGGAAAGTGGACTTCTGCTTTCAAAAGTTCTGCGGCCACCGCTCATCATCCCATAGCTGCATTATGATTTGATCCCACTACTTAGTGCTTGTTTCCCAGAACCAGAAATGGCACTTCACTGTGTTCAACTGCTGAGCAACTGCCACCAGCACCCAGGAATTGTTTCATTCTATGGCTTGCAGCAGGGCTGCTTGATGGACATGGCAATGTTCTGTGCAGCAGCTCCTGCAAGATAAGGCACAAGGTGTTTGCAATGCTCACAATAAGAGTCCACAGTTGAGCAGACTTCATGCTTCGCAGGCTATGATATATATGTGGCTAAGGCAGGCTTCTGAAAAAAGACAAAAAAGTATGGGTTTTTGCTGCTTCTATTAGGGGAGGGAGGAAACTGCAACATGGGAGGTCAAAGCCATGTTCCCATTCCCCCCCACCCCCCCGCAACAATATTTTGGTCCCATGAGGCATTGCAAGCCCTTCTCAAAACCCCTTGCAGTTAATTGCAAAGTAGGACAGCTATCAGCAGTGCACTGCTCTCTGCATCAATGCAAGCACTGCTAGCAAGGATGCACTCAGACACAAAGAGTATGGTGTGGACATGTCCAACCAACTTAATTACGGTGGCAGCTGTATGTCGACTTAAATTAGGTCAACTTAACTTTGTAGTGTATATGTGCCCTTAGAATACATCTATACTGCAGCTGAGAGGGTGCTTCCCAGTTCAGGTAGCCAGACATGCATTAGTTCTGGTCAATCTAGCATGCTAAAAAATAGCAGTGAATAGCACAAGCAGTAGCTCAGGGAAGCCACCTCAGTACAAACCCTACTGAATCCTTTGTTACACACTCCGGCATCTAGCCTGAGCAGACACTATGCTACCCTCTGCTACACTGCCACTTTTAGCACATTAGTTCAAGTGGAGCTAGTGCATGTCCATTTACTTGAGCTGGAAAGCACATTTCCAGCTGCAGTGTAGACATACCTTTCCAGAGTTAATTGTATACAGTCAGCCCTAATATCACCTTGGAACTATGAAGATAACTGGCCTTCTATAATGAGTGGTGTTCTATAAAAGAATCATAGACAGATTAAAAAGATATTGAATAAAAAAGTGTGCTCTACATAAAATGCCAGAAGTGAGAAGTAGATGGAACTTAGTTAGTTTTTCCATTATTTATCTTTTTCTCAAATGTTTCCCCGCAATTTGTCAATTAATGGAAAAACTGTTTCCCCGCAATTTGTCAATTAAAGTACAACAGCTTCTAGGTACATGCACACCTTCATTTAGAGAGCAGAGGGTCAAATTCTGTGCCCATTTAAGGCCTGATCCAAAGCCTACCGGAGTCAATGAGAGTCTTGCCATTGGCTTCCAGGGTCCATCAGAGAACGCTTGCCTAGCCTGGCTAGGTTCAGGCCAGTCCCCTGGGCTCAGCCTGCCCACACTGACCTGTCCATGGTCCTGCTGCTCTTCCAGCCATCCAGACACTCAAGTCTTTGAGCTCCAGGCAGCAACTGACTGGTCTGCCTCTGCTCCTTCCTTTTATGTGGCCTTTCTGGCCTTTGATTGGTTGCTCCTGCAGTACTTCTGAGTGGCTGCTCCCCTGCAATTAGTCTGGGCTGCCTGGAGGACAACTCCACTGCTCTTTTCTAGGGCAGGGTGAGGCAGGGCCATGCGACCTCCAGCAAAGGGCCTCTAAAACTAGTCCACCCCCTCACAGTACTTAAAAACTGAATAATCCCTTACAGAGAATAAAAGTCATCATAGATTTGAAAATTTCTTCAGGATAATTATATCTAAAAACATCTTACTACAATAGTTTCTTACATTGTTTGCATAGTCAGCATAATGGCCTCATTATTATTCTTTCAGATAAAAAATATTAAATTTTATGGATAATAATTCCTGACAATCAAGTAACACCCAGCTGTCATAATTTATCACATAATCTTTTAGACAGAAGTCACTTTTAAGGATTAAAATACAATTGTGACACTAACTTTTTATGGTTTTTTGTATTATATGAGAAACAGTATGTAATTATGTAATCAAATATTGTGTTGTAATGCACACACAATAAAAGCAGAATTAAGGTAGCAGATATCACCTTACTGTTAGCATTTCCTGATTTTTGAATGTTTTATCATGAATCATAATCTCTTTTTAGCAGTTACTTGTATAGAACTCTATAATACAAAGATGAAACCTGTTAAAAATGCAAGCAACAGTGCAAGCATCTTTACACTATTTTACCATTGTAAACCCAGTTCAGGAGTTACCACTTCTAAGGGGAAGAGAGTATTTGAGGACATGTGAACATTTAGATCTTGGCCTGAGGATACTGCCAACAAAAAGATAATTTAGTACCAATTGTAGTGGTGGCTTGCATGTCCAGTAGGAACTGAACTAAGACCACCAACTCATTTCACATGGGCCTGAGAAAGAGCAGTCAGATTGCAGTAACTTTCTCTCACTAGCTTTGTTACCAGTTCAGAGATGAACCGATGATCTAGAAGTGAAATGTTCTGGACACTTTCAATCTTGAGTCCTCCATTGTTTAACTCTTTCATGAATTAAAACTAAAACTGTCATAAACAGATAGCTAAGGGTTAATGTCTCTTTCACCTGTAAAGGGTTAACAAACAGTGACCTGCAACACCTGACCAGAGGACCAATCAGGAGACAAATATTTTCAAATCTGGGTGGAGGGAAGCTTGGGTGTGTGTTCTTTGTTCTGTCTGCTGTTCTCTCTGGTTTCTGAGAGTGACCACACGTACCTACAGGCTCTCTAATCTTCTATTTCAATTTTGTAAGTCAAAGATAGAAAGGCGGTACAGTCTTTTTAATTGTTTTTTCTTTATTTGCAAATGTGTAGTTTTCTGGAAGTATTTTAAATTGTATTTCTGTTGGAGGAGGCTTTTTCTCCAGTTTCTACAAGCTGAAAGACCCTGTAATATTACATCTTGAAATTATAGAGATTTATTACTTTTTCTTTCTTATTATGAGAACAAAATGTTATTTTTGTGTTGATTCACATCAGACTAGTGGATTTTTAAAATAATTTTTTCAGACTCATAGGACATTCCACACCAACTATAAATTTTTTAAAAATTGTTAGTTATTCTGAGCATAAATTGATAAAGTTCTATTAAGTGATGGTTACATGTTCAAATCAAGCCCAAATATTTCTCTCCAGTGGAAAAACCTACAGAATAAAGCTCAGGGGAGGAAATCTCCATGAGGAGCACTTTGTGAGGATTGGCCCTCATTTTCCCATTGGAGTGGCATGGTTTGATGCCCTCATCATGGCAGTAAGGCTCCTGGGTGAGGCAGCATGGAAAAAAAATACAGTTCTGGGCACATCAAAATAAATAAAGCAGATTTGATGTACATCATTTTATTTTTCTTAGGCTATACTTCGAGGTTAATTACTGCATTAAATGTTACTATTAAGTTAAACACTTCTCATGAATGACAGTTCTATAGAATGAGAAATTCAATGTATACTGTAATGGCAAAGTAAATTTATTACTTATAGTTTTAGAGCAAATCAGCAGCAGTAGCTGGAAGGATGTATCTAGTAGGTTCCCACAGGAGTAAGTCTTGGGTCTCACACTATTCAGCATTTTCATTAATGACTTGGACAATGGAGTGGAGAGTAAAACTATAAAATCTGCAGATGACATCAGCCTGAAAGGAGTTGCAAGCACTTTGAAGGACAAAATAAGAATTCAAAACAACCTTGATAAATAAGTGAACTGGTCTGAAAACAACAAGATGAAATGCAATAAAGACAACTGCAGAGTACTACAGTTAGGAAGGAAAAATCCAATACAAAAGGGAGAAATAACTGTCAGTGGCTTTCAAATTGCGCTTGTGACCCAGTACTGGGTCGTGGAATGTAAGGCACTGGGTCACAGTGGTTCTGGTCAGTACCGCTGACTGGGCCATTAAAGGTCCTGTCAGAGGTGCTGTCCAGCTAAGGCAGGCTAGTCCCTACCATTCTGACACCATGCTGTGCTCTGGAAGGGGCCAGCAGCAGATCCAGCTCCTAGGCAGGGGACCACGGAGCTCCATGCGCTGCCCCCGCCCGAGCACCGGCTCCACACTCCCATTGGCCGGTTCCTAGCCAATGGGAAATGAGGGGGCATGCCTGCAGGTAAGAGCCATGCGGAGCCGCTTGCGCACCTCCACCTAGGAGACAGACCTGCTGCTAGCTGGTTCCGGGGTGCAGCGTGGTCTGTGGTTGCAGGACAGGCAGGAAGCCTGCCTTAGCACCCTCACTGTGCATGCTGGGAACTGCATGAGGTAAGCCTGTGCCCCAATCCCTGCCTCCAGGCCCACTCCAGAGCCTGCACCCCCAGCCCAGAGCCCTGACCCCCTCCCACGCCCCAACCCCCTACCCCAGAGCCCACTCCCACACCCTGAAACCCTCAGTCTTGACCTCACGCTGCAGCCTTCACCCCAGACCCCTCATCCCCAGCTCCGTTGCGCCGTGAGCTTCAACAGTTTTCTGGGTCACCAGAAAAAAAAGTTTGAAAACCACTGCACTATGGCCAATAGAATTACAAGCTTCTTTTGTGCAAATGTGCTTCAGGTGAGGGCTAAAGAGACCCACTTTTAAAAAAAGTGAGATGTCACTTCAGTCTCCATGTCTATTTCTTGTTCCTTCTGCCAAGACTGATAATGAGGACAGCAACTGTGATGTTCATTTTTGTAACTATCCACTAAGGAAGGTGGTAAGAGCACTAACTTATTTACACTGGCCAACAAAAACTGCAGATGGCAACAATTTTTGATCACTAGTAATATGGTCTAAGTTCAGTGACCAAGAAATGAATGATCTATATCCTTTGCCAGTTTCTCTAGTAGTCCCTGTCTCTCTCCCCCTCCCCCCGCCAAAAAAAACCACCGAAGAGAGAACTGAACAGATTCAGATAATATTTTATTATGGCTATTTGCTCTACAGCACTGACACAGAAATAAAAATTTGTCATCAAAGTAAGTGAATAGCAAGATACAAAATGCCAAAAACTGTCTTAATTTACACCTGTGCATCTCCACTGACTTCAGTGAGGGTACCTGGTTAAAGAAAATGAAAAAAATAACCTGTTTTATGCTGTAGTCTGTTCTCTGCTAAACTCACATTAACTAATACCTTTCCCCACCATTAGCCTCATTGAAATCAATGAGACTACTTGCATAGTGAGGTGCAACAACAAAATAGGTAAAGATGGTAGACTTGAACTCTATCTTTGTAAAGTGCCATGCTTACTGATGTCCCAGTCACTGTTTCATCTATTTTTTTCCATCCACATGCAGAATGAATTGTGTTATGTGCACCGGGGCAATATGTGGATGTGTGCCACCAGTAGGAAAAAAAACCTAGATAAAATATATATTTTTTAAAAGTTACCATAAGGATAATTACTTCAGCCAGGGCAGGTTAGGTGTTTTAGAACTCACTACTAAAAGAATTAAATTTAAGTATAGACCAGTCAAAAAACTAAAACACCACTTGAAAGAATAAAATTACAGCGATGTTCTGTCTCTTTAAGGTATCTTACATGTCCGGGGAGGCCCATTCAAATCTCAGACCATAGCAGCTCACCTGCTCCTGAGCCCTGTCCCCCCTAGACTTGAGGTACAGGAGGGGGACATGCTGATATCAGCACTCCGCTCCCCTCCGCACATCTAGCAGGAGGGTCCCAGGAGCAGCTGGCCAGGGGCTTCAAGGCAGAGGGCAGGAGTGATGTGCCTGCAAAGCACCAGGGACACCTGAACACATGGTGCCGGATGCGCATGGCTCTACTAATCAAGTGCACGGCACTTGAATTGATTCTGGGCAGCCACCCGACCGCACAGCTTAGAGGGAACACAGGTCCCAATATACCTTATAATGAATAATTAATGCAGTAGAAAGGTACCTTTTTAAAAAACATCATTTTTTTTGACATTCATACTTTAAAATAATCATTTTCAAAGAGCCCAGTGTGTCTTTCTACTTACAATCCCCAGAAATGTTACATATTCATTGCCTTAAAATTTAGATGTGCATTTTTTTCCAAACAGCCAAAGCAATTAACGTAAAATTTACCCTAATAGCCAAAAAAATACTCTAATGAAAATAACAAGCCTTTTTTTAAAAAAAACGAACAGGAGTACTTGTGGCACCTTAGAGATTAACAAATTTATTTCAGCATAAGCTTTTGTGCTGTAGCCCACGAAAGCTTATACTCAAATTTGTTAATCTCTAAGGTGCCACAAGTACTCCTGTTCTTTTTGTGGATACAGACTAGTACGGCTGCTACTCTGAAGCCTTTTTTTTAGTTATACATATTTCTAAAATATATCAAAAGTTGCAAAACATGGCCATGCTCTCTTATAGAAGATCAGGATTGCTTTGTTTGTGATAAATTTGCCCTGAGACTAACCATTCAAACATTGCTTTCATTACAAAGGGCCATAATGTGCCATTGGCTTTAAGCAGAATGACTTCAGAGGAGAATGTTATGTTTAAAACAGAGATGAAAAAATACGGCCTAAAGTAATTTCCCCCCTAAATTTAAATATTCTGGATATCTTGGTCATGAAAGATTAGCATTTAGAAAACATTGGCTAAAGCATAGCCCCATGGTACTTCCCTTATTCTTCACATAGTCTAAAAAAGTATGTACATTTATTACATTTAATGGGTAGGAGGAACAGGTGTAAACAGCTAAGAGTAACAGATAAACAAGGGTCCTCATGACTTATGGCTCTTAAAACAAGTTCCAGGCTAACAGGTGAAATCAGTCCATTTAACATCCCCATTTATTCCCAGGTCCAGAAGCAACAATCCCTCTCTCCGTTACAAGGGGCTGACATGGGACTAAGAGTAAGGACAAATACCTGCAACCTAACACAACTGTTGAAGTTTAGAGTCCAATGGAATCCCTGTTTTTGACCCCAGAACACCTCAACCCCATTCATGAGCTACATTGGGAACAGTGTTGGTGGCAATACCACAGGAGCCAATCAATTCCTGTTTTTACCCATTTTGGTCATCAAAGGAGTGAGTGTATCCAGGAGGACTACATATCTAGATCTGACCAGCTGTTTAGTATCATTGCTGTGGGACACGTTTGGCCAGACTAGCTCCACTGTGCATCAAGGTAAAAAGCAGAAAGAGAGCTTTACTAAATTATGACTATTTGCTGGGAAGATTCTCCCCCACACCCCATAAACACACACAATGATATCAATCTTTAAATTAAAGAGTTATTGTTTATCCTATTGTAGGAACACCTAAGGATGTTTCTCAGCCTTGACATGCAACTAAACTTCTGTGTGTCATGTAATATTGATAACTTTCCACATTTATGCATAAACAGTGAAGTAATCTTAAGGCTCTGATTTAAAACAAAAAATGGGGAACTTAAAGTTTAAGAGGAAACTGTACCTACATTGTACAAATGCTTCATTACAGCACATACATATAAGAATACTGCAAGAGTCTAGACTCCCTCTATAGAACAACAACCTACTCTGAGTGCAATCCACATATATGCCAACTGTTATGACCAGAAAAACCCTTTAGGCACTATTAGTTATTTTTTGTCGCACTAAAGTAGACCTAAGTAGAACAAATCCATTTGTGTCATCCATAATTAACTAAAATTCATCTTAGCTTCCTCACTAACTTTATGATAAAGCCATTATCTAGGAGCGTCCTGAGTTTTCATAACATTATCAATGTTCTTATGCATTTATCAGATTGTCTAGTTAATATATTCCCAGGAATTAATGCATAATTAATCTCACGTCTATCTCTTTTGGTATTCTAAATTTAGGAGATGCAACAAAAATTTATTTAGAAATCCACAATAATTAGAAAAAACAAAATCCCTATACCATCACCCTTTCTGACGAGGTTGGCAAATCTGACAAAGCTGAACTTTTGCCATGCATATCATAGAAGGCATAGATTCTAAAGTATTGTTGTTGAATGTTGTAGGTGTGCACATGCTGAAAGATGGCAGAGTTGCTACTTGCTCAAAGACTCTGGTAAAGGATCTATTCTTGGCATCACTAAAAGCTTCATAAGGGAAGGTTCGTTACAATATTTTGTACCTCTCTGGTAAGGCCAGAGGATTGCAGCCATAAGGTTCGATGCATGACTATGGCAACTACTACAGAGCTCAAAGCTTTGTCCAATACATCAAGAAAAGCCTGTGAAGAAGCCTTTGTAATGAGAGCTTGAAACTGCTCTTTCTGGTCTTGAAGCAAATGATCAATAAAACGTAAGAAGATGCTGCTATAGATGTTAGTCTATAAGGTGCCACAGGATTCTTTGCTGCTTTTACAGATCCAGACTAACACGGCTACCCCTCTGATACTTGACAAGATGCTGTAATTTAGTCATATTTTGCCATCAAGGCCTAATTGTTGGCAACCCTGAATTTGGTATAGCTTCAAAATAATAGCTCTTGCAGTCAAGAAGGCCCAGACACTTAAGTTCTTTATTGAAGGGAGTTGATCTGGATTGATACTACCTATTGCTTTTGTTGACAGCACTGACAACCAAAGAGTTAGGGATAGGGTGGGAGAAAAAGGTACTCTGCAACATGGCCTGTACATGATACTTGTATCAGCCCTTTGGGATTTGGGTGGGATGGTTGCCAGTGTTTGCCATGCCCTACTGGCTGGTGGTGGTAAGGAGTCATTGATGGGCCAGGCAATCTTGCTTCGAGGGGAAGTATGCAAAAATACCCACCAGGGAATGTGGAGGTTCTTGTATTTCCATCAAGAGGATCTGCATGACTGCTACTATTCTTTTCATTAGATCTTGAAAGGTATTAAAGTCATCCACATAGGATGGTGGTGGAGGGGGCATAACTGCTTCATCTGGTGAGGAGGAAGAGGTGTTAGATGGTGGTGTCCCCTCTTCCTACTCTTAACTCCTGCTTCTCTGAAAGGCCTTCCTGAGGAAAAAGGTCTTAAAGTACCAGTGGTAGTTGATTTAGGCAGGTCCTCTTGATGAGGGCACCCTGTAGAATTAGTCATTATAAAGGGTCCTTAGGTTCCAAAAAACCCACTGTGGTGGGGCATAAAGAAAAGGAGAAGGACCCCAAAAGATGTTCCTGCAAAGATTGACAGATCTGTTGTCAACTAGCTCCTGCGGTCTCATCCTCGGGAAATATCTCAAGGGAGCAAGGCTGGAATGGGAAGATGGTGGAATCCTGGATAGCGTTGTTGCCCTTATTCAAAGGAGGAGCTCCAGGGGTCACTACTGTTGGTACCAGCCATCAAGACTGTGTGCAGATGTCATAGCACCAAAGGGTATGTTGGCTCCAGAGGGTATGTCAATACCAGCAGGAAATCCCTCTTGCCCCTCAGCAGAAGGGATTCGGGCTCTGTGATTTTAAGATCCTCATAGGAGAGGAACATAGTCAGTACCAGTGAACCTGGACCCTGTTCCTTAGAGTGAAGAGCATCAAGCAGTACCAGAGACTATATGGATGAACAATCTGTATGCTCTTTGTGGCCACAGCCTGAGGAAGCAGGTACCAGAGTAGCGGCCAAGGACTATTTCTTTGAGGAATCCTTGCTCTTCAAAGAGTTCTTGCATTTGGAGGGCTCTGATGGCTGCTTACTGAGATACTTCTCGGTACACAATGTGCTGGAAGTCTTTTTTGGTGGCACCTGCATCTCAGAACCAGAAGAGACGGAAGCATCAGTAATACCTCTATGAGGACGCAGGGTCTCCTGGCTCCCTGGTCTTCTTAAAAGGTGACTTTTCCATTCTTTTGGGCTCTCTCTCTCTCTCAGGGGAATGGAGTATGTTCCTCTTAGAAGGCTTTGAAAAGTCCAAAGCTGCCCCCTGGTCTTTGCTTACTGGAGCCCAAGCTGAAGACATTTCCAGGGCATACTACGAGATTGAGGGGTGGGGGAAGGAAGAATCTCAGGCAGCACTTCATGAGGAGCAATCTCAACCTAACTTCTCTCAGCTTTCTGGATCTGCGCATGAAACCAGAGCAGACCTGACAATTGGAGAGGATGAGAGACTCTCCAAGGGCAAGGACCTATGACAGTTCTGATAGGGTTTGAAACCTGGGGTCTTTGGCATAACCCATGTAGGAATGGCCACAAATAGTCCGACGCTGAGAGTGATGGAGGCCCTGACCATGAAAGAGGGTGGGAACCCCATGAAAGCACAAGTCTGTTAGAAACCACTAAACAAAAATAAAAATAACCAAGGTAGCTAAGGCACACCACAACACACTTTCTCAAGTCACAGATGGATGAGAAGGAACTGGAGTGGTGGCAGGTTTGTGGCATGCAGGTGAGGACTGACAAATCTCCAGTCAAAAGCGCACAGGGTGCACACATTCTGATGCAAAGCACTGATAGTGACAATAATTTGTAGTAGTAGTCATGGATTCTATAATATTGTTGTAGGATGGGGTTTATATTTTTTTATATAGGTCGGCAGTATTTCCATGTCTCATTGAGTAGGTGGTAGATATGATAATGAACAAAGGAAGAAAGTATTTGTGTCACAAAGATACACCATGAACTACATCTTTAGCTTTCTGTGGTATTTCTAATGTGCCTGTTGCCACAGTATCTATGCAGCATTTAAAAAGTGAACATATAAATCACAGGTGGCTAATGATGTAAAACAGACTTCAGGGACTACATTGCAGCACAACAAATGACAAGACCTAAAGATTCACAGTGAGAATTTTAGTTCCCCCAGGGGGCTTGAGGTTCATTTCTAACCACTGTCCTTTTGGATGTATAATAAAAATGTTATTGCTAGAAGTTGGGTTTGCAAAGACATCCAGTATAGCAAGTTCTAGGTTAAAAACTATCTTCTCTTGCCCAAACATGCATATTTTTCTTTTTATTTAGATCCAAAATCTAGTGCTGTTCTCAGGGGTGTACAGGCATCTCTCTAAAAAGTGATTTAGGAGATGTCTATTTTGAGAAAAATCATTCAACTGCAGGATGTAAAAATGCTTAACACCACATCCACATATATCTCTTGATGTTGGAACTCCAACAGTGATGTAGTTTGGACTAAAACAGGCATTTCAAGTACAACTCACTACTTATTTCCATGTTACTGCCTGAAAAAACAATCACTTACCATGCATGAATGGAATTCCTATTAACATCTATGGCAGTTCTGCATGAAGAACAAGGACAATCTTCAGACCCCAGAGAATGATTTAATCCTGGTTTCAGGTGAAAATTTACTTTCTGTAGCTCCCTCAGATGTTTAGCAGATTGAGAGCTGGCTGTTGAAGGGGTTTTACATATCTGCTAAGGTGAAGGCCTTAAAGCAAACATCAATGCTCAAGAACTTTATGTAGCGTTGGGATAATCCACAGAACAAAAATAATGTTTTGGCTGTTAGTAACAGAAAAAACCTCATGCATATACATTTCATGCTATTTAGATCATTTCCAGCAGAAATTAAGCCTTAACTTAACCCTAGTGTGAAATTTTGTGACTGCCATAGTCCCTGCACTTTATTGCCTATAACTAAATGCATGTGCGAATGGACATCTATCCATTCATTTGCAGACTCAACATACCACCCACAAAAGTAAAGATCCCTTTTGAACATTTTCACATTACAGGGTTTTAAGCTTTATATCAATATTTCCTCAAATCAGCATTCTGAAAGTTCAAAATATAAGCATCACTCAGCATGAATAAATTCAAAAGCGAACTGAAAAATAATTGTACTTTGAAACAACACTGGAACCAGCAGATTCTGAGTACTGTAATTTGATAGGGCTACAAAAACTCCTCACTTAACGTTGCAGTTATGTTCCTGAAAAATGTGACTTTAAGCGAAACGATGTTAAGCGAATCCAATTTCGCCGTAAGAATTAATGTGAATGAGGGGGTTAGGTTCCAGGGAAATTTTTTTCACCAAACAAAAAAAGACATATATATATTACACACACACGATATAAGTTTTAAACAATTTAATACTGGTACACAGTGATGATGATTGTGAAGTTTGATTGAGGTGGAGGAGTCAGAGGTGGGATAGTTCCCAGGAAATGCCTTACCGCTAGATGATGAACTAGCAATAGGCTGAGCCCTCAAGGGTTAACTCTCATAGTCTACAAGGCAGCAGGAAAGGAGGGAGGGCAGACAGAGACACACTCGTTTGTGTGTGTGTGTGTGAGAGACAGAGAGATGTGCATTTCCCCTTTAAGTATGATGAATGGGGTCAGAAGTACACTGCCGTGTTAACTAGACCAACAAGCTGAGACCAGACTGCAGCTGCTGCTGCCTGGAAGCTCCCTCTGTCATGTGTCCCCCCTGCTTTATGGAAGATGGAGTAAGCAAGGTGCAGGAGCAGGGGGGAGGGGGACACGCTGATATTAGCTCTCCTCCCCCCCTCCCGCCACAGCAAGCAGGAGTCTCAGGGAGCAGCTCCAAGGCAGAGGGGGAAGGGACAGCTGCAATTGCTAGCTTGCTGGGCAGCTGCTGAACAGGGAACTTAGGGGAGCAAGGAGCTGATAGAGAGAGCTGATAGGGGGGCTGTCGATCCACCCTGGTTCCAACCACCCACCAGCCAGCTCCACCAGGCTGCTCTCCCTGCAAGCAGACGACAAAGCAGGCAGTTGCCAAATGACGTTAAAAGGGAGCATTGCACAACTTTAAATGAGTATGTTCCCTAATTAATCAGCAACGTAACAATGAAACAACGTTAAGTGGGACTACTTTAAGTGAGGAGTTACTGTATTTGTTTTCTTCACTGGTCCCATTCACCTGTCCACGGTTAGTGTCACAAGGTTAATATGTCATATGACAGAGGTCAGAATTCAATGAATGCAGTGGCTACTGGTGGATACGTTGATATTGGATGTATCTGAATTGCAGCATTTTATGGCTCTACATACATGTCAGTGTGATAAGGCACAGAGTAGGTTGCAAGCTACACCTGAAAAGTGGCGGATAAGCATTGTATGTCACAGCCATGCACACAACATGCCACTAAATTATATGACTCCTACTGAAAAGGTTAAAGATGTTATGTAATGGTAGATTAAATGTGTTTTATTACTTACAATTAAAGGTGAATGAATATTTCATAAAAAATAATTTGAGACATTACTTTTTTGTCTTTTAGCTAACTGTGAGCAGATCAGTTCTCAAATGTATTAATTATATGAAATGAAATTAAATTCCAAGTTATTTTGATTGGACAAATACAGGTAGGTATTTGTCTGTTCCTGAATGGAGAAGCGTAACTCTTAGAATCAGACTTCCAGTAAGAACAGTCACATACATGAACGCTGTTTTCTCCCAAGTCTCTAAAATTCACTTTAAAATGTTTCTATAAAACAATCTTGCCAGCAACTCTTATTTGCTCAAATATCTGCAGAAAGGGAACACAAAAGGATACAAATACAGTCAAAGTGAATTTGTTTAAAATTCCAAATTAAAATTAGTAGGTTGTTTGTGTAGTATTCACCTAACTCTATGTAAAAGTATCCTAATTATCAGATGTTAAAAACAGTAATGGGTCTCTGCACTGCTGTACTAGTTATATAAAAAAATACTACCACCACATTTATCTCTTTATCTTCCTCTAGCTATTTTTTCAAATCCCTTAACCCCTGTAATTATGGAGTAGCTTAAACTGTAAAAACTTTTAGGAAGGTATACATTTTAATCATGATTACAGTGTATGATATATGCTTGATGACATTCAGCCTCTAATCAACAATAAAAATTATACTCATCATAAAAATGTTTAATGACCATTTAAGTTACTTTGGACTTGATTATGATAGAGCATCGAAATATGTTTTAAAAGTGGCAAAAGAAAAAATCTGAAACCCTTAAAGAACTGTTTTTAAACAAAATATTATGTTTTTTAAAAAGATTTTGAAAATAAAGAAGCTAATGATTTCTGCCAGGTAATACAGGTTGATGTAATCATATAAGACTGCTTCTTTTTTTAAAACTGCCCTTGAAACTAGTTTGAGTACGTGGCACATTTTACTCATGGAAAATTCTGTTTGTGACTTGCTTTGTATATGTAAGTACAAAAGTGAGATTCTTCTTCTACTTCCCAGGATCCACATACCAATGGATGTCAATGAAAGTTTCATGTACAGAGCTAGCTTAATCTGTGACAGATACCAGTGTCTAAATTACCAGCTAGGATAGATACACTAAGTTTAACACGTGAAGAAGTTACTCATCTTTTGCAGTAAAAATGGTTCTTTGAGGGCTGTGTCCCTATGTACGCTCTATTGTAGGGGTTTGTGCACCCCTGTGCTTTTGATCAGAGAATTTCAGTAGCAGTCCATCCCACACTCATGGCTCTAATAGCATGTGGGGTATTTCTCCCTCAGTTCTCTCTCTACCGCAGAGTCAATCAGTGGAAACTCTGAAGTAGAGGGGAGAAAGGAGGGTTGTGGAGGACCCATAGGGGGACACATCTCAAAGAACCATCGTTACAGCACAAGGTGAGTAAATTCTTCAAGTAGTGTCCCTATGGGTGCTCCACAGTAGGCAACTCCCCAGCAGTACCTACCACTGGAGGCTGAGACTTCAGAGTCGAGGCTGATACAAATGAAGGTACAGAGGCACCAAACTGAGCATCTGAGCCAAATTATTCAAAATGGCAGAGTGTTCTGTGAAGGTATGTGCAGATGCCAATGTAGCTGCTCTGTATGTCTCTGATATGGGGATAACCTTAGATTTGAGAAAGCTATCGACAAGGAGACCTTGTGGAATGCATGCGTACTGAAGATCGGGGGAGGGGGGAGGGTGTTGCTCCACTCCCCTCCATAATCGGCAGCAGAGTTTAATGGAGTCAGAGACCCACTTGGAGTGTCTCTGAGCAGAGATCACCACATCTTTTGACCTATCCACAATTGAAGGGAAGAGCCCCGGAGATTTTTGGAAGGCCTTTGCCCTATAAGAAGGCCAAAGCTCTCCCCACATCAAACGTATGGAGGATGGCCTCTGTTATCTGTATGATGTTTTCGATAGAATGCTGGGAGTTGAATTAGTTGATTCATGTGAAATGCAGTAGTTATTCTGAGAGTCATCATTGTGTGTGGTCTGAGCGTGGCCTTGCCCGGAAAGATCACCATTTATGGGGAATGCACCATCAAAGCTGCTATCTTCCCTATCCTTCCGGCAGAAGTGATGGTGGTGAGGAATGGAAAGGTGAGTTAACCAACAAGAGGCCATGAGTTCGACTGGTGGTCTAGTCGTCCCATTAGCACTAGGTTGAGGTCCCATTGCAGGGTGGGGGTCCTGGGTAGAAGTTTGCTATACCTTTTAGAAACCTCTTTGTAGTCAGAGATGATTGAGTTGCCTTCTACCTGCTGGTTAAAGGTTGCAATTACTGCCAAGTGAACCTTCAGAGAGCTAATAAGGAGACCCAATTTCTTTAAGGATAACAGATAGTCCAGGATCACCAATAAGGTGACTGAACTAGAGGTGACATCCTTGGATTGGCATCATATCTGAAATCTCTTCCGTTTCTGTAGATAGGTGCGACAAGTAGCAACCTACTTACTGTGCAGTAGTACGTCTTGTACCTCCTCTAAGAAGGATGCCTCTATGTGCTGGAGCCATGAAGGAGCCATGCTTTGAAATGTAGGACCCTGGATTGGTGTGAAGGGTGCAACCCTCATTCTGTGACAGGAGATAGGGAGTGATTGGTAGGGTCACCGGTGTATGTAATGCCAGCCGAGACAGGTAAGGGTACCATACTTGTGTGGCAATCAGAATGATGTTTGCTTTTTTCCCTTTTTATCTTCAACAGAACCATTAGCAATAGAGGGAATGGAGGGAAAGCATAAAGAAGGCCCTTACTTCCAAGGGAGGAGGAGAGCATCTCCCCTGAAGTGTCACCCAGTCCCCATCCTGGAGCAGTACCGCAGACATTTCTTGTTCTGGTAAGTAGCAAACAAGGCTATCTTTGGCAACCCCCATTGCCGGCACATATCGTGTAGAATGGTTGGCTCTACTTGCAATTCGTTGTCAAGCAGGAACATGTGGCTGAGACTGTTGGCCTTTATGTTGTGTATTCCTGATAAGCAGGCTGCTGATATTAGGACGTTATGGAAGATGCACCAGTTCCATAACTTCAGAGCATCTATGCATAAGGAAGGAGAGCTGGTACCTCCATGCCAGTTTATGTAATACATACAGGCTACGTAGTCCATCATGACCTTCGTGTGGTTGTTCTTGATCAGTGGGAGGAAATCAGCACATGCATTTCAGACCACTCAGAGCTCCAGCAACTTGATGTGGAGACATGTCTCTGATGGAAACCATTTGCCCTAAACAGTGTGGCCTTTGAGATGCACTCCCCAGCGTACAAGGGATGCGTTGGTGGTCAGAAGAAGGGACAGGTAAGACTGCACGGGGATCCCATTCATCCAAACGTTCATTGGGTCCTTCCATCAATTCAAGGATTGTTTCACTATGGTGGGCACCAACAGGATCTTGTTTACATTGTCTTCGTTTGATCTGTATGCTTGGAGGCAACTCATGCATAGCCTGGCATGAGCAATGACTGATGTGCCTGCAGCCACGTGCCCCAGAAGCTGAAGGCAGTGCCTGACTGAGATGTGAAGGCTGTATGTATCTGGGAGCTGCCCAATAAAGTTCAATTTTGTATAGTTCTGACAATCATATTTGGCTAGTAAAAGCCTAATTGTTCACTACCCAAATCTGGAGGGTGTTCCAACTGCCTCTGTCAGCTCAGTACCACATGTGCCCGATTCTAGATATCTTTGACACCCATCGGTACTGAAGATAGAGCTAGAGAACATTTCAGTTTGATCTGGACTCATAGACCTCTTCTTACCAGTCTTTAGTGACTGGCTCATTTCCTTAAAATCACCTGCTCTCAACACAGGAGGTTGCAGTGATGTTTCCATCTGGGACTCCGGAGGCTGAAGGGCTCACTCCATGAGCAGGAGTTCTAGCCTTAACTTTGTCTTTCCTGGATCTGGGTTTTAGCTGATAGCACCAACCACACTTCTGTGGATTGTGCTTCTCCCAGAGGCAACAAATACATTACAAGCATCATTCCGTTACTGTGATGAAATCCATCTCTAGCCTAGGGCTGTTGAGAAGGAACTGAGGGAGAAATGCCTGTACATGCTGGCTAGCCTCATGGCAAGTGGAGAGCTATGTGTGCACAGATGGGATGGACTGCTATTGAAATTATCTGATCGACAGTGCAGGGGTGCACAGATACCTACAGTAGCACATCCATAGGGACACTACTCGAAGAAGTGTAATTCTTATCAACCCCAGTGGTGTTTCAGGAGGTGCTGCTGGTGCAGAATAAGACCCCAAAGAGAAAAAGTGGGTATAAAAATGGACAAGGATTTTTTTTGCATCTGAAATAACACCTATTGTAATGTTTTTGGCAATGGGCAATATATTTGTTCACCTGCAAGGGTACAGGACAACATATCTCCTTTAGGCAGTATCTGGGCCTAAAAATGATACAGGTAAAGAGGATAAGGCAGAAAGAGCCTCTACTTCTAACATGTATAGCTTCCAAAAACAACTGATTCACAACTAACAAGTATTCCACTTAGATCTAATATTAAACCTCTGACTCTTGCTAACCATTGTAATGACATTGTCTTTAAAGCCTTAACAAGGAAAGGGATTTTAAAAAGGTGTATGGTACCAAATGGAATCTGCTTCAGAATCACCACTGAAATTATAACTACCAATTGTTGAACCATATGATATGCCCCCACGGAAAATTCAAGGGAGAAGGATTGAGGGCCTATGAAATTAATCAAGGTTCACCTTCAGATGTTGCTTACACATGCTTCCTTCAGAGAAGGATTCAAGAAATTACAAAGGAAACAATGAGTATAAGGCTTCTGTCCTCAGCTCCAGCTCTGGAGCCTATACATCTGCTCTGCACTACTTTATTGGTCCTCTCCTTTCCCCCTCCCACCCCCGACTAGCCTGGCTTTCAAATCAGCAGCCACGAAGGTGACCCAGTAGGAATGATCACTGAAATATGTGCAGGGGCTTAAGGGGTATATGCAACAGAATGTGGATGCTCATAGGTTCAACTCCTTCCCACAAGTGTTCACGAGACTGTGAGAGAATGTGTAGACATAGCACTTTTCCCTCTTCCACTCCCCCTTTGGATTAGTGTAAAGCAGAATATGGCCCCTTGTGTCCTCCTTCCAAGACTTATTTGAGTCCTCATCTTTTCTCTTGTAGCGAACAGACAATTTGTTTGGTCACTTACCTAATCCTTAGCAGTTCATATTGGAAAAAAAAACCATACATACCACAAACTTCAGTAATACAACAGGACTCAACCATCTCAAGTAGCACAGAAGAGTTCATACACTAATATCCTAATATGAATATAGATGACTGAGGACAAATACAAATGGATTCTTTGCTCTGTCTTGTCTGAGACTTCTAATTAACTTGGAAACTGCAAATAACTTGCAGCATCAGTTAACACTTCCACCTTTTTAGCTTCTTTATCTCACCAAATGATGTAGTCAGAAGTGAAAAACGCTCTTCCCATTCTATATATCAAAATCCATGCTATGGCCAAATTCAGTGAGTATAAAGCAATTCAAGAAAGGGGATTGTGTTAAAGTATTATCATACCTTATATACTAAGTTTGCAGAAAGTACCCAATATACTGCTGAGTAGAAGGGGGCAGAACCCTACAGATTTAATTCTGAAATCTCTGCAAGAATTAATTACTCCTGCCCTACACCTTCCACCTTACTCTGAGTTTTTTTTTATTTGGTAAACAATGTTGATCATGTAAATAAGGAACATATCAAAGCAATCACATAAGGGAGAACAGCTACTGTTCAATCTTAACTTTGAAATTTCTGAATCTTTAAGTGTTTAACCATTGTTCAACCTTCAACTTTTTATATCCTATTTTATATGGAACATGCACTATAATTATATGCCTCCACAAAATGGCCTTTGAATTTATTTAATTAGCTATGAAATATGTAAAGAGATGCAATATTTATTAATTAAAAATAATTCTTTAAAATAATTTCAGTTCTGTAAATACATGTACTGTGCTTTAAAGATGTAAAACACAATATATAGGTGAATGCTTATTATTGGCTTACTTTCTTCTCTAGACATCTATCAGCATGTTAAAATGTTAGAATATGATTTTTTTTTTAAATATTGCAGAGTTCAGAAAAGTCCATTTGTAAAGTTCATCAAATCTCTCTTTCTTTCTGTCAATGACAAAAGACATGCCTGTGACCTTATGTTCATCCAACCTAAGTATGAATTTACAGAAATTCTTGGTAGCAAGGCTAGAATTTCCTCTTGTGCATTAGAAATACAACTGGAAATACTGGGTCATCTATCAAGATTATTTTTCTCATCACCAACCACAACAAGTAAAAACCTCCAAAGTTTACTAGTATGTTGTGTAATATAAACTGAGCTAGAAAAGTATCTTGACTGGTCATACAAATAACCATATGAGCTCCTTTTGTAGTTTCTGGATGCCTCAACTGAATTACAAGATATGGAGAGGTTTCAGTCTTTGGCACAAAGTTTTTAGTGATTTTTCAGAGACCAACAGTTTCACAACTGATTATAGTGTTTTATTTCTTTTTCAAGCATCAAACACTGAGTATTCATTTCACGTTGTTAGACAATAAGTACACTGTATCCACTGGTCATTCACCACTCTAGACTACCCTTCATCTGAGATTTCTGTGCCCAGCCTCCTCTGCTGCAGGCTCCTCAGATTTCTTCCCATCGTGGCAATGAAAGAGGTATATCCATGGCTCAAAGAGGGGCAGGAACAGATCAGTTTGCATTTTAACAAACAATAACATGGAACCTCTCATCATGAGACCTCATGGCTTCATCCTCACAGCTGGAAGGAGCTTTATATAGGAGTAACCCTCAGGAACATGCATTTCAAATAATAACTGGACCATAAAAGGAGGGGCAAAAACATCCCAGGTTCTCTCTCTTTCCCCTGACAAAGAAAACAGACAATTGGACTTTGGGAGGGTCTCTGACCTGAGAATTTGGTCAATCCTGTTGCTGGGAACATGTAGTAAGGATTTGACCCTGAACCAAGTCCAGTTTGTTAAGTTAAAAGCATTTATTCTTTGTCTCTTGTAACCATTTATGAATTTAATGCCTTATACTTATGTCAAGGTTTTTCCCCCTCTTTGAACTTTAGGGTACAAAAAGTGGGGACCTACATGAACACTTTTAAGCTTAATTACTAGCTTAAATCTGGTACACTGCCACCAGCCAGAATTTAGTATCTGGCACACTTTCTCTTCCCCCCAAAACCTTGCCTGGGGAACCCAGACCCAAACCCCTTGAGTCTTAAAACAAGGAGAAATTAACCATCCCCCTCCTTTTCCTCCCAGACTTTCCCCTCCCCCTGGGTTGCCTTGAGAGGCTTCACACCGATCCAAACTCCTTGGATCTTAAAAAAGGAGGCATTAACCATCCCCGCTCTTCCCCTGCCACCCCCCAATCCCTGGTGAGTTCAGACTCAACCCCTTGGATTTTAAAACAAGGAAAAATCAATCAGGTTATTAAAAAGAAAGCTTTTAATTAAACAGAGAAAAGGTAAAAATTCTCTCTTTAAAATCAGGATGGAAAATGCTTTACAGGGTATTCAGATTCATATAGACCAGAGGGACTCCCTCCCCCAGCCTTAGGGTACGTCTACACTACGGGATTATTCAGATTTTACATAAACCGGTTTTATAAAACAGATTGTATAAAGTCGAGTGCACCCAGCCACAC
>NC_133770.1:58372181-58438300 GCF_003597395.2 Chelonoidis abingdonii
CGTAGACCAGGCCTTAGCTTCAAAGTTACAGCAAACAGAGGTAAAAATTCTTCCAGCAAAAAAGCATATTCACAAGTTGAGAAAACATACATAAGACTAATCCGCCTTGCTTAGCTACTACTTACAATTCTGAAACATGAAAGACTGGTTCAGAAAGATTGAGAAAGCCTGGGTGTATGTCTGGTCCCTCTTAGCCCCAAAAGCGAACGACCCCCGAAACAAAAAGCACAAAACTTCCCTCCACCAAGATTTGAAAGTATCTTGTCCCCTTATTGGTCCTCTGGTTAGGTGTCAGCCAGGTTTACTGAGCTTCTTAACTCTTTACAGGTAAAAGAGACATTAACCCTTAACCATCTGTTTATGGCAACTTGTATCATTTAATACCTATCGCTTGTAGTTAAGTAAGCTTTTTTTTTCCTTTAATCAAAACTAATTCAGTATTGTGTTTAAACTGAATTGTTTGGTAACTCCAAAGAAAGTAGCAAACTGTTGTACATTGACACCTTACAGGAGCAATTAACCTCTAATTTCTGGAAAGTCCAGAATAGGGCTGGACAGTACAGAACACATGTTTTCTGAGGAAATTCCAGGACTGGGAGTGTGTTGAGGTCACTCTGCAACTGGTAACCAAGGCTAGCGGATGCCAGAGTGTGAATGGAGTGTGCTGGCAGGTTGCAGCTATACAAAGACACTTGGGGCGTGACCTGCATGCTGTTTGGCCCAGGTTGGGACCTACAGCAGCAATGCATTGTAAGGCACCCAAGGCTGCACACAACCCTTTGTTGGTCTGGACTGCACCCTGGAATGTTATATTCTTGTTGTGCCTACTCATGGCCACCACCTTTAGGTCCCAGAGGTATGGAAACAGACTTTTCTCCTTTCATAGAAAGGCCCTGGAAAGACTACCACCATCTTGTTGTGATTCTTTGGAGGGCTGAGCTACCTCAGTGCATGGCTTGCCACAGGCATTGCCCTCCTGCCATTTCCTGCCCCTAGTGTTTGAATTTAGGTCACTGTCATGCAAAAGCCCCCATCCTGCAAGCACATACAAAACCTTACTTATTTGAGTAGTCCCTTAGTGTTCAGTATGGTTACTCACATGCCCACTGGATAGAGGCTTTTGTATATGTTATGCAATACCTCAAATCACTGCTATAATACAAACACATCAGTAGCAGAGGTCAGCTAGAGACAACCACTACCCAATCTGAATCCCTCATTCTGTGCTTTTGTACTCTACTCTTCTCCAGGGATGCCTCCCCATAATGGATCCTTGAAGCCCATTGTGAGTCTTGAAGAGCTGAAGACGAAAAGTCCTGGTGACTCTTGCCAGTTTCACAAGACAACTCTTGAACACCTAAACGCTTATACATTTGTGGTAGAGGAGAAATGACTTGCATTAGTAAGTTTCCTTTGGCATTAAATTATTTACATGGTAGAGGCTATCTGACACGATCAGGATCGCATAATCCTGCTAAGTTTCGTTCACATCCTGTTCCCTGTATAAATCATCATTGCAACGGAACACTTCATAAACTCACATAGGAGAAATAACTGGGAAGTGGAGCAGTTTTTCATAGTGAGTGGCCAAGAACATATGATTCAGACAGCATGACATATACTTTGGGGAAATTCACTTTGGACAAATACCCTGTTTTTTCTTCTTTTGGTCTCCTACTCATGTTGTACTCTGACCACAATAATAAATAAGTCTACAGGTGTGTGTATAGGGGGGTTAGTCGAGAGAGAGAGAGAGCGCGCAAGAGAGAGCCATCCAAGTAGCTTTATTATATATCTGTCCAAGGATCTGAGAGCACTCAAACATTCATTGAGTGAATTCTGCCTCATGTCATTCCTATGAGATAGGGTGTCATAAATCTTACCTTTCCAGCACTGGGATATGGTGCACCTCAGTTTCCCCTTGTTCTTGTGTAGTTGGGCATTTAATGTGGTTAATCCCTCCCGCCAAAACTTGTAAAGCTTTCCTTTTCCAGGGTAGGAAGTCCAAATATGAAGCCAGACTGTGAAGCCCTTACTAGCATTGATTAATTGTTAATCACACAAGTAGTCCCATTGAAGACAATAGTAAAATGCACAATGTTTTCAGTGGGGCCAGGATTATATCCAGTGGGTCTACTCATGCCCATAACTGCTCATTAGTGGAACAAAAGAATTCATAACCTGGCCATGAACATGGGCTCTGATTAAATGATCTACATGTACGTAAGTGCCAGCAATGCCCTTGTATCATGAAACTAGCCCACTAACCTCAAGTCAATTTCCCTTCTATCTGTTTCATGGAAATTGCAGAATGGTGCAATCCAATTTTTTAGTATATACACAACGCTTTCAGCCTAATCTGCAAGAAAACCGTATACATTTCAATCTGAGTACTTCAATAGCCAACATTACAAGCTTACACCTCATTTGGAACCAGAAGCACACAATTAGCATCACAGACCCAAAAGAGCAAATACAATACAGTGCTGTGTTAAATGTAAACTACTACAAAATTAAGGGAAAGCAGCATTTTTCTTCTGCATAGTAAAGTTTCAAAGCTGTATTAAGTCAATGTTCGGCTGTAAATTTTTGAAAGAACCACCATAATGTTTTGTTCAGAATTACGAACAATCCTCATTCCCAAGGTGTTCGTAACTCTGAGGTTCTCCTCTAGTTATTTTACAGTATCTGCATAGTCATACCTTTTCAGTACAGCAGTAGGAAAAAATGATTAAGATGGGAATTTGAGCTTTTGGAAACTCTGATCAAAGTGAGGCACAAACTCTTTTGTGCTTAAATAAATTAGACATGAAAGGGAAAAAGTGACTGATTTATAGCCTTATTTTTGCCAAAAGTTGTCAGGTAGACCAAAATATAGGTCACCATAAACTCTTAACAATTTTGACGACCACAACTTGCCAATATTCATACAGCTTCTGCAGAACTTTCTAATTTAAAAATAATAAAAAAAATTAAAACTGTATTACTACAGAAAGAAAAAAATATTGTCAAAAAAATCCAAAGTCCCCAAATGAAGCTGAAAGGCTTTAAAAATATATATTTTTATAAAATTTGAAAATAACTAGGGAGAGGAGGAGGAAAATCCCTCTGATATTATATACAGAAAATTTCATTTCTGCTCCCTTTGAAGTTGCATGAAATTCAAAAGGATCAATACTGAGAAACTGAGAAACACTAAGAAACTGACATTTGTGGCACAAAAATGTTTTAAACACAACAAAAGCTTACCTAGATGCTATTTTTCAAAAATGTATAGTTTATTAAATAGAAACATTATTTGAAACAGGATAACATTTATGTGCCGTGGGGAAAGTTACTGAATTCCACCACCTAGAACTCTAATTAGTAACACTAAAGTGACAGATGTGTTTGTAAATTCTCTCTTTTTTCCTGAAAAGTTTGGGACAGCACAATGGTGTCACAAGTTGTTTACCTGCATCCCAAACTGTTACTAATGGGTCAGTCACAGAATAATTAAGCAACCACAAAGTGCTTACATTTGTTAAAATTTCAAATGTCTATCAAAGTAAATAAAGAAAAAAATATCCCTCAGGCCCAATATTGCAAGCATTACTCAGACAAAGCCTCCATTATCTTCATATAAAGGCAAAAAATAATTCAAAGGGGAAAATGTTTGTTTTAGATTGTATAAAGCTGTTTTATTTGATGTTTTGGAACTATTATATACTGATTTAAAAAAGCATGCACACTGTATATATTCCTCTGAAAATGAGCAGACAGTGTACTCAGCAAGCCTGGCTGATAGTATATTAAATCATTTATCTTCAGCAAATTATATCTTTTCATCACTGCATAATTAAACCATTAGCAATGGTGTTAAAAATAGGTAAAATTAAACAAACTAGCAATATCAGTTTCAATGCCCAGTATATGAATTTTCTGAGTGACTTTTTCTCCCTATCAGAGTTTAAAGGTGAGGACACATGAAAAATAACTTCTTAAAAAAGTCACTTTCTAAACTTTTTCACAGAATTACTATTTAGTTTGTCCAGCTAGAAAGCTATCATATCATGCTAACCATTGTATAGAAAAATTACTGTGCTGAAGAGCTATGTTACTACAAAGAATTTTTGGACAGTGTGTAGAGAATTATAATGAGAAAACTCCAGGTTATTAATAATAATATACACCACCACAGGTATTCCTGGAGCATTACAACAAATGCAAGAAAGTTCCCAACCTTAAAGAGCTTAGAACTAAAGAACCAAGTCATCCTACAATTGTGATTTTCCTGCATAAAGGACTACAATTTTTCTCCACTGCCTTTCATCTTGTGTAGTAATTTACTACTATCCAAAGTACAGTGTGTATATAAATTGCTAGCATTATGACCGGATAGCACTTTAGACTACTTTGCACAGGTACACATTTTTTTTCCCCACAAGGCTGAAAAGAATCAGTTCTATTGCTGCTTTTCTTTTTGAAGAGAGGAGATAGTGATTATCCCCACTGAGAATGGGAGCAGAGTTTAATGGAACAGAAAAGGAGTTTGACTCTAAAACCAATCGATCTCAAGAGGCCACCATAGGTCTGTGCCTCTGAACTGCCTCCTGGCCACCAGGGAGCCATATTCCTATGATGTCCCCCTACATGTTGTCAGCCTTCCACACTACCCTTCAGGGGGATGGCATATCACAGTGAGGGAATGGGTCTGAATTCCATCTTCTTTCCATCTGTGAAGCTTGTTTGAGTTTCCTATGCTCCTGGACAGCATGCAACCAAGAAAAACTGCCCAAACTATGTTCCTCTCATCTCCCTGTACATATTTGATCCTGCTTGCTCTCTTTCACTTGTGGAAACAGTGGAGAACTGGCCATAGAGTAGACACAGCAAACCACTGAATGACAAAGGGTAAGGAGATACAATATGTGTGTAGCTTTCATTATAAAATATATTCTGTGTGACAAATTTAATTATAAAAACTGAGAAAATGCCAGAAATAACACCTTCTAAAAACAGACTTCTTAAAACTATGTGTGGGGAGAATGTATATTTAACACAATAGTGCATTATAAAGGTCATGCCAATTCAAAGAGGAAATGAATGTTATACTAACATTCAAATAAGCTTCCGTCTAGTTATTTGATTTCAAATAACTTGATTGAAAAAGTATAGTTTGTTTTAAAAGAGAAACTCAAAAGCATTTACAGATGCTACAATGTAAATATGCACTGAAAGCAGAAGTCCAGTTCTGTCATCAGCTGACTGTCTTTAAAGTTTTTAACAGTGTTGTCTTATTACCATAGGCTTAGCCAGCCTATTATAAGTTTGTTTGTAAAGACATCAATCAAATCTACTTCCTGTTTGGTGCACATGCTGCTCTAGCAGCTTTCCTACAGCTGTTTCACTATTCTCTTCATTCCTCCTCTAGTGATCTCAGCAACTGTCAAGAGCTGTCCACTTGCATCCTAAAAAGTCACCACATAGATGACATTTTGCCTCATAGGAGTGATGGTACAAAAATCCTTGTGCATAGTAAAATCACACAATACACTTTAATCTAATAGCTTTCCTACTCTCAGATTGTTTAAACTCTTAAAAAAGCAATCCATCCATCCATCTAGGTATTAATACTGACCCATTACTTCACCACCACTTCTCTTTAACATCCTGGGACACACACAGCTACAACAACACTGCAAATACCATATTCTATGAACTTATGAAACAGACTCTGCAAGTAGCATCCTGCACATATTTCCTCCTCCCAGACAAATAAGTATCTGTATTCTGTTAAATACGTGCAATCCTACTAATGCCAAAAGGATTAATAGTTCTTGGCCCAAAATATTTAAAACTTGAGGGGGTGGGGGAGTTTACCCCTCTCTCCATTTTAGTCCTCTAATAAAGCATTGTTTGAGGACTTTCATTTCCTGATAAGCTGTTATTTTGCATGTCTAATGTTCCACCCCCACAAATGAACATGGGGCATCGTGACAACCCTGTAAGAGATTCTGCTTCTGGATGTCAGCTATTTCTTAGAAGCTGCTGTCATTCTGTACCTCCTATCCTTTTAACACACAATGCAGTATTTCTGGATTGTCATTTCTCTCTCACTCACACATACAAACAAAAATTGTCATTTCATCTGCAAAGCCTGGGAGGGGTCCAGGCATATTTTTCATAGGTCTAAGACATTCCTTGGAACCTACAGCATTCCCTAGAATTTTCAGAGACAATGGTGATCAGGTGGTTTCTGCATATGAAAAAAATCCACGAGGAAAAAAACAGGTTCTTAAATCTCAATAGGAGTGTGGCATTTCTTTTAAAAATAGCTGGGTTTTGAGTTATGGCTTCCTCCACCCCTGCCCCCATGTGCCTCCCCTCTCACTTGTGGAAATATTGCTACCTCTTTTCATTCTGTTGCCATGCATTTTCTTTTCTGCTGAAATATTTTTACAATGTTGGCTCTTGGAAGCTATGCTAACTTGTTAAAATTGTTATTTAAAGATGACTAAAACTTCTTCTTTTTTCCCCATTACTGCAAAAGGTCATTGGTTTTCCTCCATGAGAATTATTACCAAAAGAACTGAAAGACTGCCTGTTTGGCAGAGGAAGAATATTCATGATGTTGTTATGTTCTCAGAAAATCCCTAATCCACCTCAAAAACAGTGCACTTATAAGAAATTTAATGTGAACACTTCTGACATAAAAAAACAACAACACACTTCTTTAATATAACAAAATGAATCAAAGCACAACTGGACTTCGTAAAACATGAGAGAACTGTAAATAAGTTGACCTCAGACATCTGAAAGTTTAGGCAAATACAACATTGCAATATTTTTTAATTCCTTCTTGGAAAGTCATTTAGGCAAACAAGCTGCCACCGCAACAGAAAGTTTCAGGAGTTGGGCCTTTGCAGTTCAAGTTTCCGGTTGCATGTTTTGTTTCATCCACTCACTACTCTATTAGTTCACAATAAATGCTTAAGAGACCATGTATATGGAATTTAACAATTGATGAAAAGCCAACAGGCAACATGACATTTGCTGTGACATGAACAAAACGATATAGGTCAACGAGACAAATGGACTTGACATTAAGTAGGAACTGACTGAAGATTAATGAATCATGAAGCATCCAATGCATTCAGGGCTGCTACAACTTTCTTCCTAACCCTTCCCATGTATATACGCACATATTCCCCTCAACTAAGCTTTCAAGACTGCAATCAATCTAAGCACCCCGGTGATTTTCTAACTTACTGCAGTACGATGCAGAGCGAGCAAACGTGCACCTCTGGAGTGAGCCAGGGATCAGCACACCAGGGAGTAGCAGGATCTCGTCATCTATCCGGATCATTGCAAATACACAGTCTCTGCCACAGTCACCTCTCTCGCAGGCTGCTGCAGCAGAGCCCTTAACCTTGCTCCCCACTGAAGCAGCACAACACCGGCCTCCAGAACAACTGCTAACAGCAGCTTCTCCCCCAGCCCCGGCAGAAGATGGTCAGAGCTCTCCAGTAAATAGCGCAGCTTCACTGCGCTGCTCTTGTCCCAGGAATAGGCAACCCCAAACCCTGCCGCGCGTTGTATGCGGGCTTTATACCAGCCAAACTCCCACCCCCCTTGGAGGGGGGGTCTCCCACAGAAGCTTCCTATAAAACCCAGGCATTGCTCAGAGCCAGCCCGAGACCAGCAAAGCGGCGATACCTGTTGGCCGCCAGCGGCGTTTATCCTCCTGCGCTGCCTCCGTCCCGAGCCGCGGGCTACGTCCGTGCTGGCGGGGCGCGCCCTGTGTGCAGAGGGTGCGGGGCTGACCTGGGCGCCGGGCGGGTGCCAGCCACGGCGTCTCCTGCTGCTGGGTCTCCTCGGGAGGAGATGCGGGAAGACTCCGCACAGCACTGCTGCTGCTGCTGCTAGTGAGGAGGCGGCAGCTGCTCAGTCCCCTCCCCCCCACCGCCAGGTGAGAGGAGCGGCGGCTGCTGCTGCATGGGCAGCACTTACCTAAACTTCATCGATTCTTGCTGCTGGGGGCTGTCGCTCTGCTCCAGGCGGGGGCGGCGGCAATAAACCCAGCGCCTGGCTCTCGGCTTCCCCCCTAGGTAGAGCCCGCGGACTGGCGCTGCGCGTGTGGCGCTGCCTCTAGCCGGGTATCTCAGCGGATCTCCGCGGGTGGGCTGGCGCCCTGCCTCAGCGTGCAGCCCCGGGCGTGCGCCCAAGGCAGGGGGGTTAGCGTGCAGCGGCGGGCGTTGCCTGCCTGTGGGCAACCAGGTATGTCGGACAGCGCGCCAGCAAACTGTGTGTCAGGCAGTGTGAGCTGCCTCTTCCACCGTGGGTGGGGGTGGGTCACGCCCTTCCCTTCAGCTGCTCGGATCCTCCTCTCCCCGGCACTGGGACCTCAGGCTCGCCCCAGGCTCTGGCTACTGGCTGGCAGCCACACTGAACATTTCACCAATGCCCAGTGCCTAAGGAACAGCTCAGTCACCACCTGTACGTTCCCCTGCCACAAGACCCCTCTGAACCTACCCTACCTTGCCATTACACTATGGGATTAGACACCTTCATGAAGCTCCGTCTAATCAAGTTCCCCTATGCACTGCCCCATGTATTCCCCCACTTCCTTCCCCAGACATAGGTCTCAAGTCAACACCCAACTGGGTATTCATTTATAGAGTTTAGAAGAATTTGTGAATGAATAAAAACAAAAAGGGGAACACTGTGCAAAAACTGGGCTTAAAGACCAGTCTTGGCATCCCCACCCCCAGAGGCCTTCTTTCTTTTCTACATACTTCATCATCTGACATCCTTATTTCCCTAACACACACCCCTTCCTCTGTTAGTGAAATAGAAGCTGTACAGAAAGTGTCTCTTCATTAATCCCAGAGCATTGTTTATTATTAAAACATCTCTTCCCCCATCCTCAGAACCAATGCCTAAACGAAAGGAAATAGAGAAAGGTCAGATCTCACACTGAAGTTAATGAGAGTCTTTCCATAATGGAGCTAGTCCTGGATTAAAGGACTTGATCTGAAAAGGTGTTGAGAGACCTCTGAGTGGTGCTAATACCCTGTTCTCCACTTTAAGTAATTCCCACAACTCATTCAGAGCATGATAAGATCAGGCTGATGTAAGCAACTATTTCCAAAATGCCTGAGCACCCCCACCACAAACACGCACAACTGGGGGGGGGGGGGAAGGAGTCTCCATGAATTTGGAGAAGCATTTTGTGGTGGCAGTCTCAGTCAGACTAACTTTTCAACTGCAGCCAGTGATGCAGATAAAAGGTGGCAAAAACTGAAAGTAGACATTTCCTCTGTCCATGCAACAATTTACCTCAAGTACACGGATAGTCCCTATCATCACCTTCTAAATACAAGACATTGATTTCCCTTTTTAATGCACTATTTCAAGGAGATTTTTTGCACTCCAAAATGGAATTTGGCCCTGACATAAAACAACAGAAAGGCAAGAAACCTAGCTTTAGACGAGCCATATAATGAGTTGAACAAATGCCTTCAAACTTCTCAAAAAGAAAACGTATGCAATCTTGCAGACAAGAAACAAAACAAAGGAAGACAGAGTGAACACACCACTTGTAAAAGATGCAGGGGACAGACTGCTTGTGACAAAAAACAGTATGTAACTAATAGCACAAATACTATGTGGATACTTAATTGAAAACCCTTGATAGGCTGTGAATTGATCATTATAGATGTCAATGAGCTGAGGGAGTGTCAAGGCTGCACTGCTGAAGATAGCACTCGGAAAAACAGCAGGTCCAGTCAAAATCATGGCAGAAGTGATCGAAGCTTTGACAGAGTTTGGCACACACTGGTCCATGCAAGTCCTGCAGGCAGTTTTTAAATGGAAAAAAAATCACAAGAGAAAGGAGAAAGTCCATACTGGTACCAATATACAAACAAAAGGGTAACTGTAAATGAGACAGGTTGGCCTTCCTCCAAGCCCAAGAGCATGGGACCACTACTCTCCCCCTGGACATAGCAGGAACTATAAAAGGCAGGCCTTACAGCTCAGTTGGGCTTAAGCCAGATGTTTTCAGCCTCCTGCAGAACTCCAGAGCCAAAACTACACTGTGCAGTGCCCAGCCCCCAGAAGACTGACCAGGGAGAAGACATGTGTCAGTACTGTCATCAGCTGGGTATCCCAAGGAGACTGAGGACCATTGGACTAGAGAGCCCTAAACCCAGACTGTGGTAGGAAGGAAACCAGATTTTAGATTGGTTTTGCTGCCAGATAGTGATTCAGGGGGATCCCTGCTGACCCTGTGGTAGAACCATCCATTATTGTTAGTGTCCTGGGCTTGGACCAGGTCCCCCTACTGCCAATCCCAACCCATGGGGTGGCAGCCAACTCCCCATGGCTGGAAGGCCTGTAGTGTGTTTTTGGCTTGTCTCAACCAGAAGACCGTGGACCTCCAGACAGTGTTTGCTTGCTGCCTTAGCCAGGAGGCTTAGGCTCCCTTCTCTGCCCAGCTCAGAGAGCCAGATCCCAGACCCTGATTGCCACCTGCCCTGGCCCAGAGGCTTGGGCTAGAGACTGCTTACAGCTTTGCTCAGAGGGCCAGAGCCAGAGACTGCTAATTGACTTTGTTGCCTGATGTAGTGAGACAGAGCGGCCTCCCTCCAAACCTGAGACTGGGGGATCACTACAGTAACTTACATGACTGTTCAAAGTACTAAGAAATTAAGTGTTGTCCCACTGCATGCAACTATTGTAGAGTATTATAGTCACATTCACTGAATGAATAGCAGAGCCCATTTTAGGAAAGAAACAGCTTGGTTTTAGAAAAGAAAAAAAGGATAACAGATTCTAGATAGTTGGTGAAAAAGAAGACAGAAGGAAACATCCAGCACAGTTGGGCTTTCCTCAATTTGGAAAAAGCATTTGACAAAGTACCTAGGTGACTGTTCATGCCTCTTTTACAATTGTAGAGGGTACCAGAGGAGCTTGTCCAGATGTATAATGGTTTTATGACAAAAAAATGTGGTTGCCCTTTGGTGTCACAGAGGGCTTGAGATAAAGGTTGGGCTCCACCAGGCGCCAGCACTTAGCCCAATACTCATAATTGTATGGGGCTTGATAAATAAACAAATCCAAATGATAGGCAATACAAAATTGATCTGTACACATGATATTACACTAATGACCCATAGTGAGGAAGATTTGGTCCCGGTGATGGATGCCTGGAACGAGAAACTAACAAACTATGGCCTCACAATGAGTAAAGAAAAGACTGAAGTGTTTGGGGCAAACCAAGACAGATGAATATCAATATAAGAGCCAACATCTAACTTAAACACAGAAATCTGATTATCTTGCAGGCTGGTTAGCAGCAAATGGAGAAAATTGACAGAGAACTGCAAGCAAGGCTGATGAACACCAGAGTGATTTATGATGAACACACCCCTACACTAACTGAAGGAACTATACGAAACTGTGGGAAAACAAGCTCTTCTGTAAGGATCAGAAACATGGGCAACCAAAGGGATACCTAAAACCTGAAGCCATAGAAATGAGAAGTTTGTGGGTAATGAGAGCAGTGACTTTGTGAACCACAAGAAGAATGATGTCATCATAAGTCAGACCAGGTGTAACAGCATGGCACCTACCTCTCACGAGTGCCCCTTCTGGTCAGATGTGTCTGCAGTCTTTAACAGTCCCAGCCCTGGGGATCAGGCCATACCACCTGGAGTTCCTTCCTGGAGGCAATGGTTTCATCCTCTCAGGGCCCTTCTGGCCCCAGCTCTGCAGCTGGGCCACTAAGTAGTTCAGCTCTCCTTCTCGGGGTTTATCACTGTCCAAAGGTAGGCCACTTCTCCAGTAGCCTATGCAGGTAACCTAGGCCTGCCCGCTACTGGGTTCCAGCCCAGGGATCCTAAGAATAACAGTCACATGACACTGTATCCCTTTAATGAAACTGCTTTCAGCTCCCTGGGCCAATTCCCTTCAGTCCCCACCTCCACTAAAGCTTCACCCTTACCTCAGGGCTCTTCTATATTCAGGCTCAGCAGCCAGCCAGGAGCATTCTCTCACTCCCCTGGTCCCTGCCAACACTGAGCTGTCCAAGGTGCTGCACTTCTTCAGCCCACTAGGAGCACTGCCTTCATTCCTCAGACTTCAAGCAGCAACTGACTCTGATCTGCACTGCAGCTCCTTTTATCCTAGCCTGCAACCTTCTGACTGGCTAGCCCCAGACAGCCTCCCCTGACTGGCTGCTTCCTACACAGTCTCTCTAAGCCGCTTGGAGGATTTAGTTCCACTGCTCCTATTCTGAGATGGGTGTGGGGGACCTCTGGGCCTAGTCCACCATGTCACACAGGGTCTCTGGTATCATACGTAAATTGCATGAGAAGAAGCTGAGATGATATGAGCATGGATGAAGGGAATCCAATTAAAAAAAAACTAACAGTAGCTTAGGTCCAAATTATCATGACTTGATCACATTTATAATGTGCAAACAAAGTCCAGACCAATGAGAGAGAGAGAGAGAGAGAGAGAGAGAGAGATTTGGTGCTTTAAAATGGTCAATTTCACAAAACTGAGAACAATTATGAGCCATATTATCTGGGAGAAAGAATTTAATCAGTAAAATGATCATTAGTAAAGTTAATCAATTCCCAGATGCCCAAAGTCACAATCCTGCAATCAAAGAAGAAGGCTGTATTGGTTAAATAATTGACTTGGTTTAGAGGGAAAGCGAAGATAGCTATAAAAATAATATGTATAACTAACAAATGAAACAAAGGAGAAGTTGATAGTAATGAATATAAATCTAAGATCAGGAATTATAGAAAACTGATAAAAGCAGAAATCCATGGCCAGCAGAGTTAAGAAGAGTAAGCCAGAGATTTTTAATTTATTAGGAACAAAAAGAATCCTAGCAATGGTATTTGTCTCTTACTAGATGGAAAAGGCAGAACTATTAATAATAATGCAGATATGGCAGAAGTGTTCAATGAATATTTCTGTTCTGTATTTTGGAGAAAAATGGAGGACAGAGTTCCAACAGATGTTGATAACCTTCTTTCCATTCTACTAATATCGCTGGAGGATGTTAAACAGAAGCTACTAAATTCAGACATCTTTAAATCACCAAGTCCAGATAACTTTTATCCAAGATTTTAAAAGAACTGGCTGAAGAGCTAATTAATGCTGATTTTCAATAAGTCTTGGAGGAATGGGGAGAGTCCAGAAGGAAGAAAGCTAATGTGCCATTTTTTTAAAAGGATAAACAGGATGACCCAGGTGATTATAGGCCTGTCAGCCTGCTGGTGGTCCGAAGCAAGATAATGAAGCAGCTGATATGGGACTTGATTAATAAACAACTAAAGGAGGGTAATGTAGTAAAGGCAAATCAACATTGGTTTATGGAAAATAGATCCTGTCAAAACTCTTCATAAAAAGATATGAAGTTGATTACAGGTTTGGTTGATAAAGATAATAGTCTTCATGTAATATACTTAGACTTCTGAGAGCTGTTGACTTGGTACCACGTGACGTTTTGATTTAAAAAACCTAGAAAGATATAAAATTAATATGGCACATAATTAAATGGATTAAAAAATGGCTAATTGATAGGTCTCAAAATGTAATTGCAAACAGGAAATCATCAGTGGGTTTGTTTCTTAAAGAGACCCATATGGCTGGGTTCTTAGCCCTACATTATTTAATATTTTTATTAATGATGTGGAACAAAGCAAAGTCATCACTGATAAAGTTTGGAGATATCACAAATATCTGGATCACCTGGTAAACTGTGTGCAAGCAAACACTATGCATTTTAATATGACAATGTAAATGTATGCATCTAGGAACAAAGAATGTAGGCCATACTTACATGATAGGAAACTATCCTGGGAAGCAGTGACTCTGAAAAAGATTTGGGGATCATTTCTGGTTATCACCTGAACATCAGTTTCCAGTGTGATGCTGTGACCAAAAAGGCAAATCCAATCCTTGGATCTATAAATGGGGAATCTGAAGTAGGAGTAGAGAGGTTATTTTACCTCTGTATTTGGCACTGGTGCAAGTGCTTCTGGAATACCATGTCCAGTTTTGGTGCCCACAATTCAAGAAGCATGTCGATAAACTGAAGAGTGTTGAGAGACGAGCCACAAGAATGATTAAAGTATTAGAAAACATGCCTTATATAGATAAATGCAAGGCGCTCAGGTCTGTTTAATTTAAGAAAAAGAAGGTTAAGGGGTGACTTGACTACAAGTAACTACACGGGGAACAAATATTTAATAAATAGCAGAAAAGATATAACAAGATCTAGTGGTTGGAAGTTGAAGGTAGACAAATTTGACTGGAAATAAGGCATAGATTTTAAACAGTGAGCATAATTAACCACTGGCGCAACTTACTGAGGGTCATGGTGGATTCTTCATTACTGATAATTTTAACTCAATATTGGATTTTTTTAGGGCTTCCAACTTAAACACAATTAAAAAATTGTGATTAATCACACTGCTAAACAATAGACTACCAATTGAAATTTATTAAATATTTTTGGATTTTTTTCTATATTTTCAAATATATTAATTTCAATTACAACACAGAATACAAATTGTATAGTGCTCACATTATATTACATTATTGATTACAAATATTTGGACTATATAAAGATGAACAAAAGAAATAGTATATGTCAATTCACCTCATACAGTAATGTAGTGAAATCTCTATCATGAAAGTTCAGCTTAGAAATATATATTTGTTTTGCTATATAACTGCACTCAAAAACAAAACAATGTAAAACTTTAGCGCCTACAAGTCCACTCAGTCCTACTTCTTGTTCAGTCAGTTGCTCAGAAAAACAAGTTTGTTTACATTTACAGGAGATAATGCTGCCCACTTATTATTTACAATGTCACCTGAAATTGAGAACAAGTGTTCACAAGGCACTTTTGTGACCGGCGTTACAAAGTATTTCACCTTGAATGGCCCTTGAAATGTGTTAAGTGGCCCATTAACACCTATCCAGTCATACACAGAAAAAGAGGGAGGGTGTTAGTGGGTTACAGATTATTGTAATAAGCCATAAATCCAGTGTCTCTATTAAGCCCATGATCTTTAGTGTCTAGCAAAGTTATGACTTTAAGCTCCCAGGGCCCTCATTTGAAAATGTTATGCTGGTTTCCTTTGAGTATGAGGACTGAAAAGCCAGATAGTGATTGATTTGTGAAATATGTTTACTCACAGGTAAATATGGTGTTTTTGTCTTTTATATCATATTCCTATGTGAGTTTATTTGAAAGCATAGTGATTGTCTGGTATCACCTACATAGTTGTTATTTAGTGCACTGGATGAGTTACACCACATGTTGTCATAGGCATATGTTGGACTCATGGATCCTGTAAGGGAATAGCACAGTCAGCTATAATCTGGCTGTGGTTTTCAATGCAAAACTATGTTCTAGAGTTCTGGAAGTGGTGTGCTGCATAAACTACACTCACTTCTACCATCTAATCTATCTGTTCATAGGTATACCATCTTGTGACAGGGGGACTCTACTCACTGCTGGGATGGTGTCTCCACTTGGCTGCTCAGGAGAATAGCTCACAAGGCTGACACTCCTTCACACAGTTGCATACCTTTCCTTCCCCTTCCCTGCAGCCCCTCTCTCACACCAGGAGCTGCTGCAGCCTCTTCATGACTCAGGCTTCCAGTCACATCACTAAGTGGATTTCCCTTCTGGTGTAATCTTTCAAAGTCTCTTCTACCCATGTGTCATCAGGCAGTCTTCATTCCCACTCTCATGACTCTATCACTCCAACAGTGACTCAAGAAGTTTTCCTGTTCACTGCCCCCAAACAGTTTCACTCTGTAGTGATTGGTAGGGGAACCCAGTCCTGTCCTCTACTCTGGGTTGTTATATCTTTTCTGCCATCTTACTAGTCTCACCTCTGACCTCCTTCCTGCCAGGCATCTTCTCCCTTTTCTCAGGGAAGAGACTGCTGCCTTCCTTCTTGCTACTTTCCACACTGTTGCTGACCACTTGGCTTTGCAGAAGCCCCGCCTGTTCCCTCACAGGTGAGCCTTCATCTAATTAGCTTCCTCCAGTTTTTCTCCCTTGTTTGCAGCCTAATTGGCTGAATTCACCTACTTGGCCTGATTTAGCCCTCTCAGGGCCAGTGTAAGGTGTATACCACACCAGACACCTGTAAATAATTCAGGTAAGATACACCAGCCCATTTCTTTGTTGGCAAGAAAAATAATCCAGTGGCCAAAATTTACAAACATGGGTGCCTAATGTTATACTCTTAAGTCTAGTTTTAGATATCTAAGGAAACAGTATTAAAGGCAGGTGCATGTTGCTCAGTATTTTTGAGACTGCTTATTTAGGTGCTTAGATATGGACTTCAGATACACATTTTAAAAAACCTTTTCCCAAATCTTTTTTACTACTGAGAAGTTGTGACCATATATTCACCTGTAATTATGCTGAATTATGAATACTCTTAGAACCCTTAGGACAAATAGGCCCAATTCGGCTTGCCACAACCTCAGTGAAAGCATGATCAGGCTTAAAGAGGCAGATCTACAGTTGATGCAAACTATCAGAGCTCCATTGACATCAGTGGAGCTATGACAAATGACAGTTAATACAAGCTAATGATCTGCCCCATAGTGTCTATTTATTAGAGCTTGGCATGTGCCACAAAACAATCTTTCATAAGTATATGATCACATTTTAAAGCTATTTAACTTTGGCCATTCTTCCACACATTGTGTTCTTTTTCTGCAAACTTTCAAACAACTGAGGTATACTCACACAACAGTTTTCGGAAAGTAGATGTTAAGCTTGTACGTTCAAGTATTCTCACCAGAAGTAGTGTATGGTATAGACTGAGTAAGGAAAGGAAGGAGTGAGAGCAGCAGAATAAGAACAATGGACTTAAAAAAAAACACAGACTTTAACAGACACGGAGAACTGGTAGGCAAGGTCACATAGGAAGAAAATCTAAGGGATAAAGGAATTCAGGAGAACTGGCAGTTTCTCAAGGAGACAATATTAAAGGCACAAATGCAAACTATGCGAAGGAAAGATCGGAAGGATAGTAAGAGGCCAGTATGGCTCTATCAGGAGCTCTTTAATGACCTGAAAATCAAAAAGGAATCCTACAATACATGGAAAGATGACAAATTGCTAAGGAATACAAAAGAATAGCACATGTACATACGGATGAAATCAGATAGGCTAAGACACAAAGTGAGTTACACCTAGAAAGGGATATAAAAGGCAATAAGGCTACGGCTACACTACAAGGCTTTCAGCAACACGGCTGTGCTGCTACCGCCATACTGCTAAAAGGCGTGCAATGTAGCTGCTGTTTGTCAGCAGGAGAGAGCTCTCCTGCTGAGAAAGCACTGTTCACACCGGTGCTTTTCATTGGTAAAACTTTTGTCATTGGGGGGAGGGGAGAAGGGTGTTGAACACCCCTGAATGACAAAAGTTTTGCCAACAAAGCGTCAGTGTAGACAAACCTTAAAAAGAGTTTATTTATGTACACAGGAGCAAAAGACAGACAAAGGAAAGTGTAGGTCATCTGCTTATCAGAAAAAGAGAGCTAATAACTGACGACATTGAAATCAAGAGGTAGTCAATGCCTGTTTTGCTTCAGTTTTCACTAAAAAGGTTAATGTAACCAGATACTTAACACAATTAGTATTAACAAGGGGAAAGAAAGCAAGTCAGACTAGGGAAAGGACAGGTTAAGGAATATGTAGATAACTTAGAAGTATTCACATTGGCAGGGCCTGATGAAATACATCCTAGGGTACTTAAGGAACTAGTTGAAGCAATCTCAGAACAATTAGCAATTATCTTTGATTACTCCTGGAGGATGGATGAGGTCCTTAAGAACTGGAGAAGGACAAACATAGTACCTATCTTTGAAGAAGGGAATAAAGAAGACCTGGGGAATTATAGATCAGTCAGCTAACTTTGATACCTGGAAAGATACTGGAACAAATTATTGAACAATCAGTTTGTAAGCACCCAGAAGATAAGAGGATTATAAGAAATACCCAGTATAGATCTGTCAAGAACAAATCATGCAAACCAACTCAATTTCCTTAATTGACAGGGTTATTGGCCTAGAGGATAGGGAGAAAGGAGCAGACATAATATATCTTGAGTCTTATAAGGCTTTTGACACAGTTCCATATAACATTCTCTTAAGCAAACTAGGGAACTGTGGACTCCATGAAATTACTATAAGGTGTGTGCACCACTGGTTGAAAGAATGCAAGGGTCAGTCCTAGGTCTGGTACTATTCTATATTTTCATTAATGATTTGAATGATGGAGTGGAAAGCTTATAAAATCTGAAGATGACACCAGAGAGGGAGGGATTGCAAGCATTTAGAAGGACAGGATTAGAATTCAAAATTACCCTGACAAATTGGAAACTTGCTCTGAAATCAACAAGATGAAAGTCAATAAAGACAAGTACAAAGTACTTCACTTACAAAAGAAAAATCAAATGCACAATTACAAAATAGGGAATAACTGTGCAGTTGATAGTACTTCTGAAAAGAGTCTGGAAGTTATAGTGGATCACAAACTCAACATGAACAAAATGTGATACAGTTACAAAAAAAGCCAATCTAATTCTGGGGTATATTAACAAGAATGTTCTATTAAGACATAGGAGGTTATTATCCTTCTCAACTCAACCGTGATGAGGCCTCATCTGGGGTACATTATCCAATTCTGGGCACTACACTTTAGGAAATGTGGAAAAATTGGAAAGAGTCCAGAGGAGAACAATAAAAATGAAAAAAGTTTTAAAAAAAGGTTGAAAATATGAAGAAAGGTTAAAAACATTTCACATATTTAGCCTTGAGAAAGGATGACTGATGGGGGCCTGATAAGTCTTCAGATATGTTAAGGGCTATGAAGAGGGCAGTGATCAATTTTTTCTCCATGTCCACCGCTGGTAGGAGAAGAGGTAATGAGTTTAATTTGCAGCAAGGGAGATTTAGTTTAGAAATAGGAGAAACTTTCTAACTATAAGGGAAATTAAGCTCTGGAACAGGCTTCCAAGAAAGGCTATGTAATCCCCATCACTGGAGAGTTTTATGGAAAAGGTTGCACAAACAGTTGTCAGGGATGGTCTACATTTACTTGCTTCTTCCTCAGCACAGGGGATTGGACTTCATTACTTTTCAAGGTCCCTTCCCAGCGCTATATTTCTATGAGTCTATACTTTAGTGGTGCTTTTCCCTCCAAAATGCTTGATCCATGACATAAGCCAGACAAGAATCAGACCATTTTTTTCAGAACCAAGATCGCACACACAAATGCAATCATTTCTTGCTAATAGCTGTGATAGATCAGTGAATGCAATGCTCTTAGTATATTTATAGGGATATATTATGGTGCTTAGCACAGCGGGAGTACAGAAAAGTCCAAAAAATTCTTGCCAGAACAATGTACTTAATTAATTAATCAAGCTAGCTGAGACCTGCCTATTCTATTTGCAACTGGAGAAGGTAGGCAATTACTTTCTGTCACAATGATAAAAGCAAAAAAGTAGAGCTTACCCAGCCAATTCATTTACCATAGCTTAAGCATTCAAGAAGTGGTCTTTTGCGTAAGAGCTAAGTGATCTGAAAGGCAGGGGCGGCTCCAGCCATTTCGCCACCCCAAGCATGGTGGCACGCCGCAGGGGGCGCTCTGTTGGTTGCTGGTCCCGTGGCTCTGGTGGACCTCCCACAGACGTGCCTGCAGAGGTTCCGCTGGTCCCGCGGCTCCTGTGGGCTCCACCGAAGCCGTGGTACTAGCGGACTCTCCACAGGCATGCCTGCGGGAGGTCCACTGAAACCGCCTGCTGCCCTCCCGGCGACCGGCAGAGTGCCCCGTGCGGCATGCTGCCCCAAGCATGCGCTTGGCGTGCTGGGGCCTGGAGCCTCCCCGTCCGAAAGGTTTACAATTTTAGAAAACTCCCTAATCCTGCTTATCTGTTACCTCTGTCTGGATCTGTCATAGCTTTCCTACTCAGATCTGAACCTTAGAGTTCAGAAAATAAGATGCTAGCATGAACCCTCCAAGCTTAATTACCAGCTTGGATCTGTTAACGCTGCGACCAGCCAGAATTCCAGTGTCTGGCTCACTCTGGTCTCCCCAAAACCTTCCCTGGGGGACCCCAAGACTCAGATGCCCTGAGTCTACAACAAAGGGAAATAACCCCCTCCCCTTGTCTCCTCTTTATTTCCTCCCAGGCTTCCCCTCCCTGGATGGCCCTGGACGATCACCCTATTTCAATTCCTTGAAATGCAAAACAGAGAGATCCAGTTTCTTTCACCCTCAGTCAGAGTCCCTGCAAAGGTAAGCTTTGCAACTCTGACACAAAGAGATTTCCCCCTCCCAGTCTTTCCCTGAGAGAGACCGTAACCCTGGCACAGAGATTCCTATCCCCCTGAGCCTCAACTAGAAAAGAAAATCCAACAAGTTTTAAAAAGAAAGCTTTATATAAAAAGAAAGAAAAAGACATAAAACTGGTCTCTGTATCAAGGTTGACAATATACAGGGTCAATTGCTTAAAAGCAAAATGAATAAACAGCCTTATCCAAAAAGAAATACAATTTAAAACATTCCAGCAAACTACACACATGTAAATACAAAAACAATATAAAAACCTATATTGTCTTATACCTGTACTTACAACTGGGAAACAGAAGATTAGAAAGCCTGGAGATAGAGAGATCACTCTCAGAGCCGAGAGAGCAACAGAGACACAGACAAAGGACGCACACCCAAAAATTCCCTCCCTGAGCTTTGAAAAATCCAGTTTCCTGATTGGTCCTCTGGTCAGGTGTTTGGTTCCCTTTGTTAACCCTCTACAGGTAAAAGAAACATTAACCCTTAGCTATCTGTTTATGACAGGATCATTAGAAACAAAATACCTTCAGACCCTCCAGTTTGTTAATTCAATCAGTGAACAAAATCAATAATGTGACTTCTGACCAATCACACTTAAAAGCATATTTTGAATACTGATTATCAAATACTTATAGGGAACTGTTCTTAGATAAGACCACAGAGGTGAGGAGGAAATTTGCAATAAATTATGTCTGCATTTGAGGAAATCATGACCTGCTAAAGGACATTCTGTAAGCCAGAAAACCATAATAATCTACATTCTCCAATTAACTTGTTGTGAATTATTTTTTCATCTTTATATGAAATAATTCTAATTGAATTCTTTAGATACATTTTGGAGATTACAGTGAAGGTACAATACAAGAAGTGTTAAAAATCTGCAACCATTGGGTTGTTACTGATATAAAAGTATGCGTGTTTGACTCCCTAGCTGGTCTTTACATTCTAAAAATCAGCAGTAGTAGAACAGCTGTTTGATAGAAGTGATCAAGTAATAAGAGAGTTTGTAGGGAGGCAGTAGTGAAATTTCCATGCCTAATTACTGCCCATATAAACAAGAATTTAAAACAGATTTCTATCATTAAATTAATACAACTAAGTTATTGCTTTGTTTGGCAATACTCTGATTTGATAAATACTACAATGTTTTAAGAAAAAAATATGGTCACTATACAAACGGTCAAACTAAAATTCCTTTCAGGTAAACTAGATCTGGGGAGGAGCCAGAAGCTGGGAATGCATGATGGGATGTATCACTTGATGATTACCTGTTCTGTTCATTCCCTCTGGGGCATGTGGCGTTGGCTAGATCGACCTTTGGTCTGACGCAGTATGGCCATTCTTATGAGAAGGCTCATTCCCACTGAAATTTGTCTATGTTGTTTTCCTTTCTATCACTTCTCTTCTCCACTTTTAATTTTTTAATTTTCTCTCTGGTTTTTGGTTTCATATGTATTTTGCCATCATGTTGCAGACACAGTGTGTACAGTAACTCCTCACTTAAAGTCATCCTGGTTAACATTGTTTCGTTGCTGATCAATTAGGGAACATGCTCATGTAAAGTTGTGCAATGCTCCACTCTTACATTGTTTGGCTGCCTGCTTTCTCCACAGCTGGCAGCCTCCCTATGCTCCCCCCCCCACAGTGCCTCCTGCCCCCTGGCAGACCCCACGGATCAGCACCTTTCCCCTCCTCCCCCCACCGTCTGCCTGCCGCAATTAGATGGCTTGTGGCATTTAGCAGGGAGAGAAGAGGAGTGAGGACTCCACGCGCAGGCTCCCCCTCCTGCTCCTGCCTCCTGAACACTGCAAACCAGCTGATTGCCCCAGACAGAAGATGGGGGCGGAGAGCTGCGCACCAAGTTCTCGCCCCTCTCCTCACCCTCCCCTGCCTCCTGCCCATGGCAATCAGCTGGCTTGCAGCGTTCAGAAGGGAAGAGAGGGATGAACAAGGATGCAGCATGTGAAGTAAGTGGGGAGAAGTTCGGGGGGTAGAAGAGGCAGGTCAAGGATGGGGGCTTGGGGGGAAGGGGTGGACTGGATGGGCCAAGGGTTGAGCCCCCAGCCCCCGGCAAAGTCAGTGCCTGTGCTTGCAAGAACAGCAAGAGGAGCAGCTGGACAATCCATCCTCTTCCAGTCTTTGACTCCACCACCTCAACCAAGCTTCACCCTCAACAGTGATGATTGTAGTGTTTCTTTAAAATTGTTTAAAACTTATACCTGTATCAAATTGCTTGTTTAAAATTGTTTAAAATGTATATAATGCCTTTTGTCCGGCAAAAAAAAAATTCCCTGGAACCTAACCCCCCCATTAACATTAATTCTTATGGGGAAATTGGATTCACTTAACATCATTTGACTTAGTCGCATTTTTCAGGAACATAACTACAACGTTAAGTGAGGAGTTACTGTACTTACATTCTGTCATGTGACTAACCATACAGGACTTGATTCTACTTGCAAGCCCCAATCCAATGGCCACTAAAGTCAATGGAAAGCCATCCACACACTTCAGTGGATCAGGACCATACCGAACTCCATGTTAAATCTTCCGTTAGAATGTAAGAACATGAGAGCTGCTATATTGGCTCAGACAGAGATTTGGGATCACTCCAAGCATAGGGTTGTATCCTTGACCATCTTGGCTACTAGCCACTGATGGATTTATCGTCCTTGAATTTATGCAATTTGTTTTTTTTTCAACTCAGCTGTACTTTTGGCAATAAGTTCAACAGGTTAGTTGTGTAAAAAAAACCTGCTGCCTATTAATTTCATCAGGTGATCCCTGGTTTCTGTATTGTGTGCAAGGATAAATAACACTTCCCTATTCACTTTTTCTACACCAGGCATGGTTTTATAGACCTCTGTCATGTCCCCCACCTCCCTTAGTCATCTCTTTTCTAAATTGAACACTTCTGTTCTCTTTAGTCTCTCCTCCTTGTATGGAAACTCTTCCATACACTTGATCATCTTTGTTGCCTGTTTCTGAACCTTTTCCATTTACACTATATCCAGAACTGGATACAAAATTCAAGGTGTTGGCACACCATGGGTGTATATAGTGGCCTTATGATATTTTCAGGCTTATTTTTTTCCTTTTCCTAATAGTTCCTAACATACTCTTAAACTTTTTGACCACTGCTAAACATTGAGCAGAAGTTTTCAGAGAACTAGCCACAGTAACTCCAAGTTCTCATTCTTGGGTGGTAACAGCTAGTTTAGAACCCACCCTTGTATATGTATAGTTGGGATTATTTTTCCAATGTTGCATTTATCAACATTAAATTTCATCTGCCATTTTTTTTGCCCATTCATCCAGTTTTGTGACATCTCTCTGTTAGTCTTTGCAGTCTGCTTTGGACTTACCTATCTTGAATAATTTTGTATCATCTGCACACTTGGCCACCCTACAATTCACCTACTTTTCCAGGTCATTAATGAATATATGAACACCACAGATCTCAGTACCAATCCTTGGGGGACCTCTCTCCTTTGTGAAAAATGACCATTTATTTCTGTCTTTTGTTTCCTATCTTTCAACCACTTATTGATCCATGAGAGTGCTTTCCTTCATATCCCATGGCAATTTAGTTTCCTTAAGAGCCTTTGATGAGGAATCTTGTGAAAGGCTTTCTGAAAATCCTTGTCCACAAACTTGTTGACTCCCTCAAAGAATTCTAATAGGTTGATGAGGCACAATTTTTCTTTACAAAGCCGAGTTTACTCTTCCCCATAAAATCGTGCTTATCTATGTGTCAGATAATTCTGTTCTTTACTATAGTTTCTACCAATTTGCCCAGTGCTGAGGGTAGGGTCATCAGCCTGTAATTGCGAGGATCTCCTCTGGATCCCTTTTTAAAAATCAGCATTACATGAGCTACCTTACAGTCATCTGGAACAGAGGCTAATTTCAGTGGTAGGCTTATAGTTCTGTAGTTTCATATCTAAGTTCCTTCAGAACCCTTGGGTAAATATTGTCTGGTCCTAGTGACTTATTACTGTTTAGTTTATCAATTTGTTCTAAAACTTCTTCTACTGACACATCAATTTGGGACAGTACTTTAGATATGGCATCCCAAAAGAATACTTCTGATGTGGGCATTCCCACAAATCCTCTGCAGTGAAGAGTGAGGCAAAGAATTCATTTAACTTCTCTGCAATGGCCGTCCCTTCCCTGAGTGTTCCTTTACCACCTTTGTCATAGAGTGGACGCACTGCCTGTTTGGCAGACTTCCTGCTCTACTGTACGTCTTTTATTAGTTTTTGCACCTTTTGCAAGTTGCTTCTCAAATTCTTTGTTGGACTGCCTTATTATGCTTTTATATTTTACATGACAGGGTTTGTGATCCTTCCTGTTTTCCTCATTAGGATTTGACTTCCAACTTTTAAAGGATGTCTTTTTGCATCTAATGACCTCTATTTGTCTGCTGTTCAGCTGTGGTGGGATTGTTTTGGTTCTTCTACTGTCTTTTTTTATTTGGGCTATACATTTAGTCTGAGTCCCTATTATGGTAATTTTAAGTAGCCTCCATGCTTCCAGTTGATTTCAATGAGTGCAAGATTGAGTCCATAGTGGACTAAATTCAGAAGTGAGCAAATAGTGGCCACAAATTCTTAAGTGCTGTGCCACACCACAAGGCATTCTATGTGGCTTAAATTTACCTCAGAAGTAGATGGCTGATAGCTCCCCTCCATGAATGCTGTGGGATAAAGACAGCAGAGTACTATCTCCGTATGTTCTTTAGCACTAGCTGCACAGTAGGCAAAAGTGTAAATCACATTCACTATATATTTCTTGGTGTAGCATTATAACTTCCCCTTAGTGACCTGCAAGATTTTTTTTTATTGCATACTATGTTTTCCTTCAGTATGTGCTACATAAAGGGCATATGGCTCACAGACTTTTCAAAAAAGTATTACATTTATGTGAAGTGTCTCAAATAGGGCTCTAATGTATCATTTAAAATGGTCTTTTCAAATATAATGACCATCTGTATGTTTACTGAGGTATGACAACTATGAAACATCACTATAAACCTTTGTTGAACCTTAAGGAATATGTTCTTGGTAATCAATATTTTATTAACATTTAATAGCATATGTAATTTTGCAGCACGCAGTAACAACTGAAGCGCAATATGTTTCCTGATAGTCAATGATCATTTCAGAATAGTTGATGGCCTGAAGTATACTCAAGGATCATTAAGCCCCAATCAGCTATTAAGTCCCAGAAAGTGCCCTGTGCAGAGCTCATTCTTGCTATTATAAGAAGAACATACACAAACCTTTGAAAGGACCATTTTTGTTGGTTGCCTTCTTCCCCTCCCTCCCTCCCTGCCACCCACCCAAACAGTTTTCTTTTGAATTTTGGGATGTTTTGTGCATGATGTCATAATCATACCACTGATAGTTTTGTGCTGTGTTCCTCAGAGTCTGTTTCAATGAGCCACAGGAAGAATGATGCCTGCTGGAAGCTACTGGATTATGCTATCCAGCAAAAGCATAATCCCATCTTTAAATCTAAATATGCAAGGAGAAACTGTTAACAGCCTGCCTTTTCCCCACTCCTGATGAGTCCTTCACAAGGAAAGAAGAGCATGATAGAACTGGGAGCATAGTTTTTTTTTACTCAGTGGTGTATTTTCTATTGGCTAACATACAGAGTTTTTATAGATAATTATTATTAAGCAACTGTACACTGCTGTGTATGTACGCAACATTTTAGAAGACACAGAATAAACATGCAGTGTTTACAATCTAACAGAGATAAGGCAAAACAGAGGACAACAGTTCAGAGATAACTGAAGGCACCAAGGTATCAATAGCAAGGAGATAAACCTAGGAAGTGGGGTTTAATTTGTGAATTTCAAGAACTTGTGCAGAGATTGGAATATTTGTGGAAAACAACTAGGAGAATGTGTTACAAACTTCCAGGTTGTCATGGAGGAAGGCACAGAGCTGAGTGTAATAGGAGAAGACGAAGGGACCAGGACTGTGATTTCCCCCAACCTGTGTGGAACACCTAAAAATCATATGTTGGGGGAAAAGAACCATAAAGTTCTGATGAAATGAAATAAAAAAAAATCCCACCCACCTATGTGGTTTCCTGCTTAAGTATCTCTCTTCGTCAAACATAAAATTGTCATAAACAGAGTTCACAATAGAAGTTTGCAATTCTGTTAACAAAATACAAGAACACAAAAATTGGAGTCCTCAGTCTACTAACTAATTGGTTTACTTAAATTGGGCTTTTTACAACCCTTGTCAGGAAATAAGATTTTGGGGAGAAGGAGGAGGATAGACAGAGGTGGAGGAGTAGGAAAAGAGGGCAGAGATATTCACTGAAGCTGACACAGCAAGGTGTATCTGGCCAAGGGAGAATAGGACAACTGTTAACAGCAATAGGGCCAAGATCAGGACCTTTGAGTGCTATCTTAATATAAATATTTATTACTGCTATTATACTAAGAGTGGGAAAGTGAAGAGTGTTTAAAGTAAAGATAAGCAGCTCAGGTTTGGAAAGATGGATCTGAGAAAGCAGCATGACATTCAAGAGGAGATGCCTGAAGCACATCTAGAGAAAAGGGAGAAAGTCAGGAGCCAAAAGGCAGACATTGGAATCATCCACATAGACGAGCTGGAGAAGAGCAGAATGGATAAGGTTGTCTCAAGAAGAATACACACAGAAGAATGAAATCTAAGGGCAGAACCCTGATAATCATCAGTACACATGGGAGGACAAAGGTGCGGTCACACTGTCTGGAGTGGCTCACAACTGTGAGTGCCAGTCTCAGCTCAGACCACCAGAAAACAGGGCAGATGCCTCAAGCTGGTGGTTTGTTCTATATTTAAGCTTTCACCAAGCCAGGAACAAACGTGAACTCTTGGATCAGTATACTAGTTTTACCATGGAGTCACAGACAGTCCCCTGAGATTCTCCAATCTATCCTGCCACACAGACAAACTGGACTTAGTGATAATGGTCACATAAACCAAATATCATACCACATCAGGTTTCTCCCACTGGTCCCATGAGACCAGTCACTTGCCCCAAATCAACTAATATTCCAGATCTTATACTAAAGGCAACTCTGACAACCAGTTCTTTAGTAAACTAACTACAGGTTTATTAGCTAAGAAAAAAAGATTGAGAGTTATTGAGAGGTTGAAGCAGATAAAATATAACAGGTTAATCATAGTTTGTAACTCTAAATGGTGGCAACAGTATAATAAACTGCCAGTTTACCAAACGTCCTTCAGGGCCACCCAGAATAACTCTGAGGAGCTCTGTCTTCTGGTTCAGTTATTCTGCCCTGTTAGAATCCAAACAATCCAGAGAGAAAAGATCTCTCTGACAATCAGTACTTACAGCTTCTTTTCATAGACAACAATCTGAGAAGTGTCTGTATCCATAAAACGGCCAATTACTTTGAATTTAGCACTCTTCTTCATTTGCATTCAATGAGTTATTTAGTTACAGGGATATACATAATATAAATGCCTGCCATTACGTTACAATAGGAATAGATAAGTGCAAAGAGCAGCAGACATTTCACCAAAAAGGAAATGCCTCTTTAAGTTAGTAAGGAAGAGGTAATTAGTGACTTTGTGAATTAGTGATGCTGCCCGTGGAGGTGGAGTGGTGAGAACAGAAGGTGAATTGAGAAGGAATAAGAATTGATGGGAAGGTTTGTCATAGAACAGCTGTCTCTGAGTGCCTGCCCCACCTGGAATAGGGTATTTTACACCACTTTGGCCCATTTACTCAGTGTATAGGGACCAGAACTGGTCTGAGGATCTCACCCATAATGTTTAAAGCCTTGAACCTGCAGTAGGCTGCATTCAGGTACCTGACTGTACATGCAGGCAATTCCAGATCAAGGCCTAAGTTTACACATCATAGGCCTGAACTTAAACCCTTACTTAAGTGGGTAACCCTACATGCTAGTTATATGCAGTCCATGAACTTACTGTGCATTATGTGGGCTAAACTGTGCAGTTTTATTCACAGTGACAAGCACTTTCTTGCATGAGTAATTTCATTTAAGACAGTAAAAGCAGCAAAGAGTCCTGTGGCACCTTATAGACTAAGACATATTGGAGCATGAGCTTTTGTGGGTGAATGCCTACTTTGTTGGATGAGATGGTGGGACTAATCATGTGAGTAAGTGCTCACTAGTGTTAGTAAGGGTGGCATAATCTATTCTAGCCTTACATTATTGTAATAGTTTATTTTTAAATGATTTTTTTGTTTCATGGATACATATATGATCTGTAACAACTATAAAATAATTAAAAAGGGAAACTGGAGCACTTATAAGTGCCAAACTAAAATTTCCTTATTGCTTAATTCCTGGTTTATTATTTTTTTAAAAACACACAATCAGAAACCTTTACATTATTTCAAAAATACTTTGTTGACATTTTATGTTCCAAAGAAGTCATATGGCTGTCCTCATGCCATCAGTTATTTCTCTCCTCTCAAGAAGTATGATGTCACTATAGCAACAATGTATTTATTTTTTACAAAAGCTTTCAGCTCACCTTTAAAAGATGACCAAATATTTCATGCAAAAATAATTACAAGGTTGATTTTAATGTCACAGAAACTAAAGCATAACAGATTCTTGATTAACTAATCTGCATCTAATTTAGTGTGAAATGTTGTGCTTAAAATAATTGTCTGTAGTATTGCTATAAATCCACTTGTATTCCATTCTATGTTCTTTCCCCTGATGATATTGCAGTAACTGTTGATTTGCATTTGTATATTCCTCTCCATTTCATACTACTTTTTCTCAGTGCTTGTCGTTTTCAAACATAGTAATGTGGTAAGGATTGTTCTACTGAAGCCCTCTGGGCTTTAGCACTATTGAGCACAATTGCTTTGGCTATCTTTTTTATATTAAAGTATTAGAAAATTGTTTCACAGTCTATTACAATCTGGGCATGCAAATACAAGCACAGAATTTAGATTTCAATTTATAATATGACACAGGTAGCGTCCCTAGAGCTAATAGAACAGGAATGAAGAAAGATACAGAAGCTAAGGACTAGGTAGAATTAAAATAATCACATCCTGCTTCTTAGTTGCCCTGTATTCAGGTAGATAACTGAATACAGGGCAACTAGGAAGCAGGATGTGATTGTTTTAATTAGATATGTATGGGAATACCTTAGTGCAGTGTTTACAATAATAAAATAGCTTAATACAATTAAGAGCCATATGCTCTTTGGTTCACACACACATCTATCATTGTTTTCAGAAGAAGTTGCTTGTAGGGTTTAAAAGCAGTATATGGTTCTTTGGCTGTTCTGGAGGCACAATAATTGTACATAGCTTAAGTAGAACAGCGAGGTGTATATATTGTAAAGAGGGAATTTATGGACTTAATTGAAGAGATGCAGTTTTTGTTTTTTTAAAATCAAGGGTAGCCTTATAAACAAAATCCTATTTGAATGAAATGTTCTGTGAATAAAATATCATTGACTTCACCTACTAATCTGATCTAACAGTAACAGTATGCAGAGTGGGAGGTGTCTCTATTTAATAAACACTATCATTCAGGTTTGGGTTTGTTGTTGTTGGTTTGTTTTAATTTTTATTTTCTGGGCAAAAAAAAGTCCCCTCACAACCCTCCTGTGCCTATGTTTTCAAAATATTATGTTTCGAGAACGGACCAAATTAGGCTGTTTACTGCTTTTTATACCCTTTCTTTATAAACCAGCTGGGTAACAAAAGAAGCACCAATTTCCCACCAATGTTTAAACAAAATATCAAAGGAAAAGAAAACATTTATACAAGAAACAAAGAAAATATCAGGCTAACAAGCATGCAAACTTTACCCTGCTATCAACTAAACACAGATGAGGCAAACTGCTTTTACATACTCCAATATCAGTTTTTAGATGCTTGTACCTTCTCATAAGCTTTCCAAATTCAATCCACAGACTAAGACTTCTCCATGGGGATATCGCTTCTCTGTGGCTCTACCGAAACTATGAATATACTGATTACCAATTTCTGTCATTACAGCTCAATTTCCAAAATGTAAACAAAAATAAGATTAGGAGTACAGTCAATATGCAGTGGCACATGAGAAGTTTAACTAAGAAATTGGCTCAATTTCCCCATTTTAGAACTTGCTCCCCCCTGCAACTGTGATCTGAAATTGGGAGCACTGTAGAAATAATGCAGTTAATATTCTAGTGTTGATGGGCGAGAGTTGCATGCAGCTACCAATCATAGCTCATAAATATTTGTATGTGAAACTCTAATTTTCAGTAGTATTCACAAGAATGCATGAATCTGACCTAAATACATTTTTTAAGGTTCAGATTGTATCAGACCTTTGTATGGTTGCTCAAGAGTGGGAAGAGTGGGCAACAAAACCTACCCATGCCATGAAGTGGGCAGCCACAGGGTGGCATTGGAGTGCAAGCCCTTCTCACCCTTAGCATCTGCATTATTACTATACATACCTGAAAGAAAAGTTGAGGAAAGGGCTCTTCCCTACATCCTGGGGCCTGCCATATGATGTGTGGGAAAGAGGTCTAGGGGGACGGATAGATTGAAGGATTTGCAAGGTGATATATCATGCGAGCACTTGATGACTGGGAGTCCCTTGAGGAATTCTGATATTAAGATCATGGCCCTTCACACCTTCCAATGCCCCAATGGTGTCAAAGACATAGCCTTGCCATAAATGGTGAAATTTTGCTTCAGACAATATGGACGATTTTGGCAGACTAAGCCATGAGAAAAAAGAACAAGAAGTGCTTGTGGCACCTTAGAGACTAACAAATTTATTCGAGCATAAGCTTTCATGGGCTACAGCTCACTTCATCGGATGCATACAGTGGAAAATACAGAAAGAAGATATATATATAGAGAGAGAAAGAGAACATGCTTCTTTAGCCCATGAAAGCTTATGCTCAAATAAATTTGTTAGTCTCTAAGGTGCCACAAGTACTCCTTGTTCTTTTTGCTGATACAGACTAACACGGCTACCACTCTGAAACCTAAGCCATGAGAGAACACTTTCCATTTTAAATGTTGCCACAAACCAGCATTTTAGCATGCAAAAAGGACAGCTGATGGTCCCTTTGTGAAGAGAGTTTTTTCTTTATCTGGAAGCAAGAAAAATATTTTAAGTGAAACAGCTTTTCACAAAAAGCAGAGTATGATGTTTGTTCATGAGCTTTATTAGCAGTGATAATATGTAAGAGCTAATTCACAGGTGTACTCAATAATCCATCCCACCTGTAGAAATTACTGAAGTGCCCCTCATCCATGAGAAGGGCAAGGATAGAAGTTTGGTCCTAACCTCACCACTATATAATGCCTAATATTGTCAAGCAAACCACGTAAGGACATTAAGTCAATCCAGTCCCTTCAGCACACTCCTCAGGATTTTATTGTTCTGCCTAGCTGTAAAAGAATCCTACTAACCTTTTTTCCTTCTCTCTCAAACTGTAAAGAGGAGAGAAAGAGAGAAATGGGAAAAGGAAAGAGACACCTTGCTTCTTCTTAAAGTGTGGTTTTACTCTGTAGAAGTTAATCTGTAAAAATGGGATTGTGGAGTTTCAATGTTCTTTGGCTCTTCATTATTTCTGTAAAAATGGGATTGTGGAGTTTCAGTGTTCTTTGGCTCTTCATTATTTCCATATTAGCTGTGTTCATATTATAAGCACACAGGTTTTTTTGTTGTTACTGCAACTTGGATCTGAGAATCAAATTAGGTTCATCCTTCTCATGCATCATTACCAGTAATAAATGTTCTACAAGCAAAATTAGGCTTTCAGTTACACCTGTGTGACCCTGCTGTCTTCATTATATCCTCAGCGACACCTGCGTCATTTCAGTAGTCACAATAAGTTTACATAGATGTAAGATGTAAGAGAATCCAAGCTGATTCACTCTCAACTAACAGGAGTAAAGTAGTTTTAAAAAATTGTCACAAAAAGGTAGCAGGCCTGAATTTGAGCACACAGGGAGCATAGCTGTTGATCTGAACTATGAAGGGACCATTTTTACAGTCACTTTTCAGAGCAGAAACACAAAAATGTATTTCATTTTTTCTTGGAGAAGAACCAGAGAAAAGCAAGGAAACAGAACTAAACAGAATACTTAATAAAGCACTGAAGTATTGACTTCAGTGGGCATTTGATCATGCTTTTAATGATTACACCAAGCACAATATGATGTTGTAGAAGAGAAGGTAGACCCCCAAAACTTTTTTTTTTTTTCTTTTTTTTTTTTAAAGAAAAGACAGAAAGAAAATGACTTATTTCAGCAATCAGTCTGGACTGCGCTTCGATTAAATCTGATGAGTTTAGCAATTATGAGGAACATCTAGAAGAGTTTTTGAAAAGCAAATAATACTGAGGAAAGCATACAATGAATGGTGTTCTTTGCTGTAGTTGGACCAAATAAGTGAAAGAAGTTTCCTTGGCTAACAAAGCTCATGGCACAGGGGGAAAAAGGGTGAAATTAAGTTTAAGGTTCTCAATGAAGTGTTGAGAGTTTTATTCACTTATGAAAATTGTCTTAACTGAAATTTATAGTTTCTGAAACAGCAGACAGCATCCAGGTGAAAAGTTGCCTGTATTTATAGCATGTTTTAAAGGTCTAGTTTCCCTGTGGAGGTTTAGTGCTTTGTTATGACAGCTGAGAGAGCAATTTGTGTATGAAATTAGCAACAGGGAGAAACACAGCAAGTAATTAAGAGGCACCTATTGAAAAAATGTGTTTTGGGAAAGAACCTTGGACATGGTGAATAATTTTGAGATCATGGCATGTTGCGTGAAATATTTCAACTGTTCTCAGACACTCCAGATTGACCACACAGCCACAAAGATTCAATTCAGGAGGGACAACAGGTAACTGCATTAGAAGTTAAGAATAGCCAAGCTGTAAAGCAAGTGGAAATGTTTATGGTGTTTCTTCTGTTGTTTCAGGATTATTAAGGGGAAGTGTATAGGATACTACACTAGGAGTCAAAATACCTCGGTCCTGTTCCTGACTCTGACACTGCTGGGCAAGCCACTTCACTATTGTCTTCCTGCCTGTCTGTCTTGTCTACTTAGACTAAGTTCTATGGGGCAGGGACTGTCTCTTACTATTTATAGGTACAGCGCCCAGCACAGTTAGGTCCCAATCTAGGTACTATTTAATATACATAATAAATATAAACCTCCATTTCTGTGATGAAGGTTAAGAAATTCCAGAGTGACACATGTTCACTCAGGAATCACGCTGGAAAAATCAATGGGTTTAACTTTAGGCTTAAGTACTTGGTAAGCTACAAGGGGACATATGATAATGATACCACCCAGTACCTTTCATTAAGAAGTCTTGAAGCACTTTACAAAGGGAGTAAGCAGTCTCCATTTTACAGATGGGGAAGGCAGGGCAAGGGACAGCAAAGTGAAGTGACTTGCCCAAGGTCACCTAGCAGGCTAGTAGTTGAGCCACAAATAGAACCTAAGTGTCCTGTATCCCTACTATCCACTATATAGTGCCCCCCATATGAGCTAATCAAATTGACCTCCCTGACCACCTGCTCTCCCACCGACACACACACACCAGGATCCAAACAGGTCATCTCTAACGTTATGTCTGCTAAGGAATTAAAGGTTGCTACTCAATTGGGGCATGCTATTATGTAACCACTTTTCCCTTTCAGGTAGGTTTCCAGACCAAATTTCCATGAGATTTTATGATTTCCATATAGTTGAGATTCTTTTCCAGGTAGGAAACAGAAAATATGTCATTAAAAACAGAACAGAGGCAGAGAAGACCTTCACCCGTCCTTTCCAGTAAATAATTAAAAGCTTTTACAATACATCAAGATAAGAATTTAAACATAAAAATGGATTCATGAATATACTTACTAGAGCTAGTAGCTTTGTTTTCAAAGGACCTAGTGGTTTATTGTACTTCAATACCCCTACATGGGCACTGAAGAAATTTCAATATCTGAGGCCAGAGAAGGGTATGCATACAAGAATCATAAAATACATTAGCTAGGGTCAGTGATTTGCTGCTTTTTTAAAAAAAATATATTGTGTACACACACACACCTCACAATAAAATGTAAGGAATGTGTCTAGTATTATTGAGGCAGTCTTAATTCCAGTAATCTCCTTAGTGTGTGTGTGTGTGTGTGTGTGTGTGTGTGTGTGTGTGTGTGTGTGTGTGTGTGTGTGTGTGTGTAATAAAACAGAAAGCGTTATCTTCTTTTAAGATGCCATGCTAAAAGACATCCACTCTCATTGTTCCACTTGTGTGCAGTGCTCTGACATTTTCTAATGTCTTGACAAGAGCCTTTCTTGTATTATTCTGGTGTTCAGGCTTCCTAATAGAACCAGGAAGTGCAGAAACACTCCAGCTAAATATCTCAGAAAAGACTATCTAAACTTTTGCAAAACCCCTTTGCAAAACCCCGACTTGGGTTTAATTTTGAGCAAAAATTTGAGTTAGCTCTTATTTTACCCTATCAAGTCACCTATTCCTAGCTCCCAAATCTACTTAACTACAATAAAACACAAACTGAAGTTTTGCAAATTAGATTTCCCAGAAGAGCTAACCAAACCAATATCTGTCAGAAAACCTCTGACCAATCCAATCTCTTATTCTCTTTCCTCTCAGTTAAGAGTCTCCCAATTGTGCATCATCAAAATCATTAATATGCTGTTAATTAAGAGTCTCAAACAACTTTCTTTGTGCTTAGGATTCAGTACCCATAATAAAGACAAAATATATTAACTTACATTTCCCAAGAATCAGTCCGTGCTGTCAGTTGCCGCCTTCTCATCCAGAAGCAGTGTAGAGCACCCATACTGTAACAAGTTTCCTACCCAACCCCTGTGTAGTTAATTATGTGCATTCCCTCCAGCCCAGCCCCTGCCCCTCTTGTGGATTGCAAAACCCAATTAAGTTTCCCTACAAAGTGATGGTTATACAAAGGCAATGGGTCACCCATTCTCAGAGGCCATGGGGTGGATCACCAAGGCAAGATCTGGTTCTTTCTTTATTTTTCCAGGTAGTATTAAGTACATATGCTTTGCCCTTACTCCTCCCATGTACACCTCTACCCTGATATAATGTGACCCAATACAACATAGGTTCGCATACAATGCGGTAAAGCTCTCTATGCAGTGTGTTAAGGGTGCCAGGCCAGGCTGGGGCCGAGGGGTTGGATAAGGGGCAGAGGGTCTCAGGGGCGGTCAGGGGCTCCCCCTGCCCCTGCAGGGTCTAGGAGACAGGAGCTATGGGGGGGTAATTTTGGGGGGCCCACAGTCCAGAGTGGTCCAGGGGATTAGCGGGGGGCCGGTAGCAGCCTGCTCCTCTTCCCTCACCCCAGCCTCAGCTGTGTTGCTCAGGGGAGGGGGCTTGAGGGAAGGGATCCCCCTCCTCCACACTCACCAGCAGCAGTGGAAGAGGAGCAGCCTGAGCCCAGGCTACTCTACTAGCTCCCAGCCGCGGTGCTCCACTTCCTGCTGCAGGTCAGTGCGGGACCTTTCCCCAACTCCCCCACCCCACCATCTAGGGACACTGCTGTGGCTGGGGCAAGGAAAGCAGAGCGGGCTGGGGCCGCGTCAGTCCACTTCCCGCTGCAGGTGAGTGGATAGGGGTCAGAGCAGTCAGGGAGCAAGGGGGTTGGGTAGGGAGTAGGGTCCTGGGGGTGATTAGGGACAGGGGTCTCTGGAGGGGATGGTCAGGGAACAAGGAACGGGTATGGGGGCAAAGCAAGTTCGATATAACGTGGTCTCACCTATGACGTGAGATATCGGGGTAGAGGTGTATCTCCAAACCACACCTACTTTAGAAGAATTTATAAATAATATGCAGATCTTCTGCATAGATTTGTAATAAGTTGCTACTCTTTCCAGCATGCAAGTTATGAGAGCCTATGGCTCACAGTGATCATAACAACATGCAATTTGTATTAGGTGAGAACATCAAGGAAATTTGATAATCTGAATTACTTCAACCTCATTATCTCCCCATAACTGTTAAAATAATGTGTTCTCCAAAACAAATCCTCAGCCTAGCAGAATAAAGTCACTAGATGATCCCAGTGGTCCCTTCTGGTCTTGGAATCTAATTGTGGGGTGTGGATAGGGCAAATTGTGGTCTTAGTGACAGCTGTGTAAGTCAAGCATAAACAGAATAATTTGAGCTGGATCTACGTCAGAATCAACAAGAACAGAATTTAGCCCCATATGCCTGAATTCAAGTCTGCTGGAGCTTTTAGGGTAGAGACTTTTATAAAATGAGGAGGTATGGCTAGAGCCAGAATGATGGATGATATTTGTTAATAATTTAGTCTTCTTTTTTATTTCTTCTAATTTTCTCTATTTTCTTTGAATGTATTAATTATTCATAAGTATATGGAGAATAATTTGGATGAATAATTTCAACATAATGGGGTATCTGTGAACTTTTCTCTTAAACTTATTTTGTTATTCATGGTATGTGATTAGCCACCCAAGTTACTTGGAATTGATATTGCTCCCTGACTGGATAATGGAAATGGCTCAAACAGGAAAATATCTAATCATGCATTTCTGGTAGGATTTTTTGTGGATGAATATCATTTGTGATTCATGAAACTTTAGCACTTTTCATTCATACTCAGCAATTCTCCTAATACTTGTAAATAATATTATTCCACAAAATCATAGAAACTGAACTGAATCCCTATATTTGCAAAGAAATAAAATATAAATGATTGTGACAGTAAAAATAAAAACCCAATATGATTCCTATATAAGCACAAGATGTATTATTATTCAGGAATTAAAGCAGAGACACTTTAAAAGTGAACAGAAAGTTTTAAAAAAACCAAGCATGCATAGCATCCCTAAGGAAGATGAATATTAGAGATGGAAGTATTCCTTTAATAATAGCTTGTAAAGGTAGTAAGGCTATTAGCCCGAATGGGCAAGGAAGGTGTCCCTAGCCTCCGTTTGCCAGAAACTGGGAATGGGCAACAGGGGATGGATCACTTGATAATTACTTGTTCTGTTTATTCCTCTGGGGAACCTGGCATTGGCCACAGTCAGAAGACAGGATACTGAGCTAGATGGACCTTTGGTCTGACCTACTCTGGCCGTTCTTATGTAGTAAGAAAGGAGTGTTAGATTTGCGGCTTCTGTCTCACAGTGGTATGCACATTACTGTGCATACAACTGTCTGTATAGTACTTTTGGAATATGGCATAATGACCCATATTCTGAAAAATTTAATTTGAGTTTGAAGTTAGTTTTTATTTAACCTCAGCGTTATCCCTGCAGTTCAAAATGGTAGATTACTCTCAATTCATGAATGAAAAATTGGGCCTAGATTATGCACAACTCTTCCTGTGCATAACACAGGGCATAGAACTAACCTGAAATAATTCCCAGAGCGCACTCTATTAGAACATCATCCAATCTTGATTTACAAATTGACACACAACCCTGGGTAAATTCTTCCAATGGTTCATTACCCTGTTAAAAAAAATAAATAAAAATGCTCTATTTCCAGTCTGAGTCTGTCTAGCTTCAACTTCCAGCTATTGACTCATGTTATACCTTTCTCCACTTGAAGGAAGATCCCATTATGCAATATTTGGTTCCCATATAGGTACTTATAAAGTGATCAAGCACCCCTAAACCTTCTTTTCATTAAGTAAAATAGATTGAGCTCTTTCAGTTTGTCATTATATGACAATCACTCTCATGGCTCTTCTCTGAATCCTCTCCAATATATTAACGTCCTTCATCTGTGAACACGAGAGCTGGACACAGTATTTTAGCATCAGTTGCACCATTCCTGAGGTAAAATAATCTCTCTATTCCTACACAGAATTCCCCTATTTATGCATCCAAGGATCACATTAGCTCTTTTGGCCACAGCACTGCACTGGGAGCTCATGTTCAGCTGATTATTCAGCCAGATCCTCAAATCTTTTTTGGATCCCCTGCTGCCCAAGATAGAGTACCCCACTGTGTAAGCATGGCCTACATTATTTGCTCCTAGTTGTATACATTGTTTGCTTGTGCCCAGCTCACCAAGTGATCCTGATTGCTCTCAATCACTGACCTGTCCTCTTCATTATTTACCACTCCCCAACTCCTCAGACTTTAACAGCGATGATTTTATTTTCTTCCAGGTCATTGGTAAAACTGCTAAAAAGCAAGGACCAAGAATTGATCCCTGCAGGACCCTCCTGGAAACACACTCACTCAATGACGAGTCGCCATTTACATTTTCAGACCTATCAGATAGCTAGTTTTTAATCCATTTAGTGTGTGCCATGTTAATTTTCAAACACTATTACTATTATCAACCAAACTTCTAATCTCATTAAAAAACATATGAAGTTAGTTTGACAGGTTATATTTCCATACATCTATGTTGACTGGCATTAATTATCCTCCTTTATTTCTTTATTAATCAAGTCCCGTATCAGCCACTCCACTATCTTGCCCAAGATCAATGCCAGACTGACAGGTCTATAAATACTGACACAACAATATTTGCTTTCTTCCAGTCTTCTGGAACTTCCCCAGTGTTTCAGGATTTACTGAAAAACAAGATTAAAGTTCCAGTTTGCTCCTCAGCCAGCTCTTTTAAAATTCTTGGAAGCAACTTATGTGCATGTCTGACTTCAGTAGCTGCTTAACAGTCACTTCCATTGATGTAAATCAATCATAGCTCTCTAAGTCAATGGAGTTACATTGTCTACACTAGAGACCACTACATAGTTATATTGGCAAACCTACTAGGTTAGACATATTTTATACAAAAAAGTGTTTTGCCAGTGCAGATATACCATTTACCCAAAGGACACAAAATATATCAACAATAGCACTTTTTTGCCAGACTGCTTCTACACTAGGGCTTTTGCCCGTATAGCTATGCTAGTTAGCAGTGTGACTTTCTCCGCATTCCTAACCAACATAGCAATGCCAGGATAATTTTAAGCATAGCTCAGGCTGCTAGTATGAGATTGGTGTGGCTGTCAGGAGAATCAGACCCAACAAATCCCAAGCGCTTTGAGATACATTGACTTATGAAATGCTTGATTTACCTATGTATTCTGCATGGCCATCTGAACAACTGCACTCTGGAGGAGGAGAAAACCCTTCCAGTGGTTGTTTATTCAGACTATGCTTAAGATCAGTGTATATCTTATCTATATCTGAATATCTTCTATTCTTTTATAGCTATAGACACTCCAGTTATATCCTGAAGGCCAAAGAAATATTAGAATTACCTGTCAGATACGAGTTGAGCAGAGCAAGGTTTCAGTATGTTGTCCCTGTGTCTTGCTTCAACCTCCATTTCATCTGCAGGTGTTAAATTTAGATTAGAATGTCTAGAGCTCTCACCGAGGAGTAATGCATTTACATATACAACGGCTTTGAAAACAGTTCAAAGCAAACATTGTTACTTTGTGAGTTTAAAAAATTATCTCCTTAAACAAAAACAAATGCAACTAAATTTACCTCTGGTGTAATCCCATTGAAGTCAGTGTAGTTTCATCAGCTATTAATTTATTCCTGCCATTGATTAATAGCATGCATTGTTTGGGCTACATTTAGCCAAAAGCAGTCAGGACCAAATTCAGTGGTGTCTTAATTAGGACATATAACAGTCATAAATGACAAATTAGAATAGATTACACCAACTTGTTATTCAATAGGTATACAAAATGAGTGTCCCAAGGGGAGACATAGCAGGAAAATCAATTAGTAGGAAGATATGAGATATGAGTTCCTCCCCCCTAATTTAACTTATGCCCATACTATCCCCAACATTCCTGGAGTTATATTCAGCACTGCCATAAGAAGGCACAACTCCTATTAAATTTAATGGGAGCTGCACCTAGTTATGCTTTTTGCTAATTTTGATTCCACAGAATACCAAACCAGTTTCATTTTGTACAGCCACTGAATTACACATACACTATTTAACAACCATACTCTGGCTAATTTACACTTGATGTGTAATTTATGCTTCCATTTATGTCACAATTGATGTGACTCTTTGTCTTGCCTCTGAAAAGAAATGCTGTACCTCAAATCCACATTTGTACCTTAGATAAACCATTTGTAATGCATTCAGAAAGCTTTCATCCACTCACACATTTCTGGATAATTAATTTTAATTAAATACACACCCCTTTTTCTCTTCAGTAAGAAAAAGTTTACTCTGTGAAGATGATTTCACTACAAGAGTACTCCACAGCCAGTGTTTTCAGTGAGCATCAATTGAACCATAAAAGCACAAAAACAAAGAGCTACAAGAGGTTATGTTTGCCGTAACTATAACTCTGTTTTACATTACTTATTAGCTAATGATTCTTATGGAACTTATTGCTTATATTTTGCAGGTGGTCATCTTCAGTTTTTCAAAATGTATCCAATGAATTATACTTTAAGAGTGTATAACAGGATCTCAATACGTGTTATCAAAACAACAAGGTCCTAAACAGAGTTCTCATTTTTTTTTAAAAAGTGTGAGCATTTGAGTGGATTGGAAAACTATTGAAGCTTTTATATCACTTTGAAGATATCAGCTAACGAATGGTTGGTGAGCAATCTGCTTTCTGTGCACTAATGAGGCTGCAAATAGCTTTCCAATTTAAAGTGGCCTCAGGAGCACTATTGATCCATGGACACAGGATATGTCTTGAAGTTAACTAAAGGGAAAGACTAGTAGCGAAGACATTTAACAATTTTTAAAACAAAAATCCACTTGCATGTGGCTGATGTTTTATTAATAAAACAATAGCCATTCTTTATAGCAATAAGAACAAATCATGTCCAAGTATGTGATTATGCTATGAATGTAAGCCTTGCACATAAACAATATAGCTATGATGTCTGAAGTATATCTATGATAAATAATTTTAAGAGTGATGAGAAAATGATCGTACTGTAGTTAATGACAGGCGTGAAATATTGTAAAGATTTAAGGAACTACATTCTATCTTTGATACATTTATTTCCATTGATCTTTCTTGCACATTCCATTGCTAAGTATGAAAACAAAAAATAAACTGTATCACACAGTAGCAGCATGAAGGACTTAAAATGCTGTACCCCTGGTCTCACAGCCCCTTTCTGCTATCAGTTCAAAGGTCAAACAGCATCATTTACCTAGTGGGCTATCAGTGGGCTCCAGACATGAAGCACTTTCATTTTTAATGGAGTGATTTTGTTTTTGTTTTTAATTGATTATTCAAGGTCACTTTCTGGTTGAATGGACAAGAATGGGATATGATTAAGGTCTCACTCTGTCACTACAGCCTCAGCCAGCCTCTTCTTCAACTTGATATCCCACCCCCAATGACCTTGATTGGCCAAAAATCTCTGACTTAAGCAATAGCATCAGTGCCAATGAGGAATTGAATGAAGGAATCTTAAATTGCTGCATGAAGTGAACTCTTTGATAGAAAAGAAGTTTGTAAAGCTGCATTTTAAACCTTTGAAGCAAGAAGAGAAATCGTAACCCCAAGGCCTGGTCTACACTACACGTTTAAACCGATGTTAGCAGTGTTAAACCGATTTAACACTGCACCCCATCCACACAATGAGGCCCTTTATATTGATATAAAGGGCTCTTTAAATCAATTTCTGTACTCCTCCCCGACGAGAGGAGTAGCGCTGAAATCAGTATTACCATATCGGATTACGGTTAGTGTGGCCGCAAATAGACGGTATTGGCCTCCGTGCAGTATCCCACAGTGCACCATTGTGACTGCTCTGGACAGTAATCCGAACTCGGATGCACTGGCCAGGTAAACAGGAAAAGCCCCGCGAACTTTTGAATTTCATTTCCTGTTTGCCCAGCGTGGAGCTCTGATCAGCACAGGTGGCCATGCAGTCCCAAATCCAAAAAGAGCTCCAGCATGGACTGTACGGGGAGACAAATCTGTTCTATCACAGCTGCGTTACAGAAGACTAAATGAGAAAGCATTTGAAAAAATCTCCAGGCTATTATAGACAGAGGCCACAGCACAGTGCTGTGTGACAAGCGTAACGGAAAACCAAAGAATCAAATGGACACTCATGGAGGGAGGAAAGGGGTACTGGGAACTCCAGCTATCCCACAGTCCCCGCAGTCTCCGAAAAGCATTTGCATTCTTGGCTGAGCTCCCAATGCTTGTAGGGTCAAACACATTGTCCGAGGGTATATCTTGTCAATTTACCCCTCCTCCCCCCATGAAAGAAAAGGGAAAAAAATCGTTCTTGACCAGTTTTCAATGTCACCGTATGTCTACTGCATGCTGCTGGTAGACGCGTGCTGCGGCACTGAACAGCAGCATCCCTCTCCCTCCCCTCGCCCGTGAGTGCTCCTGTGGCAGACAGGTAACAAAATGGTAAAAATGACTGTATCCGTCATCGTATCAGCCCTGCTCCTGGCTGGTACTCGGTGGGTCGGCCAGGTGCCCTGGGTAAAAATAGAGAATGACTCCTGTCATTCCGAGCAGATGGTACAGACGGCTGGTAACCGTCAGACCCACTTGCTTCATCTCATAGCAACTGGGGGCTGAGCTCATCAGCCCCCCCCTTTCATGTCTAAAGAAAAGATTCTGTACTGCCTGGACTATCATAGCAGCGGGAAGCTGAAAGGCCTTAATGTCCTGAACCCTATCATAGCAGCTGGAGGCTTCCCCCTCATTTTATCTCACTAAAAGTCAGTGTTTCTTATTCCTGCATCTCTTTATTACTTCATCACACAAATGGGGGGACACTGCCATGGTAGCCCAGGAGGTTGGGGGGAGGAGGGGAAGCAACGGTGGGGTGTTGCAGGGGCACCCCCTAGAATGGCATGCAGCTCATCATTTCTGCGGGATCTGACACGGAGCGCTGGCTTTGCTCTCTGGTTCTTTGGTACACTGGTTCTCTAGTACACTTGCCCCATATTCTAGGCAGGGACTGACTCTATTTTAGATAAACATAAAGGAGGGAATGACCCAGGGAGTCATTCCCATTTTTGTCTTTGCGCCCCCGGCCGACCTCAGCGAAGGCCAGCCAGGAGCACCATGACAGCAGCAGACAGGTACAGAATTGACTGATAAACCGTCATCTCCATCGCCAATTTACAATGGCACATGGCAGACGCCAGTACAATAGGGGTGCATGGTAACCATCTCTGCTACCTTGCAAAGGCAAATGAATGCTGCTGTGTAGCACTGCAGTACCGCCTCTGTCAGCAGCATCCAGTACACATACAGGTGAACAGTGACAGAAGGCAAAATGGGCTCCATGGTTGCCATGCTATGGCATCTGCCAGGGCAATCCAGGGAAAAAGTGAGCAAAATGATTGTCTGCCGTTACTTTCACGGAGGAAGGAATGAGTGATGACATTTACCCAGAACCACCCGCGACACTGTTTTTGCACCATCATGCACTGGGATCTCAACCCAGAATTCCAATGGGTGGGGGAGACTGCGGGAACTATGGGATAGCTATAGGATAGCTACCCACAGTGCAACACTCCGGAAATCAATGCTAGCCTCGGTACATGGATGCACACCACCGAACTATTGTGCTTTGTATGGCCTCGTGCACTCAACTTTATACAATCTGTTTTACAAAACCGGTTTATGTAAAATTGGAATAATCCTGTAGTGTAGACGTACCCTTAGATCACAAAGAAGGAGGATCATGTGCTGAAGCTCAAGAAAATTCTTTCCATGGTCATGTCTGAACATCACCTAGCACAGTGGAGTCCTGTCCTGGAAAAGGCCTCTATAAACTACTGTAACACAAATAAATAATCCCAATAAAAGGCTAATATTCCTATGTTAACAGTGTGATGGCTGAGTGAGTTAAACCCTTCACCACTCCATGCACACACAATGCACTGTGAGAGTAAGCAGCGACAGAGTCTGAGACTTATGGACATACCCTATAAAGCTTAGCATGCACCTGAGATTTCATGTAATGAAGTAGGTGCTAAGAAAACCTTCTTGTACCCTAATTGTGCATATAACACCAAACAGAAATTTTTTTAGCTATAATTGCAAGAAATTTTCATACCTCTGCTACATTATTCTTTCATAATAAGTTTTTGCACAGGCCTACAGTAAAAGATATTCTATTATTGTTTATGGATAAAAGTGCATTTATTAGACAAGGCAGTGCCAAACTTCAAATGAAACAACTTATTAACATTAACAGACTAAGTGGACTCTTTGTTATGGTAGCTCCCTGTACACACAGGCCAAACTTTGAGGATCACAAACCTCCACTCCTCAATCAGACTGAACTCTTGTGGAAGTCAACTGGAATTTGGTTTGAGTAAGGACTGTAGGATTTGACCATGACTGAATAGAGACCCTTACACTTATATAACTGACTGATACAGCATACAGTATTAAGCAGTGCTTTAAGAACCTTTGGGCTATAAACCACTCAAGGGTTCTCCAAGGGATTAAATTTTGAGTGATGATACAACTTCAAAAGAACTGTGTGATATATTGGCTTTCCTAATTTTCCAGGCCGTTTTGGAATTTCATGCTGTTTGATCCATGCCAAAAAAGAAAACAGTGAGATGGGAATCCAATTAAGTGCATTATAGCTAAGGCTTGGTTTACATTCCAGAGTTAGGTTGACATAAGGTAGTTTACGTCGACCTAATTATGTCAATGAACACACTACAGACTTGCTCCCACTGGTCTAAGTGCCGTACTACACCGACACAATTCCAGGTCCACAAGAGGCATAGGGCTTATGTTTGTGTAGTTAGGGCAATGCAGTTGCTTGTGGAGACACTGTGGGTTACTCATCAGTGGCAGGTGGAGCCTCCTCCTTCTACCCAAGGCTCCCCCGCCATGGCAGGAGGACCCCTTGGCTGGCTGCAGCCCCCCCAGCTGTGCAGCACCTCCCCTCCTGAGACTCCAATCCAGCCCGTGGGAACAATCTCATGTCTCTTCCCAAAAAACCTGACTTGATAAACCCAGGAAGCTGAGCAGCACATACTGCCTCCTCAGCAGCCCTGGAACCTGCCTGGTGCATAATAAGCAGCAAAATCTTCCCCTTGCAAACCCACAACTGGCGCCCAGTGGCCACAGCTGCACCAGGGGAGGCTTAGCCTATCCTGGCCTATTACACCCACCGCCTATGGGGTTACTTACATCGGCTGTTGGCTGTCATTCTTCTCTCTGCTGGAGCCATGAAATTGGCAAGAAAGCCAGACTGTCACCCGGGGGCAGGTAGGGGGCTCCAGCTAGAGCTGCCTACCCAGAAGAACCCTCCCAGCTGATGGGTAGACATACCCTAAGAATGTCAAACACCTTTTCTTCTGTATAAACAATTATAAACATTTATGGACCAGCAGAATCCTGATGCTGAAATGTGTTCAGGGCATCTGCTGCTGATATTTCAGAGGGATATGCGGGTTTAGGTTATGCTTGGCTCCTTAGTCTTTGTCAGCCCTGATTTATTTTCACAGTAGAAAAATCTCCCCTTCACTATAGTTCATTTAAGGCCTGGTCCTGCAAGATGCCAAGTGTCTCCTGAGACTGTAGTTTGCAGGTTGAAAACTGTAGCAATAAAATTAGAGGTCATTGCTGAGTCATCACTTGCTTTCATCCCAGTAGGGATGTGGATATGTGTGGTTATATTGAGAGTCTTTCCATTCCTGCCATTTGCAAAGGTTTTGATTGGAATTGGCTAACCACTTTTCAAAGCTAACATTTCTTTTAAGAGAGACAAAGTGGGTGAGGTAATATCTTTTATCACACCCACCTTGTCTCTCTAATATCCTGGGACTGACATGGCTTTAACTACACTGCATACATTTCTTTTGCCTATTTTAATTACTGTGTGTGTATGTAAAGGAAAACTGATAAAACCTGAGCTTACTAACATACATTTATCTGTAGAGCAGCAGCAGCAACAAAACTTCTTACTAATCCTCAGTTTTCAGACAGTAGCAAAAGGAAAGCAGAAAATAGGCAATGCAAAATAAGAAACTAAAGTTTAGATTAAGTTAGTCTCTAATGGACACTTTGATATAGAGCCATTTTAAATTCTAATACCAGTGGAAACAAAACATCCATTTATGCCAATTCTCTTTGCTTAAATATTATCTTCAGTAGCTTTACTTCATTCTTTCTGGCTCATAACAAATATGATTATGGGACCTGTTATTTAAAAACCACTAACTCAATGTGTTTGATAAAGAGATGTTAATATTACAAAAATATACAGTATTATATTCTAAATGATTAATCTCTTTCGATTTCAGTTCACTATGTGGTGCTGAGATGAGTGATCTCTGAACCAGGCTTCCCACACTAAGAGAAAAATCCCTGGTTCATCTTCTCATTGTGTGCAGGAGCGGCACATGCCCTTAGGGTTAAATGTGCAACGTGCTTCCATAGTTTACGAAATTTGCACTTATGGCAAACAGGGCCCAGCAGAAGAGAATCAACAACATGGGCTCTTGGGTTGAGAAGCAGGGAGTGAAAGAGAGATGGTGGAACAGACTCTGTGCCATGGACTAGATTCATGAGGAGCACTTAGATGCCTAAAGCCAACCTTTGGGCACCACTGGCATTCAAAAAACCACCACTCAGCTTCACCTGAAGTCCTTAAGCACCTAAGTTTCCACTGGTGAATCCTCTAAATTTCTACTGGTGGGCACATGCACATCCACCTAAATTCTAACACAGCTTAGTTGCTTAGTGGCTAGCTCATGCCGAAGCCCTGCCTGGATTCATAAACTGGACATTTCCCTGCTTCTCTTACTTGATTTGCTCTGTGCTCTGAGCATGCCTAATACACGTTGTCGTACCATTGCTTACACCTAATAATCCAGGGGTTAGGGCATTCATCCAGCAGGTGGGAAACCCAGCTTTGAATCCCTGCTTTTCCTGAATTGGTGCAGTCTCCCACCTTTCCAGCTGACTACCAGGCTGATAGGGGGGTAGTACACTCTCAGTCTTTCCTGTTGAAACTGTTCCACTTTGTATAAATAATTGAATTAGAGAAAGAAAGCCTCTTTCATCCCATGAATATTTTTCTGCTTATGGACTTGAGCCTCCCTCCCCATCCCTTTTAAAAAAAGGGGGACTCTGTCCATCAACTGTACCTACCTTGTTGCAGTAATGCTTTTACTGTACATGGAGGACAAAATGCAGAAAGCAACAATGAGTCCTGGGGCATGCGTCTGACGAAGTGGGTATTCACCCATGAAAGCTTATGCGCCAATACATCTGTTAGTCTCTAAGGTGCTACACGACTCGTTGCTTTTTACAGATCCAGGCTGACACGGCTACCCCTCTGGTACTAACATGCAGAATGTACACTATCTGTAGTACAAATACAGTTCGTCTTGTTGGCCATATATTGTTAAAGCCTAACCTCACTGAAGTCAAGGTCAAAACTCCCATTGACTTCAAAGAGGCCAGGATTTCACTCATAATGTACATTTGTTATGCAGCCTTTACGTTTCTTGTTAAAGTTTGATAGCTTGCATGTGCATATCCTTATTGAGATTCTGTGTTGTACTGAAATCAATCACAGTCTGAAAGCTATCATTTTACACCACTTCCATAGAAAACCCTCAAGTCTAGAGCTGTGGAATGGTTTTTGGCACTGAGTGAGCACATTTGAGAATGAGGTATCTGCCAAAGGAACTGGCAGTGTATTTTCATAGCTGACTTCTTATTTAGCTGAAAACAGCTTGGGTAGCAAACACGTTTTCCAAACTTTTTTCCAAGAATATCAGCTTATTTTTGTTAACAGCATCATTTAAATGATCCATTTTGTCAACCATTTGTGACTGACTACATCTCATTGCAGTTGCTCCATCTACATTTCCATGTCCTGTTTGGGAAGAGGGAGGAAATGGTATTGAGGGCTGGTCTACACTAGGAGGTGGGATCGATCTAAGATACGCAACTTCAGTTACGTGAATAACGTAGCTGAAGTCGAAGTATCTTAGATCAAGTTACCTACTGTCCTCACGGCACGGGATCGACATCTGCGGCTTCCCCTGTCGATTCCTCTACCGCTGTTCGCGTTGGTGGAGTTCCGGAGTTGACAGGAGTGCATTCGGGGATCGATATATCGCGTCTAGATGAGATGCAATATATCGATCCCTGAGAAATCGATTGCTACCCGCCGATATGGCGGGTAGTGAAGACGTACCCTGAGTTAAGCTTTTGCCAAACAACAGCAGAGAGCACTAACAGTTTGGCATATGCCCCCAGACTGGGTACTGATTCAAATTCCTGTGTTTTTTGAGGATGCTGCTAATTGCTCTTGCTAGTGTAAAATGTGGAAACGAGTGTTGCGTAAGTAGACAGAATGCTAGTAAAATCTGAGATTAGAAGTGTACTCCTTTTGGTTTTCTTTGAATTTTTAATTGTCAGGCTTACAGAAAATGTGCAAAATTGGTACAGAACTATTAAGTGAACTGAGACGGTAGGGCACATGGTTTTAGTTAATATAAAAATCCTGAGATGTTACTTGCACATAATCAAACACCACAAAGATTGTATTTGTCAGAGATGAGTAATTCAAGTGAAGTACTGTATTAAAGGTTCCTAAAAGCCAAAACACACTCACAGCAACTCAGTTCTTCAGTTAATGAGCCAAATCCTCAGATGGTATAAATCAGCATAGGTCCATTTACTTCAGTGGAGCTAGGCCATGCACATCAGCTGAGGATGTGGCATGGGGCCCAATGGGCTAGATTTTTAAAGCTGCTGAAAGATGCAGATAGGCGCTAGTAGGATTTTCAAAAGCACCTACCTCCCACTGAAATCAAAACTGGCCCTGTCTCTTATTCTTAAGAAGTTTTAGAACGTGATCCAAAGCCTGTTGATGTCAGCAGAATGACCCCCACATTCCCTCTGACCTCAGTAGTCTTTTGATCAGGCCCTTAGACCATTCATAGAAACAGTCCCATTTTGAAAACCGAATGGAATCTGTTAAAATGTTGAACTCCATGCATCCACTCAGGTGCAATCAGCTACTTCAATCACGCAGGGCTCAATCCTGCAAGGTGCCGAGCACTCTGGCCCCAATCCAGCATTGCACTTAAATATTTGTTTAATTTGGGTAGTTCTGTATTGTCAATGGGACTACACACATGCTGATAGCTAAGAGCTTTCCTAGACTGGAGGCAGACTGTTCAGCAGCTTACATGATCAAGCACTCGGAACTAAATTTTGTCCCTTGATATACAGACATGCAACTTGGATATAGGTAGAACAGTTAGATTCAATGTTAAAATTGTTTTCCTAAAACTTTATTAACAAATATATTTTTTTTACCGAGTGAGACATCAAATATAAAGTAATAAAACAGCTCTGAACCCATCTTCTGGCCCTTCTTGAACTTTTCCCAAGTTATTCAAACTGCAAATGAAGATTTTCCCTTTATTTTTAAATTTTGAATGTTGTCATTAACATGTTCAAAAGAAAAACAACTTAAGTCCACAATTAATCGGCTTTTCCATTTTTATAGGGTCAAAGAGTCTCCATTACTCAACTGACCAATCCTTTTCATTTTCCAAGATCTATCCTAAAAAACCAGGGTTAAACTTGTTATAATATTGAAAGCTAAACATTGTTTATGTTGGGGCAAAATGTCAGACGGGAACTACTGTGGATCGTTTCCTAATTTGATTCCTGAATTGGTGACCCACTGTCAAGATGAAAAGTTTTAGCCAATCCCTACACCATCCAGTCCCCCAGTGTGACTTTTATAATGCTAGCAAATGTTACCCCTTGATATGCCATATTAATCCATTTTTTTCTGGAGTCTATGATGTTCAAAAGATTTTTTTTCTGGAATAATTCATGTTCTTAAACCTAACAATGATTATTTAATGTTTAAGCACATGCTGTCCCAGTTTGAGTTCTATATGTGTGCACATTGGTTCTGAGCCCACAATAAGATTTTTGTGATAACATATTACGTATGCCAACTATTGCTATTGTTTCTAGAAGCTTTAAAGATTTTTGGTTAGTCTGGAAGTCTGATACAATTAAGAAATATTGTTATTTGGTGTCCAGAGATAAGATCTTTTAAATTAAATTTTATTTGCTGTACTCTGAATAATAAAAAAAACTAATTTGTAAATAACAAATATGTTGCTAATCTATCTTTCTGGATCCAGACAGTGAGGGGGATTTTCAAAAGCACCCAAGCATTGCATAACTCTGTTGCCACTTTTACACACTGGGAGTTTACCATTAACTTCACTGTGAGCAAAGAAGCTAATGTGGAGCACTTCTGAAAATGCCACACATGTAATATTTTCATTCAACAATATACTGAAGGGCTTGGTACAATATATTGAAGGACTTGATACAATACATTCCTTTCTCTCTCTCTCTTCCCGATCTCCCTTCTACAGCTTTCTTCACACACACCTGCACAGGAACCAAATAGTCACCCGTTACATGCAAAAAGTTGCACAGGGAAAACAGATGTGCCCCAAAATACATTTATGAACTTAACATTTTAGCTTCCCCTAAACCAAAACTCAACAGCCCTAGCTAAGGTCGCAGTAGGCATGCCTAATAAAAATGCTTCATGGTTAGATAACGTTAAAGGAGGTGATGGTACGGCAGTAGACTGAACTCACAAGAAACATCCATGAAACACTACTGGTTAGAAGACCTGACATTGGCTTACAACTGCTGCAAGACAAGAGATGAATACAGATGCAGTACTGAGGGTGTGGTAGTGCAGGACAACAGTGTGAAGGTAGTTTTGATCCACAAGTCAGCATTCCTGCGGTACAGTAAGAAGGATGTTAGTTACGCCAACTGAAGGTGCACTTCCTAACATGCTGGCATATAGTGCACTGTCCACACAATACCTGTCAGGCTACTTTATATGCAACTGTGTTAGACTGGGGATTTTGTCACAAATATGGATCCATAAACCCAAAGAACAACATATTCCAAGCATGCAAAAGTATGGACTGATACCAGCAGGTGCTCCTTGGAATCAAGTATATGACTTATATATCAAGTCATCAACTGCTCTGTATAGACTTATAGCATAGTTCCCACATTCAGAGCAGCCTGTTTCAAACAGAATGCCATGTGGATTTTAGGCACATCAGGGAGCCCACTTCAGTGTTTGATGGAAGAATGAAACTTTTTATTTAATGTCTTTTGTACTGCTTGGAAATGTAATGCATGTTTAGCCCTCAGGGTCTGAACCCAGAAATTTTAGTATCAAAACACCATCCTCTACCACTCGAGTTAAAGGAACAATTCCATTAATTGATAGAAAAGTAATAGAAAGTTATCCTCAAGTGGACCAGTCACTAGAGAGCAATGGGATATACATGATACTGGTGGAACAATCAAACACAAAGCATGGAAAGTCTAGGGGATGATATGAACCATGGGATTGAATTATGTATCAAGAAAGCATCACAGTAAAGACTTACAATTGTGAAAGAAATTTTCTTTTTGCCTTTTCTCCAAAGGAAATGTTTTATTTATTCATTTTTTTAAGTCTCACCTATTATACACAATTCTAGGGAAAAAGTTCAGATATTGATCAATTTTTTTTCTAGAAGCATATCAGCTATGAATCCATCTGATTCTGACTATCATTGCTTGAAGATTTCATTAGATTTTGTAGACTAAACACCACTTTTCATATTATCATGTAATTTATCTATTGAAATTGTATTTGCTGTTGAAAATAAGCAGTGGAATATTTTAAGAAAGATTTCAGGCAGGTGTTTCCCCACAACCCTCTATACTTTCACAAAACTATATGAAATATTTTAATGCAAATATTAAATGTGTGGGACACACATCTCCAGTTTTTCAAATTTCCAATGATATTTCATCTTCACCATCACATTAACACTTTCCGTTATTATAATAAACACACTGGATTTTCAGAAAATACCAGAAAGATTGATTTATATGAATGATCCAAATGTGTTGCTATTAAAGTAATATAAACAAAACAATTTTCCTTACCTGTGTGCCTGCCATCACCATAAGCTATCAAAATACAATTTACTTTTCAATATTAAACCTATTTGTTTTCTTTTGCCATTTTGTTCTGCTTAGATACTGAAGTTAGATATAGAAACTCACACTTGTTTTTAGTCTGTTTCCAATTCTCCCCTCTATGCTGTGGAATGCAGGGAAGTATGTGGTTCATTCCATCTATAAAATTCTTTATGTCTTTTCATAGCATTGTTTTTAATTATCCTTTCCTGCAACAACCTAGACTATTTGTCTTCCTTAATTTTGCCTGATCTTACAAATCCCGAGAGCTTTCCATTTATAAATGGGATGTGTCCACTACTCTGAAGGATCAATCCTTAAGGGAATGGATTTCTTTCATTTATTTTCTGTTAATTTTAGATGGACCTTCCCAAGCTCCCTTTCATTTTATCCCTACTTATTTTGTTCATGCTTGTGGCCACCCTCCTTCTGACTTAGAAAAATTGGGCACCATCTTTCCTTAGCCAGCCACTGTGAACCTGAAGGCCATCCAAAGTGGTCTCTTGAGAATGACTCAAGTATGAGAATGATTCTCCTTAATTATGCTTTCTCTTGTAATGTACTAGCTAGTGTGCGTGTACAGTGCTGAATGTACACTACCATTTAGTGAGGTCGGTGGTAGCTCATGGAGCTTCTCATTCAGTCCCAGTGGTTTTGGAGGAGAAAGTCTCTATGCCACGTGTGCAGCGGACTGACATCTGTGGTGTGTGCAGATGTATGAAGTCCTTACACTCAGCAGTGCTCTCAGTTGTTGCTGTCCTGGGAAGCTTTGTTTTGGACCAAAAACTTAGACTCCTTGCATTCTATTATGCCATAAATACATTGTTGAATGAATCCTATATTTGTGTTAAAAAAAACCAAACACAATAGAACTCATTAAAGGATAAATTGTAATACACTGACATTGAGCAGTAATTTACTCTTCAAATAGTTCTAATGATTTTAATGGGATTAACCAAGGAGTAAGGTACTACTGAATGTGATTAAGGGCATCAGAATCTGAATTTAATATGAATATATTAATGACTTCTTCATTGGTCAACATTAACTAAACATAATGCACAACACTCACAATGGACAATTTTCACAATGCACATAGAATAAGGAATGACAGTGTGAAAAAAAAGCAGAAGGTTTTTGTTTAAAAATAAAACCAGACTAAAAATCAATAAAGTTCTAAAAATAATTTAATTAATCAAGTAGTAATGGATCTAAGATTCCCTGTGGTTTTATTTATTTGGCTTTTTTTTTTTATTTAAATCATGAAAGTAAAGAGGTACAGCAAATGAAAAGAATTCTAGTTAATTAACAAATCCAGTGGGAATAAAAAAATCTAAAACAAAACAGAATTAAAGATCAGATAGTGTTTAACCTGTTGCCGAATTTTAATTGGTGACTACTTGGAGTTTTAATTTCAATATCTATGCCTGAAATATCTACATTCTAATTGATGGATATAAATGATCCAAAAACTTTCATTCTAATGAGTTTTTGAACCTTTTATAAATTTTGAATGAGAAATCAAAATGCTTCCAAAAATAACTGCATGTAATTGATTATTTATTGTTGTCATTTTCACATTTGGTAAACTGAAGCTGGTTTTTCTGTTGCATTATCAATATTGCTCTAAAATAGAGAAAGATAAACATTGTGAGAGGCAGTGTGCTTATTGTTACATACAACACTAGGGCGGCTGACTGCAGGGAAAAGAATAATGGATTTATAGTGTTTGTCTTTGAAGCGGGCAAATATCTTTTTTTCTTTTTTTGCTGTGTGTAATAGCTTTAGTGACTGTAACAGTAACTTGTACTATAGCAATGTGCATGTATGGTATTCTACAGCATATTCATACTCAATCAAACTAAACAAAAATAAATGAACATACTATTAGAATGAAGTATTGTTCTAATTCTTGAAACTCACAGTATAATGTCACATCTGAAGAGAAGTGGTGATTTCAGGGGTAATTTTCTCTTGGAGAAATGACAGGAAAAAAAACCTGTCCAGCTCAGCTTATCTGTTGGAAAGCAAATTCTGCAACATGAAACTTTGGGATCCAGGTTCAAGAAGACTTCATTGGATTGGACACGCTGGCAGAGCTGATCCTTTGGACCCATGGACCTCACAGCTGCAAGTACCACTTGTTTTGAGAGAAATTATCAGTTAAAACTCTTATTTTTTTTAACCGATCATGCTATCGGTCATCTACGAATAACTATAAATACTGAGCAATTATTACTTAAGGATAATTTTGGGTTGATCTATATGGTCTAATATAACACCTAGGCATAATTAATCACCCAGAGGAAATTTCTGTTGGCCTAATTCTCCACTTCCTTACACCACTTTTACATCAGTGAAACTCAAATTTTTAACTTTAACATAATTTGTTTATGATTCTTAATAAGGCTCAAGTACCATTATATAGCCTATGGGTAAATTTTATGCTTCACTGAATGTAAAGTGGTACCATAAATATAGTAACTAACAAATGTCATGATGGATAGGTAGACAGATGGCTCTAGCTAGTTGGGTGTTTAGTATTTGTCTAAAAGAATCCTTGATGATCTTCTCCTGATTCCTTGGCTGCAGTTTCATGACCCTGTTAAACAATAATACCTGGAGCCAAGTTTAGGATGTATGTAGTTAGGTCTTGCTCCCTTTCCTCATCCAGGGAAAATCTGTACAATTAGATTTCTTGTGTAACTCAGGAGATGGACCTGCCACTGATAATAAAGTAACAAGTTGGTTAGAATTAAACAAACAGTGTCTTTGTCCAGCACAACCAAGGTATGTGCTTATCTCACTTGGTCATCTTTGACTCTTATAATGAACAAACACTGGACTTAACTGTGACTGACTCATAACTAGAACTCATTTTCAGTCTCCGTTCAATTCTCTTACCCACACTCTTTAGCACATGGTCAGTTTGTACCAAAAGACACGCTGTCCACTAGCTGCTTATTTTGCTTATTTCTTATAAGCCAATCTTCAAAGGCCTACTTTAAGGAGATCCAACTGAGAACAAAGCTTTATTGAAAGAACAAGCAAAACCAAACACCATTGTATGGATGATGTTGTATGGAGCTTTTCTGTATGTAAATAAGAGGCTGGCCAGTTTCTTTGTTCTAAGTGCCCTTTTCTGACTTCATAGACTGTTCAAATATGAAAAAGGATTACAAATCATTCAGCGAAGCATGCAGGGCAAGAGGCTGTGGTTGGATATATGACTTTATGAATTCCTGAAATTCTGATGCTCCGACCACAGTGGACTCTTCCTACTGACAAACTGCTATGATATACAATGTTTGCAGTGTTGGTTCTAGGATATTAGAGACACAAGGTGGGTGAGGTAATATCTTTTATTGGATCAACTTCTGTGGGTGAGAAAAACAAGCTTTTGAGCTACACAGAGCTCTTCTTCAGGTGTGGCTGAAAAATACAATCGCTTGAAAAATGCATAGTACTTCACTGGTAAGCAAGAGGTTGTTAATGATATTGGAGATATCTCTAGCTATTTTGAATAAGCATAAAAAACTACATTTGGCCCTGAAAAACATCCCATGTAATCCATATGTAGGTGCTGCAGTGTTATTCTTATTCACTCACAAGGGTGGATTAAGATCTCATCTGGTAGTGCATTCAGCATCTACTCACGTACATCTTTTGTCAAACTTTTGAGGTTTGGCTATCAATGTTTAGCTGCCAAACTTTACCAATGCTCTCATCTGAGCCGTGCTTTGGACAAACTAAATGCTGCTCTTTGAGTTTTCTAGAGATCCCTGCTTGAATGCCCCATAGTATACAGTCATCATGGATATGAAGCTCCTCTTGCAAATTATAGAATGAAGAGAGAATACTTGTGTGTTCAATGTTCTGGACCCTCACAGTACCATATACCTAGTTGCTCTCTTGTGCTCAGTAGTAAAGTGTCTATTTGAGATATACTAAAGCCATGCACACAGTATACTCTGGAAGAAATGTTCTCACTAATCAAGCAGTAGTTGGCACAATCCGTCAACACTGAAATGCTTTGCTATGTTCTCATATTTAGTTGAGTATTGGTACCAACTATATTACAAAGCCCTGCATTGTAATATAGTTACTAGAGGAATATCTTTTCTGTGACTGAAGGTGTCAAAGGATGATGATCTGTTTTTAAGAAAAAGCATCATCTTTACAAATAAAGGAGATATTTCTTCATCCGTCACACCAAATTTTATCTACTTATGCACAATTCTTTTCAGTGGTCAGCGAATGAGATGCAAATGAATCTGGTTTTTCACATCTGTCAGATAGAAGCACTCATGTTGCATGTTCTATGAGGAAGAAGCATTAAAAGCCAGTTAAGTGCCAAGTCACAGTGCATGCATTCTCAACCGGAAGCTGTAAGTCCTTTTGACTTCCTTGCATATTTCTTCATATGCCTCTGTCCACTGATATTTTCTATCCTTCTGGAGGAGCTCAGGGAGACTGGGTAGGATTAGTATAACAAAGAGCTATAACACACAAGCCCTAAAAAAGAATATAGTTCAACACTTGTAGGATGAAGGACATTCTCTGCCACAGCAATTTTATCTTATGAGTTTGTGTCTATCACATGGACACAATATTCAACATTATTGTGAAATAATTCAACTCCGGCCTAGTTTGATTTTCTCTCACAGTCTTTGGCCTCAACAACACTTGGCTTAAATTTTAAGTGTTTTGCCTTAGTTTTTGCTGTGATGATATCATGGAAATCATATCACATGACAGCCCTGGGCTCCAGGTATTCCATGATTCTTTGCTATACTGTAGGGATTAATGCAATTCTAACAGGAAGTCTGTTGAGCTGAGATCTTCTCTTATGAGCAGTGCTTGAAATTCAAGGCCTACCTCCAATAAATAAAGATGAACTAACTTCACATCCTGATCTTCTGTCCAGCTGTTAATGTAGCAAACATAGCCCTTGCCATGTATAAAAGATATTTGTCAACTTTTAAAACTGGCTTAGTCATGATTTTGAAATCGCCACAAATTCTCACATCTTGGTTTTTCTTAACAGATACAATTTGTGTTGCCGACTCCCTGTTTCATCTACCTTTACTAACAATTCTAGAAGCGCTGAGTGGCTAAAAGTCCCAATGAATTCAATAGCAGCTGTTGGCACTCATCTTTGAAACAAATCAGATCACCTTTACTTACATGCTTTATATGGAGTTAGAAACTTAACTTTATCTAAGAAGCATTCTGCCACCCCCCAGCACATCACCCCTCTTTATTTATGTGTCACTGCTCATCATTTGATCAAGAAATGCAAGAAAAGACGTGTACAGTCATATACTGTGAGTAGAATCTTGCTTTACTATTCCAGGTGGATGGAGCTTGGTCTGTGAACGAACACAAGTGCATAGCATGAATTTGGAAGAGTACCGGTATCTCTTCTCCTCCCAAAATATTTGAACCCTGAGCACCCATCCTCTAGAATTTAAATTGTAAGGGATTGTTCCTTAAACACTAAATGAGTCACAGCACTTGTGTAGGAACATCAGACTAAGGCATGCCAGATAGTGAATAGTAGTGCCCACACCTGCTACTTCCCCCTTCCCATGCAGGTGGGCATGGAATGAGCACAGCTTTGTCACCCTCTTCCCCCCCACAAGCCACCAAGTGATCTAATCATCATCAACTGTAGGACTCATGTAGATGATTTTACCCTCCTTTCCCTTAAGCCGAGGGAGGAAGTGGGAAGCCAATTGTAACTTCGGGTCACAATTTGGTTCTCAGCCTCCGACTGGGGCAGTGCAACAATGTGCTGCCCCTCTGTGGTGCTTCTGGTCAAGCCACAATTTTGCCCTATGTAATATTGCATGACAAACATGCAAAAAACAAGCAAATGATTAAAAAAAATCAGATCATCATCTAAAATGGGGTCTATGTGAATGACAATACAAATAAACCGTGACTATTAGCAGAAAAATATGCTGCAATAAACAAGATTGGAGCTTAAATCATTTTAAGATCCATTTTCTTCCAGGACAATTGTATTCAGCGAACACTACTGAACCTGGTATCAGCCAAAGAGAATGTCAGGATTCTCAAAAGCAAAGGATGGGCAATTCTACTGATTATTGGATCATGTCCTATTTAGAGATATAACCTTTTCAGCCCAAAAGAAAGGCAAACAAAGGCAGTTCAGTGTCACAGATACAACCCCAAATTACAATAATTTGGTGCTGTTATTGTATTTTGCTAATCATAGAGAATCAGCAAAGGCAGCCTGAGTCACCAGTAGTATGAACGACATTTTTTTATCAGGTTAAATGAACAAGCTATGGTTAAACACTAGTAAAAAACAGAAGTCTGAAAAAGCTTGTTTGGTTGGTTTGTGTTTTATCTCAGTGCACAGACATAATTTGTTCCAGTAACTGTTTAAATAACAAGCTATATCACTATAAACACTAAACAGTGTATAAACCACACCTATTTAACATGAAATTGTTGCCAATGTCAAAAGGTAGTCAATTATAAATGAAAATGTTCTCATGCATTTCTTCCTTAACTTCTATTCCATAAATTAAAAACTTAATTGAAAAGAGATTAAAAAAGTAAAGTAAATTTTTAAAGACCATATATTTTAATTAACCTTATTAATGCACATTAATTAATGCACAACCTGTGATCTAGCTATAAAGGGCATCAGCATCCCCTTAGTCATGCGTGCAGGTTACCTGTACCAGAGATTGCAATGTACGGCAGGAGAGCTGGTTCTGCATAGCTGCTATTCACCTACCCTCAACATGGGTGGGTGACAATGAGCTGGTCCTTGCTCTGCATTCATAGCAAAGCCACAACTGAGCCCAAATAAAGTAACATTTATTTCCAACCACCACCCTCTACCTCCCAAAAATTCAATCTTTACCCAAAACTGATGTGCTGTAAATTTTAGTGAAGATACACTGGTTTCATCATCTGAAACAGAGAGCTTGAATCTCCACTTTACGTGAAAAGCAACAAAAGAGTCCTGTGGCACCTTATAAACTAACAGACATATTGAAGAATAAGCCTTCAAGGGTGAATATCCACTTGGTCAGGTGCATGCGTCTGACGAAGGGGGTTTTCACCCATGAAAGATTATGCTCCAATATGTCTGTTAGCCTATAAAGCTCCACAGGACTCTGTGGTTTTTAACAGATCCAGACTAACATGGCTACCCCTCTGATACTTGACACTTTAAGTGAAAAGTTGAAACCAGCCTTAACAGCAGAGGTGCCACCTCAGCTTTTTCATGTCCTTAATTTAACACATGTATGATTATAATTCTTTAAAACAACACTTTAAGGAGTCTTGACAGAAAAATCAGGTCACTTGAATAGTACTAGATATTTAAATAATCACCTGTTTGTTGATTGTAGGTTATAAAATGCCTTCACTTTCCAAGCAGAAAAATGGTTTTATAGACAGCACCTTTTTTACAAAGCTGCTTTATTAGCATAACATTTACTAGGGCTGCGTGCAAGAGGAGTATTCAGACTGTACATAGTTGGAGTTCACAGGGTTTGGGGAAGTGAAATCCACTGCCCAGCCTACAACTGGGATGTAGAGATTCTGCTCAGTCAGTCCCATGGATACCAGGGGCAGCTCTAGGTATTTTGCCGCCCTAAGCACGGCAGGCAAGCTGCCTTTGGCGGCTTGCCTGCGGGAGGTCCCCAGTCCCGCGGATTCAGAGGCACACCTGCGGGAGGTCCGCCGAAACCGTGGGACCAGCGGACCCTCCACAGGCATGCCTTTGAAGGCAACCTGCCTGCCGCCCTCGCGGCCACCAGTAGAGCACCCCTTCTGGCTTGCTGCCCCAGGCACGCGCTTGGTGTATTAGTGCCTGGAGCCGCCCCTGATGGCTACTATTCCAGCTTAGCATCTGCAGCCACTCTATACTGGTATCACAAACTGTCAGGGCCACCTACGTAATCATGGCTATTAAGCCTCTCCTATGAACCACCATATTATTGCAACTTTCATCACTGACTTAGAGGACCAGCACACAGACCCTTCCCTTGGCAGACAGGGTATGCATACAGGTATGCCTGAATAGCTGCTCAACCAACAAGTCCCTGAACTGCCCCTATGTGGAGGTAAAGAGGAGTAGAGGGAACTGTGCTGGCCCTTCCCACCATGAGAGATTTCCCCCTTAGCTAGACTGAATGGACCACAACCATGTGCACAAGTGCACATTTTTGATACAGCTGTAAAGTAGAATGTGATAGATTTCAGAGTTTTAATCTACATTTCTTCATAACACAGAAGCAGGAGCCTCTGTCGCAAGGGACTATATTGGTTTTCTTAACAGAGATCCTGCCATCTGATTCTGTAAAAACAGTGTCAGACCTGCTTGGCTAGAAATGATAGGTATATGATCTGGAGTTTCACTAGTTGAGAACGGGATGGTGTAAAAATGTGGGAGTGTGTTAGTGGAAACTTGATGGGAAGGTTACTCAGGGTTCCAACATGAATGCAAAGGACTTTGGAAAAAAATAGTTCTGACATACATAATATATTCTTTGAAAAATTTGTGGCAGTGAAATATAATCACAAACTGCATATACAATTACGTTATCTAGGTTAAATCCAATCCTCAGTACTGTGCCTGCAGAACTACCATGGGAGTTCTATGCATGGATTGCTTACAGGATCCAACTCGCAGGGTAAGGATAAGCTATATAACATTTTGATTCACATAGCAGAATACCAAGAAAACATTTATCCTCTCAAGTCAGGTGAGCACAAGAAACTAATCGTTGAATGCGTCAAGAATAAATCACTTTACATTGGTATACAGAAAATGTCAAGGAATTATGCAAGGAACTGTTTGTTTTATGTCAATGAGTTAATCAATGTTTGACTACACTAAGGGTTGATTGTGCAAACCATTACTCATGCTGGTGAGCACTGACTCACATGAGTAGTTCCATTGACTTCAGCAGATTTACATAACTTTTCAATTTGTTATTGCAACAGGCTAAAAAGGCTTTGTTTTTGGCAACTGAGAACCTAGCAACAACTGGATTGTTCCATACAGGCTGCTCATTATTTAAACAAACCTGTTTGTTCAAAAAGGTACAATATCTGTTTGACTATTATGAATCTTTTGACCACTTGTCCACTTGACCTGAAGTCCATTTATTTCACTGCAACTTTCTGCAAAGTGAAGACTGTTTATTGGCTCTGTTGTACACAAGTCCCCGATATCTTCATACAAAGATTGGCCTTGATCCCACTGAAGTACAGTACAGAAATCCCATTTGAATTCAAAGGGATACTCTGTGCTTGTTTGAAGACTATTGATTTAAAATGGGGGGGGGGCAGGGAGAAATCCCTATTCACTTCTAAAATTAAATCTGTGAGATCTCATGACTAACTTTTCACCAGTAATGTGCGCAGCTAAGTGTACTTTGCTTTTTTATTCCATTTCAGAAATGAACTCTGCATGTTGTGGATGCTTGAAAAAAATTAAACTGAAAATTAACGAGGGAAAATCTATGGCTGCAGGAAAATAAGATACAATGTGTGTGTAATGGAATGAACCCTTGTATTCACACCCGACACACTATTGTAATAGTCTTTGTACAAATATGCCTTGTGAGGTATCATCTGAAAACTAACTTTCAGGTCAGTAATATCATGGTAAAATGTACGTAGCAACATTATATGTAAGATGTATGGACATAAGCTGAATTGTGACTGAAGTGTGTTTACCAGACAAGTCTGGGGAGTGGGTAGACCAGTTTCTCAAAGACAAAGGACAAGTTGATGTTGGTGTCAAAACTGATGGGCCATCACCTATCAAGTGGCCATACTTTGGCAAGGAAGGGTGGGGGCAGGAATAAACAGGTCTGATCTAAGCAGACAACAGCATGAAACCTCTTCCTCACCTCACTTCATGTCTCTTTCTTCTTAGCTGGCGAGAACTTTATCAGGGTCACTCTCAGGAAAATACATTTCAAAGGGCGACTGAACTGTAAAAGCGAGGGGGTAAAAACACCCCAAGTTCTCTCCCTAGCCATCTCTCTTTTTTCACCTAAGACAAGAAAAGAAACAGGCTGCTGGACTTTGGGAGCAGATCCTGGCCTGAGAGTTTGGCCAGAAACGTACTGAAAACATGTTATAAGGGACTTCAACTTAAACCAACTCTAGTTAGGTAAGTTTAGAAAGGATTTTCTCTTTTTTTCCTCTTGTCACCATTTCTGACTTAATGCCTCATTACTTGCGCTCACTTAAAACCTCTCTTTTTGTAGTTAAATAAACTTGATTTATTCTTTAGTCAAAACTAATCCAGTGTTGTGAACTGTGTGGGTAACTTCATTTAAAGTGGCAAACTGTTCTATCTTGATCCCTGAGAGGGGCAATAGACCTATTATATCTGGATTTTCCAAGAGAGGGCTGGAATGTGCAGAGCACATATATTTGGGGAAAATCCAGGACTGGGAGTGTGTTGGGGTCACCCAGCAAGTAGTAAGCAAGGCTGCTGGAAACCCAGAATGGGGCTCATGTTTGCTGGCAGGCTGCTGGCGTCAATGCTACTGGACCAGCCCTGTGGCTATACTTAGGATATGAACTGCATGCTGTTTGTGAGAAGCCCAGGTTGGGAGCTACAGCAGCAAGGCATTGTGAGACACCTCAGGTTACAGGGCAAGTAGTGACACATTGCCTTACTGGTCTGGATTGCACCCCAGAATGTCATACTGTGCACATTGTGACAAAGTTCCTCCTCTACTTTGGTGGGTCCTGCGCTTATTGGCGGATTTGTTCACCTCAGTGATCTTCCCTCTTGTGGAACCCACAGTCGGGGTCAGCTCCTCCTGTGTCTGATCAGGAGCTGGGAGGTTTGGGGGGAACCCAGGCCCCCCCTCTACTCCGGGGTCCAGCCCAGGGCCCCGTGGATCGCAGCTGTCTATAGTGCCTCCTGTAACAGCTGCATGACAGCTACAATTCCCTGGGCTACTTCCCCATGGCTTCCTCCAAACACCTTCTTTATCCTCAACACAGGACCTTCCTCCTGGTGTCTGATAATGCTTGTCCTCCTCAATCCTCCAGCAGTATACTCTCTCACCCTCAGCTCCTTGCTTCCAGCTCCTCACACACACTCCTCCTCCTCTGGCTCCTCCCTGCCTGACTGGAGTGAGCTCCTTTTTAAACCCAGGTGCCCTGATTAGCCTGCCTTGATTGGCTGCAGGTGTTCTAATTAAAGTAGCTATCTCTACTGCCTTCTAGAAAGATCTTAATTGGCTCCAGGTGCCTTGTTAACCTGGAGCAACTGCCATTTGGTTACCAGGGTACTAGGGATTTGTTTAGCCTGGGGCTAACATACCTGTTTGTCAGTACTTTACTGTAGCCATCTGGCCTTGCCCCATCACAACCTATATGGATCATATATATTTTTTTTTTTTAAACACACACAGACAGTAGGGCAGTTACATGAAACTTGTACTCCACACATGTATAACAGAGAAATAATGAACAATACATCCACCTTTTGTTTTCCTACCACAATGACAACTGATATTGTGCATTTCTACTATCATTACCAATTTTTCATCTGATCCCTTCCAAAGCAGCTGCGGACAGAGTGAGTCTCTGGTGGCACAGCTCCAATGAAGCCACAGTGCCAGGGAGCTAAGGGCCCAATTGGGCCTTTAAGCCAGCATGGAGGCATAAGAGCTTGGTTGCCACAGAGATCTGAAGATCTACATGGATCCTTGAGGATCTCCCAGATTTGGTGGTAGGTTCCTTTGCTGATTTTGGATGGATGGTGTTGGGAAAGGAAGGAAACAAAGCTTGCCTAAAAGGAACAATGTGTATGGTATCATTGCAAGGAGATATTCATAGAAAATTTCTCCTAGGACAAGCCTCATAGGTTTTCTCCCCACTGAGGAACAGGGGTGACCACATCCTACACTTGCACCAGATCCTGCAAATGCATATTTACATGAATAATTCAATTAAACTGTACAATTGATTCTCTTATACAGTAATTCAGATCTTTCATCAAGTTACTTATTTTAATCCACATTACAAAGAATTGGAGGGTGAATTAAAAAAAACTCTAAAAAGATGTAGCAAAATGACTATTTCTTAGTAAATTAAATTATTCCAAAGCAGCTAAGCTCTCAAAATGCTGAAAGATGCTTGAAAAGAGAGACATCAAGGACACTAAAATGGGCTCCTCTCATTTTCAAACGAACAATTTGGGTTTGGAGACAAGAAATATTCTAGTTAATCATAGATCTTTGAGAACTATTTAAGTCCATCAGTGCTTTAAAACCTTAAATAATTATTCACATAGCAGCATAAGTCAGAAGGATATCTCAATTTTTTCTTCATTCCATCTGATCAGCTACAGCCCAGTAATTTCTTTTTTCTTAATGACAGGTAGAGAACTTGGGATGTTGAATGTAGGACAAGGAATAAATTAGAACACGTCCCTTCAACCGTATACCAAGTGCTCATTTGATGACTCAGACACTTTGCAATTATTTTAGAGAAGTTTGTCTGTTCCTGCAGTCCCAAGGGATGTCACTATAAGGAAAAACTGTGCAAAAAAAGCCTTTCTATAGCAAAAGAAAGAAAAAACCTATCATCATTAATAAAAATTAACAAGTTTTGAAGGTGTGTTACTTGTCTCGTTTTGTCTAAAAACAAACAAAACCAGGGAACATTTTTACATACATTTCAATAAGTATAAAACCTCTAATAAGAGTCATTTGCAAGCATTGCTATGATAGTGGCTCAAGTTGACTAATAAATAAAGATGAGGCAATTAATTAACTCAAACACTTCTGTATTGCAGACCACTCAGAGACTCTCCACTACCCTCTCTTTCAATAGAGCTTTCAGATTAACTACACAATGCACACTACCTAGTGAACTAGTGAAGAATTTCAGGTTATCATTGGTTCTTTCAAGTCAAAGATGTGGGGTTCCTCCTTCTTCCTATTTTGACACTAGGGGTACGTTTACACTATGGGATTATTCCGATTTTACATAAACCGGTTTTGTAAAACAGATTGTATAAAGTCGAGTGCACGCGGCCACACTAAGAACATTAATTCGGCGGTGTGCGTCCATGGTCCGAGGCTAGCGTCAATTTCTGGAGCATTGCACTGTGGGTAGCTATCCCATAGCTATCCCATAGTTCCCTCAGTCTCCTCCATCCCTTGGAATTCTGGGTTGAGATCCAAGTGCCTGATGGGGCAAAAATCATTGTCGCGGGTGGTTCTGGGTAAATGTCGTCACTCATTCCCTCTTCCGGGAAAGCAATGGCAGACAAATCATTTCGCGCCCTTTTTCCCTGGATTGCCCTGGCAGACGCCATAGCACTGCAACAATGGGGCCTGTTTTGCCTTTTGTCACTGTCACCATATGTGTACTGGATGCCGCTGACAGAGGCGGTACTGCAGCGCTACACAGCATCATTCATTTGCCTTTGCATGATAGCAGAGACGGTTATCAGTTGTTCTGTACCGCCTTCTGTGCCATTGTAAATTGGCAATGGGATGACGGTTATCTGTTGTTCTGTACTGTCTGCTGCTGTCATGGGTGCCCCCCGCTGAGGTCAGCCGGGGTCGCAAAGACAAAAATTGGAATGACTCCCTGGGTCATTCCCTCCTTTATGTTGTATCTAAAAATAGTCAGTCCTGCCTAGAATATGGGGCAAGTGTACTAGAG
>NC_133770.1:58441345-58442791 GCF_003597395.2 Chelonoidis abingdonii
CCACGCTGGGCAAACAGGAAATGAAATGCAAAAGTTTGCGGGGCTTTTCCTGTCTACCTGGCCACTGCGTCTGAGTTCGGATTGCTGTCCAGAGCGGTCATAATAGTGCACTGTGAGATACCACCCAGAGGTCAATACCGTCGATTTCCAGCCACACTAACCCTAATCCAATATGGTAATACTGATTTTAGCGCTACTCCTCTTGTTGGGGAGGAGTATAGAAACCAGTTTAAAGAGCCTTTTATATTGATATAAAGGGCCTCGTGTGGACGGGTACAGCGTTAAATTGGTTTAACGCTGCTAAAATCGGTTTAAACACGTAGTGTAGACCAGGTCTAGGTTTCTTCATCTCACACCTCCCAGGTTTTTTGTTTGAAAAAAACTTTGGTCAACCTGTAAGGGGAGGGTAGGAGGTGAGGAAGGTTGCAGGACCTGTAACTCCACCTCCTACTTTGGGCACCAGCCTCCCCTCGCTTACCATCTCTGGTGTGTCTGTCAGACTCTTTGAGACAAGGACGATCTTTATTTTGTTTCTTGTGTTGTACCTACTGCATGGTCAATGCTTAACAGATATAATTTATACTAGAAATTTATGTCAAACCATGGAAGTACAGGAAGCTTACAAAGCACTAGTAGCTAATACTAATCTGGTTTTAGCATCGAGTTATTTTATTCCCCACTCCAACACAATAAAAAAAACCCTCTCTCTCTCTCTCTCTCATACACCCCTAGACATCTGCCAATACATTAATTGCCGGAGAACAGTTTGCATGAGGCTCGATACTCATGGCTACAGGAGAATCAGAGAAAATGAACAACAAATCTCCTAAGCAATCAAAGAGCTCAATACATTCTCCCTTTAAAAGCAAAGAATAGTATATTCAGATAAGTTCCAGAACACTAGATATTTCAGAGACACTGAAATTTTGAGTCACTCACCTCTCAGCCACTGGTTCAAATTGGACCCAGTAGGTAGTGAAATTTGCTTCCCTCTAACAGTTGATCAGGGATCTGTATTAAAGTGAATGAGAGTTTCAGTGGCATGCTTCCTAGCATTATCAGCTGTGGTGTTAACAATTGACCATTCACAGATAGCACTACCCAATCTCCCTTCAAGGTGCCCCCTTCAGCCTAAGGTTGGGACACACACGCAAGGGAAGCCACAACACAGGGAACTTGCACAGAGTCTGCTCTATTATACTGCCAACCAGGCAGATATCATGCATGCTAAAAGTCACTTTAGAGAAACAATTGTTTAACTGGCTTTTAAGAAAGTGAGATCATTTAAAATGAAAGAAGAAAAGGACAGATATTTAATCAAGGATGTCAAAATAGTTGGCTATAGTATCAAATATGGCACATATTGTCACAAAGGCCTGGTCTACACTATGCGTTTAAATCGATTTAAAGAGCGTTAAATCGATTTAACGCTGTACCCGTCCACAC
>NC_133770.1:58444471-58473522 GCF_003597395.2 Chelonoidis abingdonii
GGGAAAAACGGCGCGAAAGGATTGTCAGCTGAAGTTTTCCCAGAGGAAGGAATGACTGACGACATTTACCCAGAACCACCCGCGACAATAATGATTCAACCCAGAATTCCAAGGGGCAGGGAAGACTGTGGGAACTATGCGATAGCTACGGAAGAGCTACCCACAATGCAACGCTTCAGAAATCGACGTTAGCCTTGGACCATGGATGCACAACGCCGAATTACTGTGCCTAGTGTGGCCGCACGAAATCGAATTTATAATATCAGTTTTATAAAACCGATTTTAGCTAATTCGATATTATCCCGTAGTGTAGACGTGGCCTAAGAGTAAGTCTGTGATGATTCGAAAAACAATTAGAGCTTATTTAGCAAAGAGGATTTTAAAAATCCCATTCATAATATTTAAATAGTTTTGCCTCGGTAGTTTCCAGACAATATAATATGAGAGGTCACTTACACCTTTCAGTCTTCATAAGGCAATCTCCATTGCGCAAGAATCAAAACTATCTTTTCTTTGGTGGTGGCCTTATAATCCACTTGAAGTATTATTATACTGCACAGTACGTATCAAGCACTAAATTGATTGTATAGTCTTGTTCTATTTAAGATAGGTGTTTCGTCTTCTCTTGATACACAACCATAACTCCCATTAAATAATATATGTTCCTTGATAGAAGACCATTACCTTGGAGGTAAAATGTCTACAAATACATAAAAAATAATTACATCCAGGATGATATATTAATCTGTTTGGGTCCTTTAAATAACTCTCTTCTCCTTGTTCCCCATTGATTCTCTAGGGTTTGACACTCATTTCTCCTTTTTTCATTCTTGCTTGCCATCTTCTGAGGTTTAATTTGATATAAAATACTGAGCTTCAGCAGTATAACATTTTACACATAATGCAGCATTAAGGAAGTGCCATGTTTCATGAAGACTCTCCCACAAAGATGAGAACCAGCTGGAGGGAATGAGATAGGGAATACAGGCTCAATTATAGCAACATCAGTGCTGTGTTTACTTTACATGTTATTTCCTCTTGTCAGCAAAGTGAATCAGTTTTACTAACTTGCCCCAGTCACTATTGACTCATCTGTTTCCCTTCTTCCCCTTAAATGGTGCCTTCTTCTCTTTCTTTCCTATCAGTGGTGTTCATGCTCTTACGTCCCCACAAAGAGTGAGGCTGATGCTGCTTAGGAAGGAGTCAGGCAATAAAATAGAACATATTCCTTCATTCCATTCCTCTGTCCACCATGCTACCTCATCCCTCTTCTGGTGCTAAGGGTTTGGAGACAGGTTACTGTTATCCTCTTCCTTTCCCCCGTAAATGCCAGAAACCAGCAGCTGAATCTGCTTCTTTATTTGAAATGGCCCCATGCGGCCAGAGGCCATGTTGACTTTTGTATTGAAAGATGACGAAAGCAGTGGTGACTAAGAGAAAACTTGCAACAGCTCTAGCACTGCTAGCAGAAGCCCAGGAAGCTTCCCATCAGCCAAAAAAGTCAGTCAGGGGACAACACCCCCTCATTAGAAAAAAGAAAGGAGCCATGATTCCACTCTGAGCACCCCAATACACACAGGAACAGGAGATACACAGTCTACAACATCCCTTCCCACATAAGCCAAACCCATTCTGCAGGCTGGTACTGATTGGTAGCAGTGCTAAGGACTCAAGTACAGCAGATAGTAATTTTAGCTGTGCCTTGGGCAGGTCACAGAATCATTGAGGCATGACCCTTTTGCTGCCCCCTGATGCATGGTCATGTAAGGGCAAGACACGATTTGCCCTTGAATATTTTAAGTGTCAGTTTGTGTTTCAGTCTAAGAATCCAGGTCACACATACATCTGCTCTGAGGCGAAAATACTGTATATAAAGGTAGTGAAATTTAAAAGTATTTACTTACATAATCAGCAGTTTTTAGTGAATAGGTTTTTTGATCTAGAGAGCTCCCATACAGCTGGGTTAAACAGTTGGAAGCATTTGTCTTTAGGATGCTAGCATATCAATTACTATGTTTATGTTAAGATACTTACGCTCAAACCAATATATAGGCCCTAAAGTACTTAGGTCTTTCTTGTAGGCAGCACCTGAACCATCACTATTGTACTCCATAGCATAGTTAGATCTGGAAAAGTTAATCATTTAATCAGATCTGCTTTAAAACCCGTTACCTCTGGGCTCCCCTGTACACCAATGAAGTCTGTTTACACATGACATATGAATGTTTAAAGAGTAACTATCAATTATGGCCAGGCAGCAGTTTAGAAAGCAAACTGAGAACTAGGGCAGAAAACCCAGTTAAGTATACACCACTTCACTCCTTAGCTTAGTGGGTAAAGAAGGCAGACTACACATTAACGAGGCTCATGCACATTATCTGGATTTGGTGCCCCGCAGCATTGTCTTCTGTGTTCTTTCAACATTTGAATAAAATTGGCAAACACCAGTGCAATAGTCTGTGGTCACCTTTAAGTTCTGCCCTATTACTGTCTGTGACATTTACTGTTCGCTCACATGGCTGTACCCCAGTATATTTAATCAAATTGTTGGAAAAAATCATTGGCACTAAGTTGGTTATTAGCATCAGGATCATGCACTGCCAGTCCATCGCTGAACAAACACCTCCTCTTAGTGCTGGTACACAGATTTCAGTGTCAGCATCCCAGATCATCACTGACTAGTTTAATTTGTTTTTTAAAATCATACATTTGGAAGACCCAGGCTAGAAGTCCTTCCTCAGCCAAAACTCTCAAAGACTTCAGAATTGGGCCTTTAGAGCTGTCATTTATTGCTATTCAATTCACCTGACTTTCAAAATAATTTTTTTTTTCAGCACACTGCATTATCCAAGGAACCAGTTGCCACTCCAGTAGAGAGGCAAGGTGGGGTGGGGAGGAAAATAACATCTTTCTTAACATTTCTTTTGAGGGGCAAAGATTTTGTACTTTAATTGCCTTTGTGGCAATGTACTTTGAGCCCTTTGCAATTAATGGAACAATTCTCTAGGTAGAGCTAGGGCTGGACAAATAAATTATCTGTAACTAATTTAGCCATTTTTTCTGTTTGTGAACTACAGGTTTGTTGCATTTTATGCTGGGGTTACATTCCACAGTCAGCGCGTAAAGCAAAAATCGGAGTATAGTCAAAATTACATTGAATGTAATGGCAGGCAGAATCACCCACACTACAGGTACAGTATTAAAATTGTTATTTTTCTCTTTTTTTTGCCAACGGCATAAAGCTAAAATCGCGCATGTTAAATGCGCGTAAGATGCATCAGACTTGTATCCATAAAGTCAAAGGAATATTTATGAGTTGTTTCTGAATTATTCCCCTGTGCTAATTATAACCATTGCTTGGTACTCCAACAGTAATCAAACCTATTGTCAGCCCAGTTCAATCTTCCAAAATAGCAATTATATCCATTAGCAACCTAGTTGTCCTCCTGATCTCCTCTTTATGGTTTCTGCAAGACAATCCACCTTTCCAAAACCAGCAGTGCTCTTTTGCTGATCTTTTATGATGCTGATCAGTAGCATTCCTGAGCTCTCTCTCCATTTATGGTTATTTTCAGTCTAATTTTCTAGATCTTGAGGTTAAAACCCTTTGGGAAAGTGCCATACAGCATATAATTGTATTGCCTATAATTGTATTTTCTATAACAAGATCATACTATCTGTAAATCTGTGATGGGGTAAAATCATTTAAAGTCAGCTCTGGTTTGTCTGAATCTGAATCCTTCCTATGCCATCAGACATCACTTAATTGCACAAACAAGCTCCACTATCCCTGTCTATCCTGGGCTGCTCTTTATATGTCCGTTCGGTTAAGTCCCTCTGAGTAAGTTTGAAGGAGGGATTCATTTAGTCATCCCCCTTTGTGTGTTCTTCTAGCTGCCCAACTGCACATCTGGCATGGCAAACTGTGGCAGGGTCCCATCCCAGAGCACACTCCCTTGTGGCATGGCATGGCCATACAGGCAAGACATCCTCAGTCACTTGCTTCTCCCTAACAACTTGTTCACAGCTCAGATAGTCCGTTTCCTGGAGTCCAATTTGTTAAGTCTTTAAATAGAGATACTATCCCCTTTGGTCTCAGGCACTAACACTTTCTGCTTGTTAAGGGGTTGTCATAAACAGATAGTTAATGGTTAATGTCTCTTTTACCTGTAAGGGGTTAACAAACAGTGAACCTGGAACACCTGACCAGAGGACCAATCAGAAGGACCCAGAGGACCCAGAACACTCTGGGTTCTGAGAGTGACCAGACATACATACAGGCTCTGTAATCTTCCGTTCAAATTTTAGTAAGTACAAATTAGAAAGGCGGTTTTAGTTCTTTTGATTGTTTTCTTTTATTTGTGTAAGCAGAGTCAGGATGAGCTGTTACCCTGACATCTGGTGTGTGAATTATGGGAATGTGAAGAATGTCTGGCATTGTGAAATCTCGAATATTTGCATAGGCACACCCAGGCAAAGGAGCCCAGCAAAGAGCCTGGGAAATGGTTATTTTGACTTTGGATCCCATTTCTTCATTATTGGGGCAGGATAAATAAAGTGTTTGGCCACCCTGATTTAATGTGATGAGGAACTACGAGACTGTTCTTATAACAGACATGTCTCAATATAAAATTAAATGACAACGATGCTAGACAAGGGACATGGGTTCACCAGTGAACTAGAGAGAGGTTTGGGGACAGGGTATCTGTGCCTGGTGGTGACAGTCCTCCTTGTGGAGCGACCAGCACCAGTTCCTTCTTCTCCTCTTTTCACTGATGGAATGTTCAGAATTGATTTTTTATTCCTTTAAGAATCTAGATGCAGGTTGCTGAGCCTGGAACTTCACTTTGGAGAATGGTGCACCTAGCACTGGGGCTCCCTAACTATGTGTGGAGTCAACTAAAGAGTTTGAATACAAAAGAGCTGAAAATCCTGAGCTGGGGCATTGAGAAAGTACTGTTGCTAACGGTGGGGGGAGACTGAAGCTATACTGCGGAACGGAGATGTGGCGGGTGGAGCAGTTTCGTAGGGATGCTGTATAGCGGACCATGGGCAGCTTTTGGAGTGCGGAAGTGGCTGGCAGATGGAGAAAGCTGTGGGACGGTGCGAGCGGCCCAAGAGCAAGCGGAGCGAGCAGGTTTGCAAAGACAACTTGGAGCAGCTCCGGGGCAGCTTGGTGGAGTGGGCAGCAGTTTGTCGAGGACGGTTGGAAGAAGGAGAGTGGAGCAGGCTGTAAGATGGAGCAGTTGTGAGAGGAGAAAGCAAACCTAGGAGAGGGCAGGCATTTGGCCCGGACCACGTAAGGTCCCCACTTTCACCCCCTCAGGCTGGGGAAGGGGACCTCTACAGAAGACTCTTGAATTCTGGGGTGGCATTGACCAGAGACTTTGGTTGTTGACTTGAGTGATGGGACTCAAGACCTAGGGGAAAAGGACATTGCCACATGTACTTCGGGATGGGTTTTTGTTTATGGGTTTGTGTTATAACTCTGTTTGTGGTGTTTCTCCAATGGGATGCCGCATGTTCCTTCCTTTATTAAGAGATTTTGCTACACTCAGACTCTGTGCTGTGCGAGAGGGGAAGTATTGCCTCCTAGAGGCGCCCAGGAGGGTGTGGTATGTAAGTGTCCCAGGTCACTGGGTGGGGGCTCGAGCCCGGTTATGCATTGTGTTACTGAAACGGAACCCCTGGATACTGAACCCGGTCCTTGTTGCTGCCAACTCAGAGGGGCAGAAGGGTTACATTTGCAAATGTGTATTTGACTGGAAGGATTTTAATGTGTATTTTGCTGAAAGGATTTTAATTTGTACTTGTATACTTACTAGGAATACCCTCCCAGTCTGTCTATAAGCTGAAAGACCCTGTAACATTTCCAACTTGATTTTACAGAGACATTTTTTACTTTTTCTTTCTTTTATTAAAAGCTTCTCTTTTTTAAAGGACCTGATTGATTTTTTTCCCCTTGTTAAGGCTCAAGGGAATTGAGTCTGTACTCACCAGGGAATTGGTGGGAGAAAGGAGAGAAGGGAGGGGGGAAAGTGGAATTCCTCTCTGTTTTAAGATTCAAGGAGTTGAATCACAGTGATCTTCCAGAGTAACCTAGGGAGGAAAAGCCTGGGAGAGGCAACGCTGAGGGAAAGGGTTTACTTTCCTTGTGATAAGATGCAGTGGATCTGGGTCTTGGGGGTCCTCTAGGAAGGTTTTGGGGAGACCAGAGTGTACCAGGCACTGGAAGTCCTGGTTGGTGGCAGCCTGTCAAATCTAAGCTGGTAATTAAGCTTAGAGGAATTCATGCTGGTACCCCATCTTTTGGACACTCAGGTTCAGAATGGGGATTTGTACCATGACAGGGGTGCACAGCCCTGCTCTGTAGGGTTGTGCAGTGCGTCTCTCAGGGTAAGAAATTCCACAGCCCACCTTCCTGAGGCTGTACACTGCTTCTCCGCAGCCTTCCCTCATTGATGTGCAGTGGTTCAAACCAGCTCATCCGTAGCTGGGTTTCAACCCTGCTTCATGGAGCCTCCCTTCTCTCTCCTCCTGGCTCTCCAGAGGCTGAATTGCCACCACAGCAGAAGGCCTGATTTTAGCCACATGAATTGCCTGTCATATGACTATTTTATCCACCTAGGAAGGCAAACCAAATGTGTCACAGGTTGAGCTGGATCCATCACCCCTACAAGGGCCAGTCTCCCTTGGCAGGATTCACAAAGGGACTTAGACATTGCATCATGACACCTAACTTTTAGGCACCTACAAAGTCCTAGGAACAACACTGCAATTCACAAAGCCTGGGTTGGGTGCTGAAGCTCCCTCTACAATGAATGGGGAAAGAGAGGTGCCTAAGAATGCAGTCTACGAAAGCCATCACATATAGGTGAGGAGTTGCCTAAGCTAGCCAATGGAGATGATAAAGAGAGGTGTATGGGCTAAGTCCCACCTCTCCCTTGGAAATAGATACCTATCTAGCTGCAGGAAGGTGCCCAGCTCTGTGTGAAATCTACGAACGGAAACCTTCTGCCTGGAATCAGGTGGCTTAGGTGCCTAAACAGTTTCTTGCAGGAATGAGATAGGTGCCTGCCTCGCTGCATACAAAATGGCTGACAGAGGAGGAAGTGGTGGTGCCCATCTTATAACTTTAAGCCCAATAATTAGAGCTCTCACCTGGGATGTGAGACCCAGTTTCAGTGCCTGGATTCTCTTCTGGAGGGGAAAAAAGGATTGCCCACCTCTGAGCACAGTAGTCTAACTATTGCATTATGGGATATCTTGATGTGGGGCTCCTTTAATCTCTCCTATTTCACCATGGATAAATGAGTGAGACTCATTTGAGCAGGTGGACTGGATCTGGGGTGTCTCATATTTTTTCTCAGGCTATTGCCCAATGACTAATGGTTTAGTGTCATTGGGTGAGAGAGAGAAAGGACCCCTCCACCTCCACCAAAGGGGAAAATTGAACTTGGGTCTCCCACATCCCAGGTCAGTGCTCTAACCACAGAGCTAAGAGTTATAATATCAGCACCACCTCATCCCACCAGATTTTTAATGAGACCTAATTCAGTAGCTGTGCTCAGAGGCTGCCTACCAGATCAGGCCTTCCACAAGAGCTAGACTGCCACATGTCTGCCTGCCTTCCCTAGGTTTAAGAGTCACTTTGGTGCTTTGACAGGAGATAGGCATCTGGGCACCTAGCAGGAGGCAAGCATATGCATGCTCAGATACAGAAACTTAGGCGGCAAGTGAGCTTAGGCACCTACAGGATTTGGTGAGAGTTTTGTGGGACTTTGGTGCCTACATGCCTTTATGAATCCCACTCCCTGTGACACACTTGCTCTGTTTTCCTCATCACCACATGTCCTAAAAATTGCTATCTTCTCTTCTGGGTAACTTTAGAGATAAGAGGTTGTATGCTGTTATACATTCATTCCATTTAATGCCCAATATATTTAAGACATTTAGATGTCTGTCTATAACTTAGGTGGATTTTTAGCTTTCATATCCATATGTTTACAGTCTGGCCTTTAGGTTGTATATTTTCTATGACCAAATCTTGTTGAAGCTGATAAATGCAGCTGCCACCTTCCAAGTTTGACACATTATTTCCTTCTGGAATCTCCATTGGCATGAATGTTACGGTCACAGAGTGCAACTACTTGTATTCTTTCGCAAAGTAATACTTAAGATGGGAGTTGCTCATTAGATTTTTTTCTTCACAACTATAAACCACAATTTTAGCCAGTGTCTTTCTTTACTTGTATGTTGGTTAAGCTGTCACTTAGAACAGCTAGTTCATCAGCAAAATCTAGATCTTTTAGTGTTGCAGTATTGACCCATATGGTGGCTGTGTTGTATCTACACTGTCTCATAATGAAGTCAATGGCAATGCCAGAGAGCAGAGGTGACACGGCATCCTTGTTTGATGCCCTCTGTACTGGACTACTTGCCTAAGTCTATCTTTACTTTAAGTGTGCATGCCGCACCTTAATATAAAAGCCTTAATTATGTTATTTATTTTTGTTGACATACCATAACACTTTGAGATGTTCCAGAGTGAGTTGTGATTGGAGGATGTCAAATGCTGTCTTGAAATCAATTAAGTTTATGATGAGGGGGTTTTACCATTCAGTGCTTGTTCTTAGGCTGAAATTCTGGCCAACATACGATCTTTTGGACCTAAATCCAGCCTGCTCTTCACTTAGATTCACCTCAACTGCTTCTTTTGTTCTGCTTAAGAGGATACTGCAGAAAACATTAGCTATCACTAGAAGGTGCAATTGCATTGTTGCAATTGCTTAGATCACCTGATCTTTTGTATTTCTCATTACTCTGGAGGCTTTTCCTGGTCCTATAATTTGTTGAAGTCGTCAATGATTTTAATCAATGGTCTCATAATTCTGGTTTTTACATTCTAGAATCTATTAAAAAGACAACAAAAGCATTGTTTCCGTTTTGTCTGCATTTTACACTTTGGATTTAAATTTAACCTCTTTATATTCGTTGGTTTATTACAGAATATTACTTTAAATACAAAGGGGTCCCTCCCAATTTCCACTGCTTTAAAAATAATTGTTATTTGTAAATATTCAGTGAAGAAATTATATATTTGGTTGTCCTTTACAGAAATAATTGATCATGTGTATGGAATTTACCTTTCTTGTTTGCTGAGTGAATCAACTGAGTCAGTATCTTTGGGGAAGAGTCTTGTTGATTCACTTATATTCCCTAAGTTAGTTTTATCATAACTCTTGTGGAAAAAAAAAGTTAAGCTTACCATCATACCCCTGGTAAGCTTAACTTACCATCATACTCCTGGCGACAGTTTCTTAGCTTGTAGAAATTTACAGTTTACAGCAGCTGATGATTTCTTCCCAGGCATTCTCCTTCCTCTAACGTGAAAAGCTTTCCGCCTCTCATACTAATAACGAAATGAAAGAAATGTTTTAAAATTAATTCGAGGTTCATTTCATGCTCTCCCATTCCTCATTCCTCCATCTTCCTCTGTTTGTGATTTTTCTTTCCTCAAATGAATTTTAAAGTGATTTATCTGGCAAAAATCTAAGCCCTTCTCTCTTTTCTTTGTTCTTCAGTCTCTAGCTTTTAAAGAAGAGCATTTTAAAACAACTGTTTCCAATACTGTGGGGGCTTGTAAGAGTCTCCACTTAAGGTCTGGTTGGGAAGCGTGGCCTAGTGATCATGGCCACAATCTCAGATTGCCAAAGGAGTTGTGGGGAGGGGAGCCCAGGCCCTTCCACTCCACCAGGCTCCAACCCAGGGCCCTTTGGGCTGCCAGTAGCCTGGCAACCAAGACTACTTAAGGCTGTCCTCCCTGAGCCTCTCCTCTCGTTTCCCCTCCTGGGTCACCTCAGTCCAAGGCCTTCACCTGGGGGGAAAATCCAAATCACAAGGAAGCAAGAGGGAGATGCCATTGTCCAGGGCCACAGGATACTTCCCTCTTTGCTTGCCTCTGCAGAAGGTCCTCCCTTTCCTCACAGAGGGCCTCTTTGGGCAGCTATGTCAGAGGCTTTAGGTTTCACTCTGCTCTGCTGGAGCTGTGGCCTGCAGGTCTGCTCACCTTCAGCACTGCTCTCCATCTGAGCTAATTTGATGCCTTTTAATTCCTCCAGCAGATGGAGCATTTGCTGCAGGTGTGGCAGGGCAGGGCTGGCTGAGCCCAAAATGAGCCTTTAAGTCCTCGTTGCTCAGTCTGAGGTTTGTACACCCCACCACAGGCATCTTTCCTTTCGTCTCTCAGAGCACCAGTTCATCACTGGCTTTCCTTCCTTCTATGATGGGGAAGTCATCTTCAGAAGGAGCTCATGGGTCAATGAATTTTTCTATACCTGATCATTACAGTCAGTGATTTCTTCATAATCCACACACTCAGAACTTTTTATCTCTGGGTAATCTGTGATTCAAACAGCATTTTCCTCAAGTCTTGTGCCTTGTGGCAAGCCTAAATGATACTGGCATGTCTCGCATAAAGTGTTTACCTTGAAGACAGGAAGTTTAATATCATAAAGCTTTGATCGACCCATTAGTCTAGGCTTAGCATTGAGGCAGCCAAACTACTGTAAGCGTGAAATCAAAACACTTTCTTCATTTGAACTTCTCAGTTCTCTTTTCAATTGATCTTCCTCTGTCACCTTTTGTATTTTGCTGCATCTGAAATCTACCTCATGTTTAGTTCCCTGCTCCAATGCTGAACATACTTAGACCTATCATTCCTTGGACATCATCTATCATGGAAGTCTGAATTTCAAGACAATCATCTTTGTTTCGTTGTATGGCTTTCTCAGAATTCTCTCTTTTGTTGAAGTATTCATGATTTCCTGTTTCTAACTAACAGCAATTCCTACCATCCTCTGTCCGCATATGCTGCCTGTTTCAGCTTGATTTGTCACTTTTTTGTCATTTCCATTTGCCCATTATGACATGGAACTCTTCTGTAATGGTTTTAGAGAGGATTTATTGACCATGTCACAGTTTGTGCTGATAGTCATATTTTTCTCTCCCTCTTTTTCTGTCTGAACAGTTATTTACTGGTGCATAAAACAGAATGATTCTCACTTTGAAATTCATGTTGAGTTCTCAATGACTTGGTCATATTTTGTCTGAAGGACTTTTAAAATCCTCCACTTTGAAGTCAAGATTATTTATGCATGTCCTTAGTGCTGAATTTCTTTTCCCAAGCTGATAAAGCATTTTATAATTTTAGAAGAGGTCTCTTCTTCCTCTTTCAGTTAATCAAACTGCATTTCCTTCCCCCCATTTTGGATTGTTTACTTTCATCTCTGCTTGTTTACAGACTGCTGTTGATGGTAATATAGCATGCAATATACTATGTCTAGAGACTACAATATCCTTTGCACTGTACCAGCAGAGGATGACATGATCCTCAAAGAGCTTACCCTCTAAATTAAAAGACAATATAGTTACATATCCCACAACAGATGAAGGCCCAATCTCAAATCATTGCAGATTTCTCCCCAGTTTTCACTCTGGTGGATTACCCTTTAAAGGCTTCATGGAACTCTTTTAGAAGGACAGTGCTTTATGAAGAGAGAAATACCAATGAAGTTATAAAGTTGCTAACCCTCCAGGATTGTCCTGGAGTCTCCAGGAATTATCTTTAATTCAAGATCATTCTTTAATGTCTTGTGATAAAACCTCCAGGAATTCATCCAACCAAAGTTGGCAACTCTAATGAGGTACTAACTTTCTGAGCCTAGTGATTGTGTCCTACATTTTTGTACAATCTTTCCTATATTCTTGTTCTCACACACACCTCAAACAAGCCTTGGCTGAAATCAGCTGTACAGAATTTGAGTCTACAGGAGTTATCATCTGCACATCCTGTAAACAAAACAGTGAGGATGGAGAATCGGCCCATTGAGTTCAACAGGACTAACTGCATGATTAGGTAAGCAGAATTTGACACAGATTGGGCCATAATAGAATGCTCTTTGGGGGGTAACTGTATGCTAATAAGCTGGTCTGATAAGTTACTAGGATAGAGTTTGTGAAGGTCAAAGTATACCATAACTTTTCTGTTCAATATGGACAAGATACACAGATACAATAGCTCACCACACCCACTTTCACACGAACATCTATATTATGTTGAATATTAATACATCCCAGAAGCAGATGCCATATTTTAATTAGATAACTCAGTAATGAAAAACTACATATTTCTGTGCATTTTATATCTGTATATTTTATATCTGTATAAATTATACAACTTTAAGTAGATTCTGACGTTATCTACACTATATAGCACATACCTTTGCAGTGAGACAGTTATTTGAAATGAAACAATTCAGTAATTTACCTGACAGCTGATGTTGGTTCAGAGCTAACTGTTTAAATTTTTTTTTTTTAATAGGAAGTTCAAGTTGGTGTATAGTTTTGAAAGAAAAAATTAAACTCTGCAGGAAAAAAGTCACTCAGGAAGTTAAAGCTGAAAGAAGCTTTCACTTACACAAATGAAGATAAGTAAACTCTTGATTACCTCTGCCACAAATATCTGAGAAGAATATGTTTCACAACTTAAGCCATATGTAATTTATTCCTACATGAAAACATTCTTAGCAGTTGAAGGGAAATTTAGTTGTAAAGATGAGAGACCATGGCACAGCCTATGTGACAAGCTAGTTCACTTCTAAAACAGAAACCTTTAAAGCAGTGGCTCTCAAACTTTTCTACTGGTGACCCCTTTCACATAGCAAACCACTGAGTGCAACCCCCCCTTATAAATTAAAAACACTTTTTAATATATTTAACACTATTATAAATTTTGGAGGCAAAACAGGATTTAGGGTGGAGGCTGACAGCTCGTGACCCCCACCCCATGTAATAACCTCGCAACTCCCTCAGGGGTCCTGACCCCCAGCTTGAGAACCCCCACTTTAAAGTTTACTTAGCTTCAAAAGTTTGCAAAGTCAATGGAGAATTTTAAAGTCCAAAATAAATTAGCATACAAAGTCATTTAACGGGCTTGATAAAACTGAAAATAATGCAGATAGTCTAGAAAGGCTTGTGTCCATCATTATTCATGTGCTATTAGGGGATATCAGTGAGGAAACTGTGGGAAGCAATAGCAGCCAACTCAACCTTCAAACAACAAAGCATAGATAATAACGTAGGCCAGGCTTGTGATTGATCACTTGCAACTAGCACTTAGCAGTAGAAATGCTATAAATATTATAGGTATGAGTTTACTTACAGACCCCATTTCATCCCTTTGCAGCCGTATTCACAACATACTTAAAATTATGAGTAAGGAATAATCAGAATTGGAAATCAGATGCTTCCAAGCACTAATCTGGACTCCATCACTGACTAATTGTGTGCCCTTGGACAAGTCACTTAACCTCTCTGCCTCATTTTCCCTGCCTGTAATATAAGAATAATCCTTGCCAACCTGTTTCACAGAGGTGCTATGAAGATTAGTTAATGTTTGTACAGTGCTTTTAATGTGTAAAGCACTGTATAAATGCTACTGTCATGGAGTCTCCGGGCGATGCTCTGGAACTGCTCCCTACGAAGCCAGTCAGGACTCTGGTGAAGTCTCCTCTCTGGGAGCAGACTGTCTTCAGGGCAAGAAGCTCATATGGCTTCCACCTGCCTGGGTTTGACCCCAGAGCATTCAGCATCCTCTGCCCCTCCCTGCGCCTCCCACAGCGAGCCCACCCAGACGGGGTCCTGGGGAAGCCAGAGGGTCCTGCACCCCAACTTCACAGTCAGATGTGACAATTAGCCAGCCAGTAAAACAGAGGTTTATTTAGATGACAGGAACACAGTCTAAAACAGAGCTTGTAGGTACAGAGAACAGGACCCCTCGACTGGGTCCATTTGAGGGCACAGTGAGCCAGACAACCAAGTCTGCACCGCAGTCCACATTCTCAGCCAGCCCCAAACTGACTCACTCTCCAGCCTTTCCTCCTCTGGGCTTTGTCCCTTTCCCAGGCCAGGAGATCACCTGATTCCTTTGTTCTCCAACACCTTTAGCTATCTTCTTGCAGGGGGGAAGGGCCCAGGCCATTAGTTCCCAGGAGACAGAATGTCAGCCATTTATGCACACTGGCCCTTTGCTCTGCAACAATCACACCCCCTTATCCCACCACCTAGAGACTTAAGAAGGGCATAGGTGAAACTATAAAAGCAGCAGAGAATCCTGTGACACCTTATAGACTAAAAGATGTTTTGGAGCATGAGCTTTCGTGGGTGAATACCCACTTCGCAGATCAATTCTGACGAAGTGGGTATTCACCCACGAAAGCTCATGCTCCAAAACGTCTGTTAGTCTATAAGGTGCCACAGGATTCTCTGCTGCTTTTACAGATCCAGACTAACATGGCTACCCCTCTGATAGGTGAAACTGAGGCACCCCTACAGTATTCAGAGAAAACATTAAGAACAGTCCCACTTCATCACAGCTACATACCAGCCAAACTATTTACATAGCAAACAACATAGTGAAGAGAAAAAAACAATACTTTATTTTGTTGTTTTAAGCAGTTGGACATGATATTGCTGTATGAATTACTCTCAATTTAGATATGAGAAGTACTGTACATATATTCTGAGGAATAGGAAAAAGATCAATGGAGAATGTCAAAATGAAGAAGTGAGGAAATAAAGGGGAGATTTCCTAACTGGACAATGATCTTTACCATATGGGTGTTTTGTGGCATGTTCTGTATTGAATCAGTGGCAATGTCCCTGCTATACAAAAATCTAATATTGAACTTGCTAGATTTAGGGGACTTAGAGACAGATCTTCAGTGAAAGAATTCTCCATATCCACTGAGACCAAAAACAATCCATCATCATCAGGACTCCTTGCCTGAGCCTCAGTACCTGAATTATCATCTTATAGTAATTCAGTTACTATCTGATTTATTGGTACCAATTCCAGCTAATAGGTATGTGCTAATATTTGTGCCCTGTTTAGCTAGAACTTCCGAAGCTCATTCTGTACAGCTGTCGCATCCCCAGGGTTCTGGGACGAGGCCTGAGGTTCCTTTCAGCACATAACATCTGGATCCACTAAGATCCTTCCTCTAATGTGATTAAGTCATAGTGCTGCGATTTGTAAATTGCATGGGCAACAGAGTGCTGGCAGGTCTTCATTAATATGCTCCCAAGTTAGAGATTAGGTTAAAATACTCCCAAGAGAGTTAGATCAGAGTTTCACCCTTTACCCACAAATAAGAACAGTATGAGATGATTAATTTGGTAATAAAAGGGCAGACAAAGGTAAAAACTAATACTAATAGCAACACCTTCACATTGTTCACTATTTGTACGTGCTAGAACAGCTCTTGATAGTTGCACATTATTTCCTCAGCGAAGGAGGAGGAGTGGATAGCGAATCCTTAGCGATGTTCACCGGTAAATAAGTGTGTCATAGCAATAATAATGTGGATTCCAAACTTGCAACACCTCACACTTCTTTAAGACAAAGCCAATCTGACATTTCAAAATGATACGTCGACTTCAGCAATGCTATTCTCGTAAGTGAAGTTGTGCATCTTAGATTGATTCCCCCCCCCGCCCCACCCCAGTGTAGACCAGGCTTGAGACAGGAGAAAGAGTAATGGGGCACAGTAAAAGGAAAAGGAAACACAGCCTGCTTGTTAATACATATTTGCTCTCTGTGCATATTTGACATTGTGAGACCACACTCTTGGGCAAATTATTTCTGTTCTCAATCGGAATGGATTGTGCAGGAATTGTGCAGAATGTGGGTGCATATTATCATCACCATCTGCACAGTGAGTAAGAGTCCCTTCTCTGAGACGGACATTCACTTCTGTACTTGCCAGAATTTGACCATTTGATTTGCAGGGGCTTTTACTAAAGACTGAGGTAAATGGAAGGGGCAGTTGATTGATGATGTTGTTACTTGCAGAGCATCAGGACACCACAACTTTTATAGATATACAAAACAATAGATAATTTACTCATTATTAGATCTTTTGCATCTCCCACCCCAAGCTTGAATCACTGAAATCTCATATTCAGAACAAAAAAAATTTCTTAAGCTATGTCTGCACTTGGAGCTAGGGATGGGGGTGATTCCCAGCTCAAGCAAACATAGTTGTGCTAGGTTTGACCAAACTAATGCGCTAAAAATGATAATAGCATAATCGCAGTAGGGTGGGCAGCGACGAACGACGGCAGTCTTGCTACCCCAAGTTCATACCCACAGAATCCTGATCGTTTGTGCTGAGGGCAGCTAGCCCATGACTAGGGCCCTACCAAATTCAGGCCCATGAAAAATGCATCACAGATCATGAAATCTGGTCTTTTATGTGCTTTTACCCTAGGTTATACAGATTTCACAGGGAGACCAGCATTTCTCAAATTGGGAGTCCTGACTCAAAATGCAGGGGGGCGTTGGTTATTTTAGTGGGGTCGCGGTATTGCCACCCTTACTTCTTCATTGCCTTCAGAGCTGGGTGACTGGAGGGCGGAGGCTGTTGGCCAGGCACTCAGCTCTGAAGCCAGTGCCGCAGCAGCTGCAGTGAAATAGTAAGGGTGGCAATACCATACCATGCCATCCTTACTTCTGTGCTGCTGCTGCTGGCAGTGCTGCCTTCAGAACTGGGCTCCCGGCCAGCAGTCGGTGGTGCTGCCCAGCTCTGAAGGCAGCACCACCCCAGCAGCAGAACAGAAGTAAGGGTGGTTGTACTGCAACCACCCCCTACAATAACGTTGCAACTCCCGCCTCCCCCCCCCCATTCCTTTTTGGGTCACTACAATTACAACACTGAAATTTCAGATTTAAATAGCTGAAATAATGAAATTTGCAATTTTAAAATCCTATGACTGCAAAATTGACTAAAATGGACTGTGAATTTGGTAGGGCCCTACCCACGACGCTATCACAGCTACACTACTATTTTTTGTGTGCTAGCTCAATGAAAACTAGTAGGTAGTTCTACACAAGCTGGAAGTCACCCTTCTAGATCCAAGTGTATGGAGCCTAAGTTTCACTTCACTCTCTAGCAGAACAAAGAATGACATAAAGCTCAAAGAATAACAGAAAATGTGCTTTCCTTTTCAGTCAGCCAACCTCTTTTGAAAATAAAATACACTTAAAACCTAATTGAGCTCTCCTGTAGTTGTCACCTTTCTTCCTCAAACCCATACCTCCAAAAACAACCAAACAAACCAACCACATGCACCATATCACCACCAACCAACCAAAAAACAGATTTTTTTCACCCATTTGGAAATATTTAGTTCAGCCGAGGCCTTGGCATTACAGTTGAATGGGAACTCTATGTGGGAGACAGCCTCCCTATTTGTTCTACAAGAGACAAGCCATTCTTTCCACCCCCCAAAAATTGATCAGAAGGAAACTCAAAGAAGGAAAACTGCAGTTCTCTATCATCTTTGTGGGTTATTCCCCCATAGGGATTGATCTGAGAGTATATGAATACCATAGCAAAGTTTAATTCATGTACAATTAAAGTTGTTACAGTAAATCAAAACCCTTATTTCAAAATATATATCATCTAGGATAAAAATTTTAAAAACTACTATGCTTTAAAAAGTATGAAAATGACCAGTTGAGGAGTTACATCAATATTTTATCCATACATCAGTTAATGATACCAGCTCTCTCACACACAACATTTAAACTTATACATTCTAATAACCTTACCCTGTTATGTTTATTATCATGGATTTATAGATTCCAAGGCCAGAATGGACCACTTTCTAGTGCAACCTATATTCCTGGTTGAAATAGAGTATCTTTTTCTAAAAGATCCATTTTTGATCTAAATTGCCAGTGATGGAGAATGAACTAAAACCCTATAACATAGTTTAACAAAAAAGATATTTACATTTTATTTTAAAATTACAAGTAGTAAAGAATCCACTATAAGCCTAGTTAAGTTGCTATTAATTATCCTCACTGTTAAAATTTGTGCCTTGTTTCTAATCTAGATTTGTCTAGCTTCAGCTTCCAACCATTGGAATTTATGTCATTTTCTGCAAGATTTATGAGCTGCGGACTATCAGAAATCTCTTCCCCACATAGATCATGGTTTACAAGTATCAAGTCACCTCTTAATCTTCCCTGTGGATAAACTAAATATTGACTGAGGTTCAGTCTCTCCCTGCAAGATACGTTTTCCAGACCTCAATTTTTGTAGCTCTTTTCTCAACCGTTTAGATTTTCCAACATTCTTTTGGGAGAATAGGCATCACTTTATCCTATAAAGATATGATTAATGCCACTTTCCCACTAGATATTCCGGGGATCACATTTGCCATCTTAGCTACAGCACTACAGTGGAAATCCATTTTGAATTGGCTATATACCCCAACCCTTGAGTTCCTTTCAGTCACTACTTTCCAGGATACAGCCCCCTTTTTATGTAAGTGTCACCCACACTCTATTTCTAGATGTATGACCAGGGACGGCTCTATCTTTTTTGCTGCCCCAAGCATGGCAGTCAGGCAACCTTCAGCGGCATGCCTGCGGGAGGTCCGCCGGTCCTGCAGCTTTGTCGTACCTGCCACCGAATCCGCGGGACTGGCGGACCTCCCGCAGGCAAGCTGACAAAGGCAGCCTGCCTGTCGCCCTCGCAGGGACCAGCAAGGTGCCCCCCATGGCTTGCCGCCCCAAGCACACGCTTGGAGCGCTGGTGCCTGGAGCCGCTGCTATATACGGCCTTGCATTGTGTGTGATAAACCACCATACACAATGAATCTCTGAGCAGTAATTCACAGCAGAGGTACTTACCACCAATCTGCTTTGAATCATCTCTACACTCATAGGGATGCCTAATGAAAGTGAAAACTCTGTTTGCATATCATATTGTATGTAAGAAAATTGAGGACATGCTTACCCCAATAATAGTGCAAATAAATATTTTTCTGTTGAGAGTGAATGTAGTGTCCATGAAAGTAAGGAATGAAATTACTCTTGTACAAGCTTCTCTGTGCAATTCACCCCTAGCCTGCAACACCTCTGACAATGTGAAGCTTATTTTCTTTTGAGCAAAATCTAGTAACTAAAGCCCTGCACAGATACAAAATTTGTATCTGCATCCAATCTGGGATCAGCAAACATAGTCCATGGATATCCACATCTGCAGATATAAAGTGGATATTCGCAGGTTTACAGGGCTCTACTAGTAACTCTCTGGTTGCTTTGTGGATTGCATAAAGAAGAGCAGGATGAGATCCGCTCAGATTTACTTTTGCAAAACCAAGTCAGGATTTGGATTCAAGTTTAGAGGTATTTAGATTTTCTGCAAGTGCAAATCCCACCTCAGCACTTAGCCCCTAACAGTTAAGATCAGATCTACCAGTGATGTAAACCAGAATAGCTTCATTCAAGTCCATGCTCATTTACAATAGCTCAGGATTCGGCTCAAAGTCTTCAGATCTAGGTGCCTGATTTGGGGCTGTGTGTAGAAAGTGGAATCCATCTCCCATTCCATTAGCAGCTGGCAGGGTTGTAAGCACAGCTCCTGTAAGGCTGCTATTCAACTCTATGCAAGGGGAAAGCATTCTCGTTCAGTCAATGCTGAACCGGGACCTGCAAAGCCAGACAAGGAGGCGGCAGCGGCTACAGCAGAGCAGCAACGAGAGTGATGAGGACATGGACACAGAATTCTGTCAAACTGCGGGCCCCTGCACTTTGGAGATCCTGCTGGCAATGGGGCAGGTTCTACCCATTGAACGCTGATTTTGGGCCTGGGAAACAAGCACAGACTGGTGAGACCGCATAGTGTTGAGGGTGTGGGATGATTCCCAGTGGCTGAGAAACTTTCCCATGAGTAAGGGCACTTTCATGGAACTTTGTGACTTGCTTTCCCCTGCCCTGAAGCGCCAGGGTATAGTGTGACTGTGTTTGTTTCTCCTTGATTAAACCCACCCCCCTTGATTGACTCATTCCCTGTAAGGCACCCACCCACTCAACCCTTTGATCACAGCTTGCTGTCTAAGGAAATAAAGTCACTCATTTAAAAATCATGTATTCTTTATTACTTAATTATAAAAAGAGAGAGAGAACTGACAAGGTAGCCCGGGTGGATTTCAGGAGGAGGATAGTAGGGAAGGAAAAGGCCACTAAAAAAATTTCATAATAATGAGAGCCTTTTGGTCGGGCTGTCCACTGGGGTGGAGTGGGTGGGTGCACAGAGCTTACCTCCACAAGTTCTTACTCGTCTGGTGGGTGAGGCGGCTAAGGAACATGGTGAGGGGGGAGGGTGGTTACACAGGGGCTGCAGCGGCACTCTGTGGTCCTGCTGCCATTCCTGAAGCTCCACCATATGCCAGACGATGTCAGTTTGATCACGCAGCAGCCCCAGAGTTGCATCTCGCCACCGCTGATCTTCCTGCCGCCACCTCTCATCTCGAGCATCTCTCCTCTCATCTCGAGCCGTTCCTCCTGTTCTCACGTTGGTCCCTCCTGTCCTCACAGTTACTAGCATCTTTCCTGTACTTTGCTACCATGTCCTTCCACTCATTCAGATGAGCTCTTTCATCGCGGGTCACTTCCATGATTTCCAACAACATTTCTTCTCGCGTCTTTTTTTCCCCATCACCTTATCTGAGATAGCCTTCGGGACAGAGTAGGGAGGCTTGAAAAATTTGCAGCTGCATGAGCGAGGGGAAAAAAGGGAGAGAAGTATTTAAAAAGATACATTTTAGAGAACAATGGTCATACTCTTTCATGGTGAACAACACTATTCACCTTACATAGTACATGTGTTTTCACTACAAGGTCACATTTTGCATTTGAATATTGAGTGACTGCAGCTTTGGTGTTACAGATCACCGATGCAGGTCCGGACAGCAGAATTCCTACCATTGAGGACGGAATAAAGCAGCGCTGCCCAGAAACCTTCTGCAAAGGCTTTTGGAATACCTCCAGGAGAGCTTCATGGAGATGTCTCTGGAGGATTTCCGCTCCATCCCCAGACATGTTAACAGACTTTTCCAGTAACTGGGATGCATTCGCAGCCGGTACAAGTCCTCAGGGCAAATTAATCATTAAAAAACGCTTGCTTTTAAACCATGTCTTATATTTACAAAGGTACACTCACCAGAGGTCCCTTCCATGGCTTCATTGTCTGGAATAGTTGCTTGGGAGGACTGGGAGGGTAATTCCGTCAGGGTGAGAAAAAGCTCCTGGCTGTTGGGGAGAACGGAGTGCTGTGTGCTCTCTACAAGCTCGTCGTCCTCTTCCTCCTCATCTTCCCCATCCGCAGAACCCTCAGCAATGGCTGAGATTACCAGCCCCACCTTGGAATCCATGGACAGGGGTGGGGTAGTGGTGGCGGACTCCCCTAGAATTGCATGCAGCTCAGCATAGAAGTGGCATGTTTTCAGCCCTGCCCTGGACTTTCCGTTTCCTTCTTTGGTTTTCTGGTAGGCTTGTGTGAGCTCCTTAACTTTCACACGGCACTGTACTGAGTCCCTGGTGTGGCCTCTCTGCATCATGGCCTCGGAAATTTTTTCTAATGTTTTTTCATTTCATCTTTTGGAATGGAGTTCTATTATCAAGAAATCCTTTCCCCATACAGCGATCAGATCCAGTACCTCCCGTGCAGTCCATGCTGGAGCTCTTTTTCGATTCTCAGGAGACTGCATTGTTATCTGATAAGCTCTGCGTGGTCACCTGTGCTGATGATCTCTCCACGCTGGGCGAACAGGAAATGAAATTCAAAACTTCACGGGGCTTTTCCTGTCTACCTGGCCAGTGCATCTGACTCCAGTTTGCTGTCCAGAGCGGTCAAAATGGTGCACTATGGGATAGCTCCTGGAGGCCAATACCATCAAATTGGGGCCACACTAAACCTAATCCAACATGGCAATACCAATTTAAGCGCTACTCCCCTCGTCGGGGAGGAGTACAGAAATTGGTTTAAAGAGCCCTTTATATCAATATAATGGGCTTCGTTGTGTGGACAGGTGCAGGGTTAAATTGGTTTAATGCTGCTAAATTCAGTTTAAACGCGTAGTATAGACCAGGCCTGAGAAAAACAAACATGTTGCACCAGGTCAAAAAAACTGCTTGCCTCCAAACAGCATCTAGCAGCCTCATTGAAAACCAAATTTAGAGAATGTGCACTGCAAGGAACAAAAAAAGCCCTAGAATTGATTTCCATCATTCTCCTTTGCACACCATTCTCTTTACCCTTCATATTTCTTCCATTATCATAGCCTTGGCCACATAAGTTTTCAACAGATAATGACATTGTTTCAAGCTCTTGTAAAATAGTTTCAGTCAGAAATGCTCCAGTCGTCTCCTTCAGTGGTACAAAACCCAAAAAATGTTCCTTTATGAGCACTTCAACATTAATCCTCATCTGAAGACTTCCATATCGACAAAACAAATGATCGTCATTTGTTCAACATGACTTAGATCTGCTGTACAGTCCAGTATTATTGAAAAGTTTTTTGCAGAATGGGCAGTTTTTACAATTTTCTTTTTAATGGCATTTGCTAGGATTTGAATCAGGTCATTCTGCATTTTTTTCCCTAAATAATGAACCTGTGTTTCAGTTATTTTACGTAGATGCTCCTTCATGACTGGATCAAATAATGCTAGGTATTCAACAAACTTTAAAAAGTTTCCATTACCTGGAGTGTGTAATTTTTCATTTCTACCACGGCCACAGAATGCTAAATTTTGCCCACCGAGAACTCTCACTAAAGCAATCAGATGCTCTAATATTTGTTGCCAATATTCATTTTCCTTGATCCCATGTAAATTTTTGATAGTTTTTTCTTTTTTCAATCCTAATTCAAGTTCTTTCCAATTCTGAAAACATTCCTCCTCTCCAAGTAAAATTCCTTCATCTGGGTACTGTGAACTGCTTCCATCTTTATTTGGATTAAAGAGGAGATATTTCAGGAAGGATACCTGCTGTTTTGCTTGGTCCTTTTTACTTCTCAGCCTTTCGTTTAAGATACTCAGCTCCTGAGGGTTTTCTTTTTCCTCTTTCTGCCATGGGGCATTTGAATAGTTATGTACTGTGCTCCCGACTGCAAGCATTATAGCATTAAGGATGACTGACAACCACATGATTGGCAAATTTAAATCACATTGCAGCCATTCCAACACATCTTCTCACTGCTTAAAGATCCAGTGATTAGTAACATACACTCACTTACCTATTAAAACAGTTACAGCATTTACGTGGATACAAAATGATCTTTTTCGACATTATAACCCAACACTGGTTGTTTGGAAAGTAATCCCCTTCCTCCCGCTTGGAGTATGACATCATCACTTTTTTAGTCTATATTATACTGTCACTTTTCTTTTATGGATCTTGTTTATTATATGTGAACCAGTTATAACACAGAAAAGTTTATAATTATACAGCCAGATAATAATGCTAAGGTTTAATAATGCTTAAATATACTCACATTTTGAATTTATAATGCTGAAAGATGATTTCTTTATTCTTTGACACCTAGAAACAATTTTCCACACTATTTGCTTGATTCTTAACCATCTACCTGCAACCTGTGTTAAAATGACCATTTGACATGTATCAACTCGCGATATCTCCGCTCTACATGAATTTCCAGCTATGCGACCTTGATGTATATTCGAGTTAGGTGTCACTAGCACTGCAGCTTTAGCCACTGGCAGATGTGTTTCATTGTGGCTGAGTTATTGCTTATCAAAATTGCGGAGTGGGTCATCTTGACCCTACATTGCAAATTGAAATTTTTTTTTGCTAAAATATTATTTATTTTTGCAGTACATAAAAGATTTGACATATTAATAAATTCTCAGAAATCTAGAGAAATGAATTATATTTCATATTCCGTCCATATTCACACAGGAATTGAAATAACGACATCTTCGTTATTTGTATTTTTTTCTTTTCCTTTTTTCATTTTTTTAAATTTGATTTTTTTTCCTCGAATTTGGCGCCCCATACCTTGGCACCGTAGGCGACCACCTAGTTCGCCTATATGGACAGGCGGCCCCAATTACAAATAAATGCAAGGGGTCACAACCAGCCTACGTGTCTTCATCCCAACACCATCCCAATATCCAGACTATGGGTCTGGATATTAAATCAGACCCATAGTCCATTTTCTCCAGTAGCCTCTCTTTGACAGGAGCCAACACCAGCTGCTTCAGAGGAAGGTGCAAGAACCCCACTGTAAACAATTTGCCCCCACAGAAGTCTCATCCTAATCCCGAACCGTTAGAAATTAGTTTAAACCTGAAACAAAGGGTTTTTTTTATTGCCTTCTAGATGAAGGGGAGTCCAGAAGGTTTTTCTGAAGTAATGTGTTAAGTGTATAGAAGAGGCTGAGAGCCACTTCACTAGACCATACTGCAGTGGTTGGCAACCTGTGGCCCGTCAGGGTAATCCACCAGCAGACCATGGGACAGTTTGTTTACATTGACCATCCACAGCTCCCAGTGGCTGTGGCTCGCTGTTCCTGGCTAATGTGAGCTGCAGGAAGTGGCGCGGGCTGCAGGGACATACTGACTGCTGCTTCCTGCACTGCCATTGGCCGGGAACAGCAAATTGCAGCCAGTGGGAGCTATGGGCAGCCATGCCTGAGGATAGTCAGTGTAAACAAACTATCCCACGGCCTGCCAGGGGATTACCAGGGTGGGCTGCATGTGGCCCACAGACCACAGGTTGCCCACCACTGCCATAATGCCTTTGTCCCAAGCATGTGGGAAGAAAAACAAGATACAAGATTTAATTAGTCTACAATTTTATTAATTTAACTCATCTGGGAATTATCCAGCAATAACTCATCAGTACACATCATGATTCCTTCCTTAACCATTTCACCTGCCCACCTTCAGCTCCCCACGTCTCGTCCCAGCCAGAGTCCCAGGGCCTTTAAATATTGAAAGGCCCTGCCTCTTCCCATTGAGGCCATGCCTCTTCCAGTTGAGGCCATGCCCGCTCAGGACTCCAGCCTACCAGTAAGTCCTTTAAGTTACTTTCACTCCAGGTGCAAGGGGAACTAATGAAAACCACTTAAGCCAGGCTTTATAAAGAAATTGAACTTATATTCTACCACGCTGGTACTTTAAGTTAATGATAGAGAATACACAACTGTGGTTGGTTTCATGGAGAGTGACTTAGCGCCTTGGTAATTTATTGTAGAAACAAGTATTCTTTATTTTCTACAGTGTTCTTTGGGGAAAGCTTCTCCTCTCCCTACCCCCTCATCCCCCATGCCCCCTTTATTTTTTGAAAAGGGAAGAAGCAAGTTTTTCAGAGCAGCAATTCATCTTTTATCTTGCTCAAGAGAGATAATTTACTAAGATGCTTCTTCTAGTTGCTTAAGATGCACGGTAGAAAAGCAGTTTGGCCCGTCTGTATGCATTGCTAGACCTCATAGTAATAATCTTTGGCAACATTTACAACTTTATTTATTAAGTTTACTGCCAAGATTTTAATCTCCTTTCCCCCCTTTATCTGTGATGTGGTGTTTTTTTAAGACTGACCATTCATGTACATCCCCAAAGTCGAATTACACAGATATTGCCTAAATCATGTACATTGTTGAAGTTTCATTTCAATATGAATACAACATGAATGATAACATTTTTTGGCTTATATTCCTTTCCCATTCACTTGAAATAACCTATCCTCCAAGGTAAAATAAAAGAAGTTATGGATTCATGTAAAAAGCAATCCTATTAAATCTTAATCACAAATGTAATTGCTTTTGTTCCTGTAGGGATGTTTGAAAATGAGTGTCATATCGTTTCACTATTTCTGCTGGTTTCATAGCAAAACTGAAGGAGGTCACTGTGAGCTGTCCACATTTAGAAATTTTCTCCCATTGAACTTATGTAATAAATAAGTGAAATCAAGATGGAGCAAGCCAGTGCTATTGAATTAGGCTTGTGTGTTAAAGGACAGAGACACAACATGCGAAGGATCCCCTTGAAGAGTTTAATCAGATTTAATAAGAACACAAAACACTGACTGCTAGGGAAAATGTCATTTGGTTATATTTCCATGCCATTATTATGTAGTGTTACATATTCCTAAACAGTTAATGTCATAATTTTGGCTCTGTGCTGTAGAAAACTGGACCAGCTGCAAAAATGCAACTAAGAAAGATTTTGCTAAACTTGTGATATTCCTAATGACTAAGATCTTCACGAGAAGCTTTTGCCAGCAGCAGTATAATATTTCTGATGTGGGAAATGAGCATTTAAAAATAGGAGATAGTGGAAGCCAAGTGATTTGAGAAAAAAATCTAGGATTATGGATTTTACAATATGACTGAAGTCCAGTACATCAAAGGCCCTGTGGCTAAAACTAACATGGCACAAAAAAATCTGAAAGTCATGCAGGAATTAAAAAAGGAAGAGATTGAAAGATTGTTTTAAATGACAAAGGTGAAAACAACTAAACAGAAAAACAAACTGAACTGCAATTATTTCAGTGCAAAAATGTGACGTACTTCCTCAAGTGCACACTCCTACTACACTTGTAACAAATTTAACATGAAAATATTTTTCTGCATTCAAATAAAGTTATTTATACAAATATGAAAATATTCCTTTTCTCTTTATTCTGATGGACTGAAAAAGTAAAAGCATATACTGCTTGGATAATAAATTGTTCTTACCTTTCCTTTCATGTCAGGTGACCTTATCTTTGGCTTGAATACACCTTGATCCAATGTCTACATCAAATCATCTAACCGTACCATGACTAAAGGCTTGTACTAAGCGAGATGTTCTCATTTCTATTACTTTTTATACAAAAATATAGATGACAGATCCTTTTACAAGGTAGCCTAGAGTGACTAGTTCTTGTCATAATGTTGTCATAGTGACGGTGACATCATGACAATCAGTGCAGCAATTTTTCTAAAGAAAACATCAGCATTGATTCCTCAGTGTATTTTATATTGATCTCCTTTTCGAGTCTTAATAGATTTTTACTATGCTGTTCCTTATTTCTTAATTCAGATTACACTATACCAATTCTTCCAGTTGTAAACAAGCTCTCATTTTTTATATGCAAGAATATTTAAAACCTAAGTTTGTCCCTAAATTTCAAACATATCAAAAACTGAAACAGTTATTTGTTAGTGTAACAAAAACTGTCTGGGGCCCAATTCTACCACCCTGCCTCACAATACGTTACCTCTGCATATAATCCTATTCAAATCAATGGGAGCTGCTTACAAAGTAAAGCACTAATCACCATGAGTAAAAATAGCAAAAAAAGGGTCCTTTATTAGGAGTTGGTAGTCGAGACTATATGTTTTTGCTCTGAAATGCTGCATATTAGCTAAATGCCTTTGTTCAAGACACAGTAATTCTTCACATCATAATTTTAAGTGAGTTTTTGTCTTCATAAAAGGTGTCAGATTAGATGTTGAAAGCCCCTCTTTATTGACAAATAAAATGGAACATGGAGCACAACAGTGGAAGTTTCCCATGTAATGTTACCAATATGCCCTGGCTTTACCCTGGAGAGACCACCTCTAAGGTCAATGGTACAATATTCACAGCCACGTGCATTTATAATTTGTGGTGTATGCAGAGTCTGCCAAGATGACCAGTTAGTGCTAACCATGATCCTGGCTTTTGTAATTTGGGCAAATTTCAGTCCAAGTTGGTTTGAGACTCATTTCACCAAACACCTCCTTCAAACTATGCGATTTTATAAATAAAGGCATATTTGTCTGATGATCTGAAAGTGAACGAGAAGACCACACTCACAGAACTGGGCATTGATAGCATCTGAAATCCTGAGCCAGCCAAATTTGCTTTGGGCCTGGTTTACAGTGCAAACTTAAGTATCGGGGGTAGCCATGTTAATCTGTATCCACAAAAAACAACAAGGAGTCTGGTGGCACCTTAAAGACTAACAGATTTATTTGGGCATAAGCTTTCGTGGGTAAAAAACCTGAAGTGAGGTTTTTCACCCATGAACGCTTATGCCCAAATAAATCTGTTAGTCTTTAAGGTGCCACCAGACTCCTTGTTGTTTTACTGCAAACTTACATTATTATAACTACATCACTCAGGGTTGTGAAAAATCCACACAGTGAGCGACAAATTTATACCAATCCAGGGGTTCTCAAACTTTTTCATTCTGAGGCCCCCACAACATGCCATAACAACCTCCATGGCCCATCTGGGCCACAACAACTGTTTTTCTGCATATAAAAGCAAGGGCCAGTGTTAGGAGTAGCAAGCAGGGCAACTGCCTATGTCCCCATGCCACAGGGAGCCCTTGAGAAGCTAAGTTGCTTAGGCTTCGGCTTCAGCCCTGGGTGGCAGGGCTTGGAATCCCAGGCTCAGCCCCATGTGGTGGGGCTTTGGCTTTCTGCCCTGGGCCCCAGCAAGTCTAATGCTGGCCCTGTTTGGCAGACTCCCTAAAACCTGCTCAGGGCCCACCAGTTGTCCCTGGACCCCAGATTGAGAACCACTGGCATACACAGCACTATGTCAAGGGGAGAGATTCTCCTGTTGACATAGCTACTGCCACTCATGGAGCTGGATTAACCACACTGACAGAAGCAGCTCTCCCTTTGGCATAGTAACATCTTCACTAAAGCGCTGCACTGGTGCAGCTGCACTGCTGCAGCTTCTTAAGTGTAGAACTGCTTTTAGTGGCTTTTATCCGTTCTAAGTGGGGTATTTTCCACTCTCAGTACCTGTCAGAGACAACTCTGAGTTCTCAACCCTACTTGCCTAAAGTCAGTTGCATAAGAATGACATCAAGGGAGCATCTTAATGAGGCTTCCCCTCACACAATTGTCAAACCCAGGGCAGATTCTTTCATAGAAAGACAGACATGGAGAGGGATCCAAAGCAGCCTCTCTCTTGTTAACCTCCAAAATGGACATATCAGCAAGGAACACAGACAATTACAGAGGCGTAAAGATTACCTTCTATCATAAGCATCTTTCCCAAATCTGGACCTTAGCGTCCAGAAATCTGGGTGCCTGCATGAACCCCTCTAAGCTTAATTACCAGCTCAGATTTGACCTCGCTGCCACCAGCCAAAAATTCCAGGGTTTTGGTTCCCTCTGGTCTCCCCAAA
>NC_133770.1:58474066-58601565 GCF_003597395.2 Chelonoidis abingdonii
CAGACCCAACATTCCCTCCCTGAGTTTTGAAAAAATCCAGTTTCCTGATTGATCCTCTGGTCAGGTGTTTGGTTCCCTTTGTTAACCCTTTACAGGTAAAAGAAACATTAACCCTTAGCTATCTATTTATGACACCTTCTCTTCGCTGTAAACCTGGTGGTTGCTCAAGAGCAGAGCAATCATTCATAAGTGACCACCACATTGCATTGTGGGCCTGTTTTTCAGAGGTGTTGAGCAGCTTTTATCTTCCAGAGTTATGGGTATTCAGAACCTCTTTAAATGCTCTCTCTGACTTATCTGGCCAGTATGTCTTTACAGTATTAATCATACCACATAAATTATCCTTTTTCTATATTTAGTGCACAAAATGAAGGTTATACAGGAACCTCAGAAAAGAAAAAAGTGGGAGACTGGAACTCACACAGGGAACCCCGAGAAGAAGAATAGCATTGGCTGGGCAAGGAGACTGGGATGGGATAAGAAACCTGAGGAGTGGAAACAGACTTGGTCTGCAAGGAGAATGGGACTGGGACTCAGAATATGGGGTGGGGAAGAGACAGGATTGGGAAAGACTGGAGGTGATGGAGCAGGAGGAGCCAAAGCTCGGGAGAATGGGCAGAATAGCCAGCACCCCCCACAGCACTCTTCTCCCTCCCTCTTCCCAGAAAATAGAATGAAATCCAAGATTCCCAAGTGTCATCATTCTTCTGCTGTCTGCAAATGTGTGAAACCTGCTATCACAGTAGGTGTCTCAGCCCCCTCTTGCACTGCTGCTTAAAGGATGATGACAATCTACCACCATCAGTTACTCCATTAGCTCAAGTCAGAGGTGGATCTAAAGGTTCCAACCCTGATGAACCATGTGGGTGTAAGTATGATGCACCTGATGGAATTTGTTTTTTTCCAGCTTCTGGAGGGGTTCTGTGCAAAAATGTGATGATGTGTTTAAAGGTTCTTTCATAATATATATAGACAAGGGGGGCAAACTAAGATTGCACAGGCAACCTTAAAGCTGAAATTTCCCACACAACTTTAACTCTGCCCTGAAGGGACCCTACCTGCCTACGGGTCACAAGTTTCCCTGCTGAGGGCAGCCTAGCTTCTCTGCCAGTGGGAATAATGGGAGGTGGTAGCACTCTTAGAAGAGTGCACTTCTAATAATACTTGTGGCTTCAGGAGCCATCTTAAAAAAAATGAGAAAGAAAGCAATTCATTAAATTCTCTGAAGATTATTCACTAGTTCCAAATGAAGGAGAAATATTTACTTAACAACAAAAATGACCATTAATCCTAAAAATATTTGTTCAAATATAACTATCCACAAGATTTTAGTGAGATTTAACAATATAGGAGTTTAAAGGATCTGTGTTTTTCCATTGAGAAAATTAGTAAGGGGGAACTGTGACACTCAATACTAAATTTCTTAATGGACCAATTAATTTTAACTCCTTTAATTAATGGATCTACTTGAGAATTCTCCACAAATTCATTCTGTATTAAAGTACAGTAATTTTGAGGGGAAAATGTGCTGTATGTCCCCCATAAAACAGTGCGGGGAATTCCGATTTTAATGGTAAAATTCTACTCAGCCGTAACTATACAGTTGTAACTGACACCTCCATAATGGAGACAAAATACAAGCAGTGGCAGTTTCCTCACGCTGGCCTAGATGTACAATTTCTAAGACTAGAAGAGTTTAGCTCAGTCTTATTATGTAAGTTTAATCCTTGCTCTCTGGTGTGGCCAACGGTGATGGTCTGCATCATATATATCTATCTCAGACCATGTCTACACTACCAGCTAAATCGGCACTGCTGCAATTGATGCAATGGTGTCAATTTAGCCGATATGGTGAAGACTCGAAGTCGACACACTAAGTCGATGGGAGAGCACTCTTCTGTCAACATCTGTGCTCTACTTCCCTGAGAGGCAAAAGCTATGTTGTCAGAAAGTTATGTCAGCTTCACTTACGTAACTGAACTAATGTAACTTAGATTGACTTACAGCATTAGAGTACAACAGCCCTTAGTTGCTTATATGCCACCTGGTTATTGAAGGTTCTGAGCAGCTCACAATATTTAATGTATTTATTCTCACAACACCCCTCTGACAAAGGGAAAAGCTAGTCTCCATTTTACAAATTGGAAACTGAAACAGAGTTGTCCCAGGTGACCCAGAAAGTCCATGATAAAGCAGAGAATTGAATGCTAGTCTCTCAAGTGCTAAGCCAGTGCCTTAACCACTGCACCATCCTTTCTCTCATGCAGCTACCTTTCCATTAGTAACTGGATTGATAGCACAAACTCAATTCTCAGGCACAGGATGGCAGTCATATTTGGTAGCTACAGAATTAGAAATAGGCCTGGGACACATCTGGGTGTGCGAATAGCAGTGCACACCAAAGTGCTGTGCTATTACTCCCTCATGTGGATGATGCAGGCACAAACTTAAAGGCAAGGGTGCTGGAACAATTTGTATAATGGGGGTGCTGAGAGCCATTAAACCAAACTGTAAACCGTGTATATGACTGAAACCACTTCAAGCCATGGAATGCAACAGCACCCCTAGTTCCAGCACCTCTGCTTCAAGGTCCCTTTTTGGAGAGTACATTAGTACAAACTGGGGACCTGTAAGTTTGCACCCACAACATCCACATAGGGAGTTACAGCACAGCAGTTTGGCAGGCACTATTATCAGGAATGAAAGTAACTCACAGGACTTACTGGTACGCCGGAGTCCTGCGGGTGTGTGGCCTCAACCGGAAGAGGCGAGGCCTCAATATTTAAAAGCCCCGGGGCACCAGCTGTGGCTGGGAGTCCCAGGGCCTTTAAATCACCCAGGGGGCTCCCAGCTGCAGAGGTGGCTGGTAGCCCCGGAAGCTAACTAAAGGGCCTGAGGCTCCAGCCTCCATGGAGCTCTGGGCCCTTTAACTGCTGGTCCCAGCCTGCCCGCCAAAGCTGCGGGAGGGATTTAAAGGGCTCCTCCAGGCTTCCTGCTGCAGCGGGGAGCTCGGAGGAGCCCTTTAAATCCCGGCCCCAGCCCAGCCGCCGGAGCTGCAGGCCAGGGCTGGGGCTGGGATTTAAAGGGCTCCTCTGAGTTCCCCGCTGCCCGGCCCAGCCGCCGTGGCTGGCATTTAAAGGGCTGCAGCGGGAAGCTTGGAGGAGTGCTTCAAACGCCAGCCCCAGCCCAGCTGCCAGAGCTGCGGGCTGGGATTTAAAGGGCTTGGGTCTCCCTGACCCAAGCCCTTTAAATCCCTGCCGCAGAAGCCGATGCAGTCCAGCACAGCGTACTGGCTCTTGCCAGTATGCCTTACTGTACCATACTGGCTTACTTTCACCTCTGACTATTATGCACACCGCACAGACCAAAGTGTGGGGCAGTACAAGCATGCCCCTGATTTAAAACAGTGACCTAGAAGCTGAAAAATTATATCCGCCATTTGTCTTAGACATTTCATTCATTCACCTTTTGAATGTATTTCCCACTCTTCTCCCCCACAAGAAGAGTAAGTTTCCCTTCAAAGAATTGTTTCCCTTCTAAAACTATAGTGTAAGGGTTAGAATGGCATTATCACAGGTATACAAATAGTGTAGTGGAAGATTTGTAGCCTGCTAATAATAAGTTCTGATAATTATAAACAGTAGAGCTGTATTTTCTCCTCCTGACATTTACTCTCCCTCCATTAATGATAAAGATTGAGGCACTCAGCTCCCATTTAAAGTTGATGGGAGTTGTTTGCCTAACTGCCCCTTATGCCTTTGGAAAACTCTTCCCCTGTGTTTGAAAATATTGGCCATGGACTATTTGACCAAAGTAACATTACAATGATGCAGAATAAATAATGGAAATCCTTAATCTTTTGATTAGATACTTATGCAAAGTCAAGTGATTTATACTGGTAACATATACTCACTGTAAACAAACACAAGTTTACTGATTCAGCTGTATAGAATGGTAATAAAACATGTCTTTTCCGTTATATACTTGAATCACATGCAAATTTAATAAGACACTTTACAAAGGAGTAAGAGTTGAAAAATTTGTAAGGTGACCTCAAACTAAAAAAATATTTTTCACCTATAAAACTAATAGAATATCTAACTGAATATGTTTTTAAATGATCAGGTTATAATTGGTGTAACTTGGTGACGTATTTACAAATAGGACAGTCTCTGGGTTCTCAATAGAGACATCAGCTCTGATCAGTATCCTTGAAAATGTAGATTAATGGATTGCTAAAAAAAGGCACCTCTCACACACTACTGCAGCTATCAGCTGTTTCAATTAGCCATGTTAGGTTACATGCTTTATTCAAATGTGTACACTGATCTGCCTTTGAAAAATCCTTGGAATAGCAAAGCCTACCAGTGATTCACTACTGATTTGATCATGACTGAATTTGTTCAAGATCCATGGGAGGTTATCAAACATTTTGTCTGAAATATCAGCAAAACGTATATTTCTGCTGCTATTAAGTGATAATTTTTACCATCTCCTTAAAAAAAAAAAAAAGAGAGCACTGATTACCTAATCCCTATACCAAAGATTCAGTTAACTTTTCTTAGAGATTTTGATCATAATGGATCCTATTAGTCTATGTCAAGAAATCCTGATTTCATCTGTCATAGGATCACAGCAAGAGTAAGTGACACTGATGCTGGACTCTTGAGAATGTATTATGCTGGCAGGTAAGAGACTCAAGTTAAGGACCAACTTTGGGCTATCCAGGCTATTTAAGAAGTGCATTAAAGTGGTAAACTCAATCTCCTTGGAATGGAAGAGGATGAATCACATAGCATCTCCCAACAAAGCTCTAGAGCAGTGATAGCAACCTGTGGCCCACGGGCCGCATGCAGCCCATCAGGGTAATCTGATTGCAGGCTGCAATACATTTTGCTGGTGTTGACTGTCCACAGGTATGGTCCCCTGCAGCTCCCAGTGGCCGCAGTTTGCAGTTCCCGGTCAATGGGAGCTGCAGGAAGCAGCTGGCTGCAGGTTGCTCCCCATTGCTCCAGAGGCTTTGGAAGAAGATGCTCAAGTGTTAAAATGAGGTCAATGTGGAAAGGATGGATAGTTATATGGAAATATGCATCTTGTAGGCTCAGTACTGGGAACCAATCCCATAGGTCTAATAATGGTAGCATTGCTGCAAGTGTTATCATTTTGACCACCACAAACCTATTGAAGAGCCTTAGATCTAGAATGGGTTTCCACACACTGTTGTTTTTTGGAACCAGAAAGTACCTGGAATAAAGCCCCTTATCTCTATGTTGTACAGGAACTAGTTCTAGAGCATGTAAGTTCAGGATGGAATCTATTTCCTGCTTTAGAAGATGCATGTGAGAGAGGTCCCTGAAGACGGAAGTAAAATGAATGGAGTATCCTACTGATATGATCTTCAAAACCCACTTGTCCATGACGATGTGATCCCAAGCATGTTGGAAGAGCGAAAGAAGGTCCCAAAGCAAGGAAGGCATGTGAACCATTGCAGCTGGTAAGGAGACAGAGGGAGGTAACTCAAAGCCTTGACTACCCCATCAGAATTGATAGTTTTGATGAGAAGAATTGTGAGTTTGATGTCAGTGTAGCAAGTGGTTTCCTTTTCTGGAACCTCTGCCTCTTTCACTAGCATTCATAAGGTCTCTGGAAGCTGGAGAATAGGACAGGATGAGATCTCTGCCCTGTCTGGGATTTACTAAATTTCCTTTTATGTGCAGATTCCCAGAGAATGCTAAGTGGCCATGAAATGCTTTTCATGTATGGAGAGACTAATTCGTTTCCTTGAAAGTCTTCAAATTTTTTGTGGAGAAAGGTCCAGACTGTATTCTGGACTGCCCTTGGAAATCCTGAGAGTTGAAGCTCATCACATGACCATTGCTGTAGAAACAGAGCAAGCTGCTGTGTCAGCAGCATGCAGAGATACCTGTAAAGATTCTGGCAAGGAGCTGACTCTGTAATGATTGCATGGAGTTGGTCCCTCTGCTCTGGAGGTAGATGCTCAAACAAATTGAACTTTGAGTAGTTGGTGTGATTATCTCTCACCATCAATGCGTGATAGTTGGTGATTCTAACTGCATAGTCGCCGATTAATAGGATTTGTGACCAAATAAATTGAGAGACACTTCTGGTTTTTATTTTACAGCACTGATTTAGTGTGGTGCTGCCTTCCATGTCCATTTACAGCCTTGACAACTAGGGAGTTGGGCGAGGGATGAGTAAACAAATTCCAAATCTTTAGATGTAACATAATATTTCTTAGCAGCCCTTTTACAGGTGTTTAGTATTGTTGCTGGGGTATGCCAAATTACTTTTGCAGGATCCAGCAGAGCCTCATTAATAGGTAGCACAATCCGGGCAGACAATGCTGTTTGCAGAATATTAAGCAGTTTATATTGTATGCAGTGTTGTAGCTGTACTGGTCCAAGGATGCAAGGTGGATGTCACAGCTAAATACAAGATCAAACAGATAGCACATATTCTATCTGTTTGATCTTGTATTTAGCTGTGACACTGAGTACCTTTTATAGACCTAAGAGCTCTGTGTAGCTCAAAAGATTGTCTCTCTCACCAACAGAAATTGGTCCAATAAAAGGTATTCTCTCACTCACCTTGTCTCTAAGCAGTTTATGTTTTGATTCCATAACCTCTTCAAATAGAATTTCTAAGAAGTCCGCTATCCTTTTAGTGAGGTCCTGCAACTGTTTTAAGTCATCAGGTAGGGATGGTGGGGGAGGCTTGACTGCTTCATCAAGGGATGGAGAAGAGATGTTGGTTGGCAGGGTGACCTCTTTGTCCGCATCTCATCACCTGATGTCTTCTTGTGGATCAGGTTTTTTTGAGAGAGGGGATGGATGCAAGTGGGGGGAAACTATCATGATAAGGGTAGACAAATGATGAAAGGGGTCCTAGAGAATTGGTGGTTTGCCAGCAATGAATCACAGTGTAGCTAATGAAAGGTCCCATGTGGTATAGATGGGGACACCTAAGAGTGCTCATACCACCAAAATGGAGCTTGAGGATGTTTTTCCATAAATGTTTTAGTTCCCTAGAAATCTCTGGAAAAAATATTCCTCTGATAGTGAGGAAGGGAGCTCTAAACTAAAATTTGAGAGACAGGTGAGAAATCCTCATCATCATCTTAAATGTCACTTTGTAGAAGAGGAGCTCCAGTAAAAAAAAAAAAAAAGGTGGTGACTTCATTGGTATTGAGTGAAAGTTAGGAGACCTGCAGGATGTATCAGTGCCAAACAAAGGGGAGTCAGGTATCTCTCTTACTGCAAGAGCCCATGAAAAATCTCAACTCCTGTAGTACCAACATGGTGGTTGGTACCAAGGCAGCAGCCTGAGCAGAGGGGACTGTGGCAGAGGAGCAGGCAGTACTAAAGGCTTTATAGTCTCCAGGGAAAGTCTACTAGCTGTTAGACTGGTCTTCTGTGGTACTGAAATGTCAGGTATCGAGGCCCTGATAGATTCTACCAGTACTGACTTAGAAAAGGTATTCTTTTCCTTTTCAACTTGATCTCCTGACATTACTGATGATCTTCCTGAGCTGGAACTTTTAGATTTTTGGGTTTACTGGTGGTCAGAGTAAACCTGCAACCCCGTGGGTACTAAGTAAGGGACTGGTGGGCATTAAAGCAGTTGTCTTAATAAGCAACTGGGATTTCTTTGAGATAGGGAATCTATCTGGAGAACATGAGCTCTGCTTCCTACTGTCTTTTTGAGAGGATTCTTGAATCTTCCTCTTAAAAGCCCCAGGGGAACATTGCACCAAAGTGGCTGACGTAATGAACTTGCTCAGAGAATAACGTACAAGGGGCCTGAGTCAGAGGTCAAACAGAGGGAGCATTCCTTCATAAAAAGGCACAAGTTAATCTCCCAGTTCATTCTGGCTCTCAATTTTAAGGCCAGGCAAAAAATTAGACTTTTGGGAGACATGAGGCTCCCCCAGACAACAGACACCAGGATATTCTCCCAGCAGGATATTCTCCCAACATTTAAAACTGGGAGAGCCAGGTACACCTGCCCAGCAATCTGTAGTTCCCTGCAGGGAACAACTGAAATGACAACCATTCTTGCATTAAAAAAAACTGTAAACTTCTATCACTGATGACAGGCCAGATGCCAGCTCTTGCCCAGGTTGCAGGCATTAGCTAAGAACTGACAACTTTGTGACTGGAGACCAGACTAGGTCACCTCAGTTCCCGCTAAGGTGCGCATCTGTGCAACCACACACGACATCACCAAGGGCCATGAACTTAGCTCCCGCAGCCCCAGGGCTGCGGCATGTGGAGGAGATGAGCCTCTCCCCCGCCCCAGCACTGCTGAGGTGGTTAGAGGCGCTTCTCCCCCTAGCCCAGGTGCTGCTGAGGGGAGAGAAGGCTGGGGGGAGTCCTGTCTCCCTGGCCCCACCCCAGAGCCTGCATCCTAAACCCCTCATCCCTGGCTCCAGCTCCGGAGCTGCTGCGGCGTGGAGAGGGCTGGGGAAGGGGGAAGTCCTCTCTTCCTGGCTCGACCCTAGAACAGCCCCAGCTGAAGCCCTCACCCCCCACACCCCAAGCCTGAGCCCCTTCCCACGCTCCAAACCCTTGGCCCCACCCCTGCCACACATCAGCTCCATATTGGTGCACATAGCAAAATTCATTCCACACATGGATGGGACAAAATTAGAGGGAACATTGCAAGGTCACCTGTACGTTAGTTTTGCTCAAAGCAGGTATTAGTCTTCTAAGAATGTATTTAGAGTTTAGACTCTATGAAATGCTTGTAAATTGCTGCATGTATTAATCTCACTTACAATAGTTAAGTGTTTGCTCTATAATTGTAACCCCTCTCTCTCTCATCAGGAGAGAAGCATTACCAATGTGAAATACTGTTTTGTCACAGGTGGTGTTCTCTTGTCCAACACAAGAAGGCCCCTAGACAGCAGAAAAGCCATTGTGAAACACTGGAGGACAAAATACTTTGTTGATTGCTTCTCTTACACCCCTGAAGAGGAGACATGCATGTGAACTTGTCCCATGATCTTGAAATCTGGGGGTAGGAAATAAAAGTCCCTGACAAAAAGAAGCTTCATCTTTTGTTGTTTGGACTCTGAAGGGCCAGAGACTCTAAACTGTATTTTAAGAAGCCTTGCTGAGGATGCAGGAACAAACCATCCCTAAGTTCAGAAAGAATAGCAAATATGGCAGGTGACCAGCTTGACTTAATAAATCTTCAATAAGCTTAAATACAAAAAGGAAGCTTACAAAAAGAGGACTCTTGGACAGATGACTAGAGAGGAGTATAAATATATTGTTCGAGCATGCAGGGGTGTAACCAGGAAGGCCAAAGCACAATTGGAATTGCAGCTAGCAAGGGATGTCAAGGGTAACAAAAAGGGTTTCTACAGGTATGTTAGTAACAAGGAGGTGGTCAGGGAAAGTGTGGAACCCTTACTGAATGTGGAAAGCAACCTAGTGACAGATGATGTGGAAAAAGTTGAAGTACTCAATGCTTTATTTGCCTTGGTCTTCACAGACAAGGTCAGCTCCCAGACTGCTGCACTGGGCAGCACAGTATGGGGAGGAAGTGAGCAGCTCTCAGTCATGAAAGAACAGGTTAAGGACTATTCAGAAAAGCTGGACATGCACCAGTCCATAGGGCCAGATGCATCCGAGGGTTGCTGAGGGAGTTGGCTGATGTGATTGCAGGACCATTGGCCATTATCTTGAAAACTTGTGACGATCAGGGGAGGACCTGGACAATTGAAAAAAAGCAAACGTAGTGCCCATCTTTAAAAAAAGGAAAAAGGAGAATCCAGGGAACTACAGCCTTACCTCAGTCCTGGAAAAATCATGAAGCAGGTCCTCAAGGTGTCCATTTTGTAGCCCTTGGAGGAGAGGAAGGTGATTAGGAACAGTCAACATGGATTCACCAAGGGCAAGTCATGCCTGGCCAACCTGATTGCCTTCTATGATGAAATAAGTGGCTCTGTGGATATGGGAAAAGTGGTGGACATGATATACCTTGGCTTTAGTATTGTCTCCCACAATGTTGTTGCCAGCAAGTTAAAGTTGTATGGATTAGATGAATGGACTATAAGGTGGTTAGAAAGCTCGCTAGATTGTCAGACTCAACAGGTAATGATCAAAGGCTCGATGTCTAGTTAGCAGCCAGTATCAAGCGGAGTGCCTCAGGATTCGGTCCTGGGGCTGGTTTTGTTCAACATCTTCATTAATGATCTAGATGATGGGATGGATTGCACCCTCAGAAAGTTCATGGATGACACTAAGCTTGCGGGAGAGATAGATACACTGGAGGGTAGGGATAGGGTTCAGAGTGACCTAGAAAAATTGGAGGATTGGGCCAAAAGAAATATGATGAGATTCAACAAGGACAAAGCACAAAGTCCTGCACTGAGGATAGAAGAATCCTATGCACTGCTACAGACTGGGGATCGAATGGCTAAGAGGCAGTAGTTTTGCAGAAAAGGACCTGGGGATTACAGTGGACGAGAAGCTGGATATGAGTCAACAGTGTGACCTTGTCTGTGAAGACAGGGGCAAAAAAAGCATTGAGTACTTCAGCTTTGTCCACATCATCTGTCACTAGGTTGCCTCATTATGGGCTATCTTTTCAAAATTAAAAAACAGGTAGCTGCTTAAAGTGGGCGGGAGAAGGGAAACTATCCTTATAGCTGGTTGCTTCTTTGGGTCTCCATTTCAGAGAAGAATTTGTACAGTAGCCTTCAGGGGCTTGTTCTGGTCTCTTCTCTGTGCCTAGATGACTTTTCATGAATGGTTTGTTGAGCTATCTACTTACACGCATGCAATATCATTGGCTGAGTTTATTATACTTTTAGTATTATGTAGGTGACTAGCTGAAAAGTTAAGGAAGGGCTATATAATTAATTAAAGAAAAGGGCATTGAACAACATAGGTCCTGAGAGAGAGATCCAAGCTCTTATAGACTATAGAAACATCATATTTGCTGCTCTGAAAGAGCTAAAGAGCTGCAGGACTCTGTTGATTCCATTAATTACTCTCTTATAATCCAGTATCTGCCTTTACAAGCATCCAGAGTATAATTTATATCTATAAGGAAACTAATGTGCTGAATATGTGTGCTACATGATTTGCAAATGGGCATAAATTTATTTTCAGTGTAGGTAAAGTATGTATTCAGAATTAGAGTTGCAGCTATGCCAAGTGTGAAGTTTAAAAACAAAGCTGCCAGAGTGAAAAACAAACAACAAAAACTAAAAGATCAACATCTGAATATTTTTAAGAATGGGAAGGAGGATTTTATTGTCATACTAAGATGGCAGAAGAAAATTACTCTTTTTTTTTCCAGTTATACCATGGAGTCAGACAGTCCCCTTAGACTCTCCAGTCTATCATGCCACCCAGACACGCTGGACTTAGTGATAATGATCACTTACATATGGTGTGGGTTTTGGTGTATGTTGCTTCCAGTCCCAAAAGACCAGTCACTAACCAAAGATAAATTGGTACTTTAGATCTACACCAACAGTACCTGTAGCCAATCCTGTAATAAACTATCTAGGCGGGCAAGCCGCGAGTGGCTCTTGAATGTGTCTCCTGTAGCTCTTTGCAGCACGTGATATTAAAACACTGATTTAATTATTAACCAATCAGAATGCTTTACTATGATATTAACCAGTTGTAGCTGATAAAAATAACGATACTTGGTTAGTCATTTTGCTGTGACAATAATTATATATAAACAAACATAGTAAATGAAACAATTAATTCACACTTCTGTGGCTCTTTTGAGTTATCTTGATAGCTAATTTGGCTTCTGAACCATTGAGGTCTGAGTATCACTGATCTAAAGATTTATTAACCAGGAAAAGGGAATACGTTATTTACAGGTTAAAGCAAGCAAACATATACACACAAACGAGTTATCAAACTAAATCCTAAGTGTGACAGAGTTGTAGTGATCTGTCAGTTCAAAGTGTCTTTCAGGGCAGACACAGGAGGCAGCCCCTGGGGATCTCTGGCTTCAGTTTAGAATCATAGAAGATTTGAGTTGGAAGAGACCTCAGGAGATCATCAACTCCAACCCCCTGCTCAAAGCAGGACCAACCCCAATTAATCATCCCAGCCTGGGCTTTGTCAAGCCGGATCTTAAAAACCTCGGAAGATGGAGATTCTACCACCTCCCTAAGTAATTCATTCCAGTGCTTCACCACCCTCCTACTGGGAGTTGGGTATCTGAGTGCTGGAGACAGGAGCACTTCTTAAGCTGTTTTCAATTAAGCCTGCAGCTTTTGGGGGCCATAGTTCAGACCTGGGGCTATGTTTAGCGTGTCTGACTCAAACAGGCAAGGTTCTGGAGTCCCAAGCTGGCAGGAAAAATGGGTCAGAAATAGTCTTGGCCCATCAAGTGACACTCCCAACAGGGTTTCTGTAATCCAACCTGTCACAGGCCCAATCCCTGAAATACCGACACTGTGCTATTTACTTCAAATGGGAGCAGGCCCTAACTGCCCAATCCAATCAAGCGTTACGTGACCTCAGCTCACACTTAGTTCAGTGGACATTAGTGGCCTTCATCACCTCGCAGGATCAGGCTCTTCACCATAGAAAAAAATATTTTCAGATGCAGACATTTGATTTATGGGGAGAGAGGGAATAATGAGGAGTTGTTTAGAGCTGTCAGTCTTTCTGCCTTGAAGATTGTTCCAGGTATTAAAAGAGCAAATTTCTGAAGAGCTTAGGCCTTTTAAACCAGATGATTACTGCTCAGTGCATTTTATTTAGGACACCACCACACAGATACTCCTTAATTTTTTTTTACATTTGTATATAGCTTTAGCACTTCATAAACCACTAACAGTATTACAAGATTAGTAATGATATTGTAGCCATGTAAATGCCTCCTGGGATTGATACCTGATATTTCAGTTTTTTTCTAGCTTAAGTGCTTCCATTTAGGAAATGTGTCTATACTGCAGAGTTAACCCAGGCTCTTACTCAGATGCTGCCCCAACCCTCTTCCTGGCCACACACAAAAAACCCTCTCACTTGAACCTCCTGGTGCTTTCCACCTGACCTCCCTGTCCTGGGGTATAGACTAAAGCCGTGGTGCTGCTTTTACGCAGGATGGTAGTATGCCCACTTTGCAGTGAGGACACAGGCTAAACCATTTCAGTGACAATAGTCCTCAAGTGCCTTCCCATAGTTCCCCCTGTATGCCTAAAAGGACAGACACATGCTCCCTCATTTCACTGGGAAACAACACAGCAACTCAGTTTAATGCAACTCAAAGACCCAAGGGTGTAGCCCAGAAGTACTAGCAACACACATGGGTTAGCACAGCACCAGTGAGAACACAGGAACTCAGGTATGGCTTTGCAGTGTGCCTGCTTACACTGATCTAGGGTAACCTGTTAAGGATTAGCAGAGTTAACTTTGAAAATCTCAGCCATTTTTTCATTTCAAAATGTCTGTCAGGAGTTAAGTGTCCAAATCCTATTGAATGACACTGGAATTTGGGAACCTAAGGGCTTGTCTACACTCAAAATGCTAGAGTGACGCAGCTCCATCCCTGTAGCTCTGATAAGTATGCTGATATCAGGGGTTCTTCCCTCAGCATGCATAGTCCACCTTCCTGACAGGCAGCAGCTAGGCTGAAGGAAGAATTCTTCCGTTGACCTAGCACTGTCTACACAGGAGGTTAGTTTGGCTTAATCATACCACTCAGGGGTGCTGATTTTTCACACCCCTACACGATGTAGTTAAACCCACTTAATTTTCTTGCTTAGACTAGGCCTAACTATTTGGCCCCTTTGAAAAGCAACTATTTAATTGTGAAGGCTCATCCATCCCAATTAAGCAGACATCCTGTTAAAATAAAGTTTTTCTAGGCCACAACTCATTTCATTCATCAAATGCTTTTGTGATCTTTAATTGCACATTAACACTTCTGATTTGAACTGATGACTATTTCCTGGATACCCTCAGGTGAGACAAAGAAAAGCAACAGTCATGAGCAATTTCTGGCTTTTAACCATCATATTAACACCCCTAATTGTAAATGATAGGACAGTTAAGTCCCCCCCCCAAAAAAATCTCCCTAATAAAGTGGCTTGAGAGATTGTCCCAGTACCACCACAGAAAGCTTATTCTGTTTGATGGGGGAAGGGAAATGATTTCCTGAGGCTTTCATGTGATTTACATCCCCTGGAAGTGGCACTGACTGTACATATTTCATGATAGTATGTTTTGAAAAAAGTGTTATATGAGTGGTATCTTGCTAGCTGAGCTAGTGGTAGTACCCTGCATTGCTACACGAGATCCGAGTTTGCTACCTCATCCTATTATCTTGCTCCCTTGTGCTTCAGTGAATATAAACTCATTAGACTGTAGCCAGTCAAATCTTTGAGCTAGTCAAATCTCACAGACTAAGGAAAATATGGGCTACTGAATACTTGGATGGGAGAGAAAAGTATTAATATCTTCTTGTAAGCAAGAATTCTGCACTGAGCACCTAGTAATCCTCTCATATAGAACAATAAACTTTAACTGGAAGCCACTCCAGGAATGTGTAACTGACTTATTCTAAGCACAAATTTCATAGGAACATTGTAACTACCCTGTAGAATACTCCTCTTATCTGGGCGAATGCCTTTTGACACACTACTGCCTGTAGACCTGGAACCAACAAGGGTTCAAACATCAAAAGCCAGAGTCTACTCATAACAGTTTAAAGATGGGTCCTATGGCAAGCATATTCTAGTTTCCCCAGAAATTCACACCTGCCCCCTGGTCTGGCTCCTTTCCTCTTCTGCAGAATGATCTTGTCCAGCTCCTTGTCTCTAGGCAACATCTGGTCCAGTCCTAGGCATCTGATTCCAGTGATTTTTGCCAATCTTTTAAATCCTGTGGTATAGAAGACTGTATCAGGGGGAGCTCCACTCCTGCCTTCTTGCACTACAGAACACTACTGAGAGTCCACTGGTTGGATAGCCTTCTGTGCTGTATATTTATGTTCCATTCAGCAACAACTTTACAGCTTCACGCAGCATGAGCCTGGAGCATTCTGCACAGCCATTGGCCCTTCTCTTCCATAGCTGCTCAGCAGCTTCCTGGCTCACTGCGTGCTGTACTGCAGCCATAGAGAAAAGCAGTTCTTGCTACTTCTGAGAAACCTAGAGAGAGCAGGACAGGCACTTCACTTGCTCTGCCTCAGCCAAGGAAAGGGCTAACAAAATATGTGGACAGTCCCCCACACAATTAGCCAGAACAGTCCAGGAGAAGAGAAATACTGAGAATCAATTGCAAATTATGGCTCCCTTCTCCTCTGCCCTGACCCTGGTGCAGGTTAGAGCAGCTTGGTGGTGCCAAGGGACCGTGTGCTAGCTAGGAACAGCTGCAGCATAGTATGATCCATCTACATTCCCTCCTATTGAGCACCACCTTTGCCAGAGGTTGCAGTGAGGGAGGCAAAAGAGTTGGTTCTGATGGCTCTGCACCCACTGATGATTCCCCCATACTAGGGAAATGCCTAGTATGGGGCTTAAAGGTGGTTTTGGCCCCCTTTGCACCACCTGAGAGGCTGAATGGCAGAAACTCTACCCCAAAGTATTGACTGTGACAGCTTGATCTTTCTGTAATAACATTTTAGTTCATCAGGATGAAAAAGTTGGCTATCACTGCTACAGTCCAAAACATTGTCATGTTCTTCAAAACCAAAAAAATTGGACTTCTCTTAGTAAAAAAAATGCCCACAATGTTTTTGATGCAAATATTATTCCATATAATTGGTGTTGAACTGTGCCAGCAATGGGACAGATAAATCACCCCCTGGAAAGTGGGCAAGGAAGTACATGTGGCAGATGCTAGACATAGCACTTTATGCATTGCTCAGATACCGCAGTATAAGCTCCTGAACACGGACTCCAGCTATGAAATCTACAACACAGATTACTGAAGCTCAATCCTACAAACTTTTACTCAGCTGAGTAGTCCTTAAACACATGAGCCACTACACTGAAGTTCATTTGAAATCAATGGTATTAACCACAGGAGTGAGGGTTTGTAGGCTCAAGTTCCAGGTTTATTCAGCTATGTATAAAGCATTGTACATGATGTCTTTGCACACAGAGGTCTCCAGCTCGGAGAGAAGCCTCTAAGCTGGTTACTGATGTTAATCAAATCACTTTAAAAACAGCATTAGTTGTACTTTCTTCCTCATTGCACTTAATTAGATGTGTCTGTCTTAATGCATCTGTCCAGCTTTAATATATCTATCTTGTAGTGGGAATACACAATTTCCTGGTACTGCAACAGCTACACAAGCCTGATGAAAAAAAGTCATTAAGAGCTATCAAGTGAGGTCTAGTTAGAGTAAAAATCCTAAATTGTCAGAATCTTGGGCTAGGACTGTTTGTTACTTTATAGGTCTGTAAAATCAATGCTGCTGTATAAATAATAAGGTTGGGGTATAAGCACCAAGTAAGGAACAAATTGAGGCCCAAATCTGTGAAGTGTTAGGCTCCTTTTCACCAAATAACATCAGACCAATAATGTCCACAAATTGTTGTTTCCGGCCATTATGATGAGTCATAATAAATTGTTGTCTTGTTAGAAGTAAAAGGAAAATAGTGAAGGAAAATTCACTTCAACTAGATTATTATTTACAGGGACCTTCTAAATTGGTCTCCCCCTTTTAATCCCTCCCCCTCAACCATCGCTGCTTTCTGTGCCTTTATTCTATTTAGTATAAGAGAGTTTAGTAGTTGTAGCTTCAGTGCAGCATAAAGATGACACTGATACTTAGTCTGTTGTACAGCCTTTATTATAACTGTTTATGATATATAGAGGTTTTCTGTGATAAAAATTTGTTCCTTTATTATTTCATTTCTTTACAATTTATTCTGGACATTAGTAGAGTCTTAATTACAGGAAGGAGCAATTAGCAGCTGCCCCTTTTGTCTTTAGATTTTGTACATTTGAAACCATCTTTTTCCTGTAAAAGCAGCAGAGAATCCTGTGGCACCTTATAGACTAACAGACGTTTTGGAGCGTGAGCTTTCGTGGGTGAATACCCACTTCGTCAGACGCAGGTAGACGTGTTAGTCTATAAGGTGCCACAGGATTCTCTGCTGCTTTTACAGATCCAGACTAACACGGCTACCTCTCTGATACTTGACATCTTTTTCCTACTTCTTTGACTTACTCTGTATTATAAAATTAAGTAATAAAATGATACTGTGGCATCTTTTGCTCTTTACACAACAAAAACAACATGAAGTATCATAAGAAGACAGTTGGGTCCTGGGTAACTGTTTATATACAGGCATGCAAGACATAGGTACATACATACTGCTGCTCTAACTCTGTTCTGGGGGCTTCTGAAGTACAGATCATAATGACCACCACTGGAAGCACACTTTAAAGGGATACTACCCTATTCCTATATACTATAAGTGTATATCAGAATTCATCTATCTATCTTTTAAAAGAGTATATAAAGATACTGCTCCAAGATAAACACTCGAGCCATTGGCATTATGGAGTTACAGGAAGGATAAATCTGGCTCTTAGTGTAAATTGGAACATCACTGCCTTTAAAAAATGCTGTGGGAAAAATCATTTCCTAACCAGCTCCATTTCAGATATACCTTAGAAGAAACTGAAAACTAGCCAAAGGTGAAACTGAGTCCTCCTGCCACTCTCAGCTGTTGGGAAGGACAGTGCTAGGCTTCCTAGAAGGATGGCGTGAATTGCCACTGCCCAAAGTTCTTATCAGCATATGGCCCATCAGTATCAGCTCTGAAGAGCTAGCCCCACTTCTTCTGAAAGAAAGAAATACTTCTGTGTCTTCTCCACACACCAGCCTCATTTTTAAGGTTCTTCTCCCCATGAAAATGGATTTTAAGGCCAGAAGGGACCATTATGGTCATCTACTCTGACTTCTTGCAAATAAATTCACTCAGTAATTTCTGCATTGAGCTCAAAAATTATGCCTGAGCTTGAACATCTCATAGAAACAAACCCAGTCTTGATTTAAAGACCTCAAGTGAAGGAGAACCTACCACGTTCATGACTGATAACTTTCTGTTAAAAATTTGCAACATATTTCCAGTTAAATGTTTTTGAGCTTCAGCTTCCAGCCAATGGGTCTTGCTATACTTTTGTCTTCTAGATTAATGAGCCCTCTTCTATCAGATATGGTCTCTCCATGTAGGTACTTATACCTTGTGATCAAGTTGCTACTCCTCTTTCATAAGAAAGAGACTGAGCTTCGTAAGACTCTCCTGTAAAGCATCTTTTCAAGACTTTCAATCCTTCTTGTAGCCCTCTTCAGTTTTTCAGCATGGCTTACAATATCTCCAGTGCCTGTCTCTGCTGCTGATCTTGTCTTCCCCAAGCAGATGCAGCGTGAAATTGATGATTCTTGACAGCTTCCCTCCCACCTGGTTTTGACAAGCTGACTTGATGTTTTCTAGTTCACTCTACCATTGTTTGGCAATGAATCTGTCTTAAGACGCAGCAAAACAACATTGCATTGGTTTACACTTTGTTCACGTGGAAGCAACTATAAGGATTAGCGACTTTTTTCCTAACAAAAATTTAATTCTGCACAAAATGATTATGTAGATACTGCCATACCTCCCACACTCAACAGGTGTGGACTTTATAGGCCCACGTGAAAGCAGCACAGTTATTTCTTTTTAAATTATGCAGAATAATAAGATGCAGTTGATGGGAAGTGTGACCAAACTACAGAGCCCTATGATAAAACTTGCACCAGAGTTTTGAGATACAAACCTGCAAAGGAAGCAAAGACTGAAACCGATTCTCAAGGATTAATACAAGGCTGTCTGTCCTCCCTCTCACAAATTTGCCTCTTTTTTGGACAACTGAGAAGGGGCCTATGTCTTGTCAGATTGGGATCTGGTTTGCTGAGCCATCTAGTAGGAGTTAGCTGTCCTTGAAATCCATATCTGAATTACCATTTAGTTTACTGATCCCTGTCACTGAGCTGTGCTTTTTTGTAATATAGGCCAAACAGAAAATCACATACTGGAACCAGTAACAAGGAAAACATTAATTCACATAACCAATGTATGGGGATTTCCTCATTAAATTATATACAATGAGAAATAAAAGCAAGAACTGCAACACACAATCATAACTCTCAGACAGAGCCACATGGCAAACTTTCATTCCATCTTTCATTTTTTTATTCCAGATCTTTATGATTTGTATAGCTCATTATGATGAAATAAAAGAGTTAATAAAAGTGTGCTGGATTGGTTATGCTCATATTCATATGCCCTTTCCTCATTACTAACACAATTTACAGATGTTTTCTCTCAGCCTTTTCCCTCAGTTGCAGTTTCCTTTAATGGTCTTTGTCCCTCCAGCGGCTTTTTATCCATTGTTTTCCTCAGAGTCTCTCTTCCTTTCCTGACTGTAACTAACTAGATTTCTCAGTTCCACATTCTATCAAAGACGTGACCCAAATGTTTATTTACCATCCATGCCTGAATTTCCAAGGCACTGATGATGTGCTGGTTTGGAGCCCAAATTGGCAAATCTTTAACAGCCAATCTATTTTTCTGCTTCCTAGTTTGAATCACTTCTACTCTGCTTCAGGTCACAAAAGTTAATTTCTTTTTATAAAGAGAGTATGTGTGACCATTCTTTAACAGCTAGTCACCCTGACTCCTGAATATTAAGTTAAGAATGGGCAGGGTCCCTGCCTTCTCTCTCTTTCCAAATCTAACTGCCTTTGTTGCCTTAAATATATACAGCCTCTGTAATCCTGGAGATGCTTGGCTACACGATCAAGAAGAACAACAAGTATGTACCCGCCCTGGAAAATGAGGTTGGAAGATAAGATCAAGGCGACTCGGAGAGAAGTTAGTCAGCTGGTGGAACTACAGAAGGGTGTAGAGATTAAGGATAAGACTCGGCTACTGAAAAAATACAAGGGCCTGACTCCATCTGAAGCCCTAGAGACTGCTAAACAAAGGCTCACAGCACTGGCTACCAGGCTAAGGAGATACACTAGAGAAGCAGAGGCCAAAAAAGTAAATGCCCTGTTCTCCAAAGAACCATCCAAGGTGTACTCCCAACTGCAGTGCAACAACACAATAACAGCAGAGCCACCAGCAGCAGAAACTGAACAGTACTGGAAGAACATATGGGAGAAAGAGAAGACTCATAACACCAGTGCAAAGTGGCTGCAGGACCTGAGAACAGAGCACAGCAATCTCCCAGAACAGAAACCAGTCACCATCACAGTAGAAGACATCCAGCAGCGGGTCAAGAACATGAAGAGCTGGACAGCACCTGGACCAGACATGATCCACACCTACTGGCTAAAGAAACTAACAGCAGTGCATGAACGCCTAGCAGCACAGATGAACCAGCTGCTAGCAGCAGGCTCCCACCCAAACTGGCTAACACAAGGAAGGACAGTGCTGATCATGAAAGACCCCTGCAAGGGGACAGAACCGTCCAACTACCGGCCAATAACCTGCCTCCCCACAACATGGAAAGTCCTATCAGGCATCATAGCTGCCAAGCTACAGGACCACATGGGCCAGTACATGAGCACAGCTCAGAAGGGCATTGGGAACAACACCAGAGGCTCAAAACACCAGTTGCTCATAGATAGAGCAGTCGCCCAAGACTCAAGGTCTAGACAGACCAATCTGAGCACAGCCTGGATTGACTACAGGAAAGCCTACGACTCAATGCCGCACACGTGGATCTGTGAATGTCTGGCGCTATACAAAGTCAACAGGACACTAAGGACCTTCCTCAAGAACTCAATGGGACTATGGAAGACAACACTGGAAGTCAACTCAAGGCAGCTTGCACAAGTGGCCATCAAGTGCGGCATATACCAAGGTGATGCACTGTCCCCGCTGCTGTTCTGCATAGGCTTAAACCCCCTCAGCCAGATAATCACAAGGACTGGATACGGGTACAGGTTCAGGAGTGGAACTACCATCAGCCACCTCCTCTACATGGATGACATCAAGCTGTATGCTAAGAATGAACGAGACATCGACTCGCTAATCCACCTGACGCGGATCTACAGTGAGGATATCGGGATGTCATTCGGACTGGAGAAGTGTGGCCGGATGGTAGTGAAGAGAGGGAAGGTAGTCAAGACTGATGGGGTGGAACTACCAGCGGGCCACATAGCAGACATACAGACCAGCTACAAGTACCTTGGCATCCCACAGTCACATGGAAACCACGATGAGGAGGCAAGGAAGACAGCAACATCCAAGTATCACCAAAGGATAAGACAGGTCCTGAAGAGCCAGCTCAGTGGGAAGAACAAGATCCACGCCATCAACAGATACGCCCTGCCGGTCATCAGATACCCTGCCGGTATAGTGAGCTGGCCAAAGGAGGACATGGAGGCTGCCGATGTGAAGACCCGGAAGCTCCTCACAATGCACGGAGGTTTCCACCCCAAGTCCAACACCCAGAGACTGTATACTAGCCGGAAAGAAGGCGGGCGGGGCTTGGTGAGCGTCAAAGCCACTGTCCTGGATGAAACCCGGAACATCCAGGAGTACATCAGTAAGATGGCCCCCAAAGATGAGCTGCTGAGAGAATGCCTGAGGCAGCAGCAGACATGGGAGGAAGACCAAGCAGAAGAAGTGCCATGGCAAGACAAGACCCTGCATGGGATGTACCATCGACAGATAGCTGAGGTGGCTGACATTGGGAAATCCTACCAGTGGCTGGAAAGGGCTGGACTAAAAGACAGCACTGAGGCACTGATCATAGCAGCACAGGAACAGGCACTGAGCACCAGATCCATTGAAGCAGGGGTCTACCACACTAGAGAGGACCCAAGGTGCAGACTGTGCAGAGAGGCCTCAGAGACAGTCCAACACATAGTGGCAGGATGTAAGATGCAGGCAGGAACAGCATACACTGAACGGCACAACCAAGTGGCTGGCATTGTGTACAGGAACATCTGCACAGCGTATGGGCTAGACCCTCCCAAGACCAGATGGGAGATTCCACAGAAGGTTGTGGAGAATAGCAGGGCTAAGATTCTGTGGGACTTCCAGATCCAGACGGACAGGCAGGTACTGGCCAATCAACCAGACATCGTGGTAATAGACAAGGACCAGAAGACAGCAGTGGTGATAGATATAGCAGTGCCAAGTGACAGCAACATCAGGAAGAAGGAATATGAGAAGCTGGAGAAGTACCAGGGCCTGAAAGAGGAACTAGAGAGGATGTGGAAAGTGAAGGCCAAAGTGGTCCCAGTGGTGGTAGGAGCACTCGGGGCTGTGACTCCTAAGCTGGGTGAGTGGCTCCAACAGATCCCAGGAACAACATCAGAGCTCTCTGTCCAGAAGAGTGCAGTGCTAGGAACAGCTAAGATACTGCGCAGAACCCTCAAACTCCCAGGCCTCTGGTAGAGGACCCGAGGTTGAGGAAGACACATACCACCCATAGGGGTGAGAGGGGAATTTTTTTATATATATATATAAATTCATATATATATAAAATTTATATATATATAATATTCATTCAGAAAGGTTGCACATTTGCTGGTTGGCTGAAGCATGGAAGTTTATGAATTGATATCTGGATCAAGCTTTGGTTAGTACTCTATCCTTCAGGCTGGTCTCACCACACTCGCATGCCAATTACTTGCCTTTTTTTTTTTTTTAAACTCAGACTAGAGCAGCAGAGCACATTTTTCACACAGAGAGCTGCTGGTTCAAAAGATCATTGAGTAGGAGAAGGGTGCTTGTTACAAACCCAATATAGCATTTACACTCATTTTCTTTATCCTTTGCCACTGTGGGAAATAGGAAGCATATGTAAACATTGTGCATGCAGAACACTAGAGGAGCACAAGGTGACTATGGAAACAGATCCTGTTTACATTCCACAGACCCCAGAATAGGAGATCCCAGTGCTGCTTAGGAGCATAGGAATTGCCATATCAGTTTAGCTCTGTAGCTGTCTCACAGCACCGTTGCCAGATTAGTCAGGGAAGGTGCCATAAACACGATGCCCACAATGGAACTTGCTTCCTAACTCCCATCAGTTAGTGGTTGGTTTATGACCTTGTATTACTCAGCAAGACACTCACAGCTGGGAGGCACTGCACCACCTGATAGGACTTGCTGTTATAGAAGAGTGAACCATTTTGCCAGCTAGCATCAAGGGGCTCTTAGGGTCGCAGTCCTGAAGAAGGATATATCCATTATATTTTTTCCCTCATCTAATGTAACTGTGGATGCTCTCATTGGCTATACAAAAGGTTGACTCTAACTCTAAATGCATGAGAACTGAGGTATAAAGCCACTTGCAGTTAGGAAAAGGGGGTGGGAAATCAAGGATATGATGAGGGTCCATATCAGGGTGGGGCAGAAAGGAAGGCTAGGGTTCTTGCAGCTAGAAGCCTGGAGGGAATTTGACAATTGGATAGACTGGGGAAGGTTTGGTAGATAGCTAAGGACCGGGGCACTTGTTACTGAGCTGAAGGAAGTCAGGAGGAGGAGCATGATTTGCCACTACCATCTCTGGGAGCAAAGAGTTGGGCAGCTTGTCAGAGAGGAGAAAATGATCTGGCTGAGGTTGGGGATTCAGATCTCTTACTACATGGGGACTTGGGTTTGACAGCTGGAAAGTCAGTCTGTCATCAGGAGGGAAGCAGGAGCAATCTGGCCATAGAAAGGAAAAGTAGAGTAGAGTAGAGTAGAGTAAAGAGTGTTTTTCCATGATATCTGGTTCCCTGTTCCCCTCTGACCTATGCTCTAGAAACAGTGCACCAGAGCACAGGCTCCACAGCTACCTAATGCCCAGTGACCAACCTTGTCCTACTGTCCACCTGCAAGAGTTGTATCACCATAGCAAGCCAGCCTTAAAAAACCCTAACCCCTACTGTGATATGTTAATATCTCAGTCCCACAGATCTCAGCACAGAATAATCAGCTTTTCAGTAGTATTGATTAATCCAGCATGCCTCAGCCTCCCTGACACACTGTAGTTGGATCAGTAATATTTTACAGCTTCTGATTCAACTCTTCCCTATCAAATTTAAAGCTAAACAGCCTCCTGAAAGAAAGGAAACCACAAAGCAGGAGCTGAGGAGGTGGAAAACAAGTGGATAAAAAGAGGAAAGCTAAACTAATTAAAACATTCAGTGTTAAGATTTAAGCTTCCTTCATTTTTAGGGAATTGTAGGACATTTGTTTACGTTTTGTTTGGTACTATTTTCAGTGGTGTAAAAAAACCTTAACAAAAATGGAATAAATCTCTTTGTTCCTGGTAATAAAACTGATACAAAGATATAGCTCATAATCTGAAAATCCTGAGTCTGTTGCTGTTTTGTGGTAGAGTTATTAGGCAGAAGCCCAGTTGCCACAAATTCCCAAGCAGAGAAGTAATTGCGGCAACTGGGCTTCTACCTAACAACTCTATGTGGCTTAGTAATAGCTCAGAAAACCATGCACTCAGTTATGTTTTACTTCTTAATAAATAAATAAAGTAACTTTATACTTCTATAACACCTTTCATCTGAAGATCTTAAAGCACTTTACAAACAAGATCAAACTGAGTACCCTTAAAAGGTTCTAGAAAAATTTCCTCCTACTAGCAACTAAAAGATCAACAGACGCCTTGCCTTTACTCACTAAGCACTCCAAGAATTGCAGCACACTATTAGCCACAACTCAGTCAATTTGAAGAGACTAGAAAACGTTCTTTCAAAGAGGATAACTTGGGACTGGCTTTTAAAAATCTTGAGTAATCTCTCACAGTCTATGTGGACTCAAAATTAACCAAATAGTCTTCTTGGATATACCTTTTAATGGCCTGTGTGTATTAATATGTCATTTGCAAGTATAACGTCACATTAAAATCTATTGGACAAGATTTGAAAAAAATAAATCTCAATGTGTACTTTAATTCACACACTGAAATTTCATTTCAGACTGTTTCTCAGTCCCGTGACCTCATTTGGCTGGATGTGACTTAAGCTACTTAATTTTTTTATTTTTGTCAGTTTAAAGTTTGTGATGCATTATCCTGCCTAGAGGTCTCAACATACATCTGCAAAAATCTCAATGGGCGTTTTCGATTTTCAATGGCGTGATAGTGGGTTTTGCTCAAAGAATAGTTTTTATTCTTATTTTTCAAATGAATATGTTCTTTGTGAGGCCACTATATAATGCATGTAATTAGCATAGTAATTGCTTTACCATTATAGAAATTAATTGCTATACAATACAGCATCTAGCATATAATTAGCCCCAGTAACATTAAACGTATTAACATACTCACAATGAGTGTCAAACAAAAGGGAAAGAGGACAAGCAACAGGGAGAAAGACAGTGATGGGGCAAAGGGGGGAAACTGAAGGGAAATAAAGAGAAAAATGAAAAGATGAGAGAAACGAGAATGGAACAAAGGATGTGAATCATAGGACTGGAAGGGACCTTGAGAGGTCATCTAGTCCAGTCCCCTGAACTCATGGCAGGACTAAGTATTACCTAGACCATCCCTAATAGGTATTTGTCTAACCTGCTCTTAGAAATCTCCAGTGATGGAGATGGAGATTCCACAACCTCCACTGGCAATTTATTCCAGTGTTTAACCACCCTGACAGTTAGGAAATTTTTCCTAATGTCCAACCTAAACCTCCCTTGCTGCAATTTAAGCCCGTTGCTTCTTGTCCTGTCCTCAGAGGTTAAGAGAAACAATTCTCCCTCCTCCTTGTAACAACCTTTTATGCACTTGAAAACCGTTATGTCCCTTCTCAGTCTTCTCTTTTCCAGAATAAACAAATCCAGTTTTTTCAATCTTCCCTCATAGGTCATGTTTTCTAGACCCTTAATCATTTTTGTTGCTCTTCTCTGGACTTTGTCCAGTTTCTCCACATCTTTCCTGAAGTATGGCACCCAGAACTGGACATAATACTCCAGTTGCGGCCTAATCAGTACAGAGTACAGCGGAAGAATTACTTCTCGTGTCTTGCTTACAACACTCCTGCTAATACATCTCAGAATGATGTTCACTTTTTTTGCAACAGTGTTACACTGTTGACTCATATTTAGCTTGTGGTCCACTTTGACCCCCAGATTCCTTTCCACAGTACTCCTTCCTAGGCAGTCCTTTCCCTTTTGCATGTGTCCAACTGATTGTTCCTTCCTAAGTGGAATACTTTGCATTTGTCGTATTGAATTTCATCCTATTTACTTCAGACCATTTCTCCAGTTTGTCAAGATCATTTTGAATTATAATCCTACCCTCCAAAACACTTGCAACCCCTCCCAGCTTGGTATCGTATGCAAACTTTATAAGTATACTCTTTATGCCATTATCTAAATAATTGATGAAAATATTGAACAGAATCAGACCCAGAACTGATCCCTGAGGGACCCCACTCACTATACCCTTCCGGCAGGACTATGAACCAATGATAACTACTCTCTGGGAATGGTTTTCACACAAGTTCTGCACTCACCTATGCATATCAATCTAGCCACCTCCTCCTGTAGCTGTCCCTCCTGCTTCCTGAGAGATTCCACCAGCAGGCACCTTTCACACTGGATGGACTCTCATCCTGGCTTTCTGTGAGTGGAAAATGCAGGCCACAGTCTCTGTAAATCCACACCAGAATCTGGGTAGAGGCATCCATGGTTAGGCTGTGTGTCTGGATACAGGCACAAGTGGAGGAGGCAGGAGCAGCTTTGGCACTGGCGATGTGGCCCTTCCTAACCATAATGATTATATTATGACTCCCTTTTACAAACTCCCTTTCAAGCTCCTCTTGGTTGCTTGCCCTCTAGTTTTTAAGGCCTTCTCTCCTAGGTCAGCCCTACCCACTTCGTTAATCACACAGGGGGAGGGTGATCACAAGGCTGATCAAAGATGATCAAGGGAATAAAGGATCAAAGAGTCCCCAGACACCATCTCGATTGACCAGGAACTGAAATAACCCGAAAGAGAAAGCAAAATACAAACAGCCAAGCAAACTCACTCACCCCAAGGTTAGTACTCGCACCTTGTTCACTCAGGAGGGGAATCTTTCTCCCCCTCTCAAAGTCTCCTGTTTGCAGTCCCCTGTTCACTAGCCAGAAAGGGCGAGGGGGAGGGTGGCAAGGAGAGGGGAGTTTATAATTTAAAAAAAAAATTAATAAAATAAAAACCAACTTATTCTGAGACTATCTGGTCTACACCAGGAAGATCCTTTTCCTTTTTAAAATAGACCACTGTATCTCTGGGTACCTGTTCTGAGCAGGCTAATAGTCTGATGCTGGACCCATTGACCTAAGTGCAGGATTGGACCCTACTGATACCAGTATCTCTTTGCAGTGGATTTCTACTGATTGGGTTAAAGCAGTCCAAGTGGCTTTGGCTTGCAAAATGCTATTTCACCTTATGATTATTATTTATTCTTGAAAATATGAAACCGATGTAAAATGGACCTCTAGCTCTGCTTGATAATTTTCCAGAGGTAAAAGCCTGCTGCTGGGCAAACCTTTGACTTTAAGCTGTTGGTTTACAAAAGCATCTACTGAATAGAATCATAGAAATGTAGGGCTAGAAATGACATCAGGACGTCATCTAGTCCATCCCCCTACACTGAGTCAGGATTAATTATACCTCCCTATCTTGCTGTTGGTTCCTGAGAAGGAATTTTGCACTCTGAGCTACTTTTCTGTCTTTCAAAAGATCTAGAAGAGCAATGATCTCACCATTAGATTGGTGCAATAAACGCCAACAAAAATCCATCCCATTTCACCTCACAGAAGCAGCTGGTATCTCACATGAACTTACTGCAGAGGCGGCCCGTATAAAGTTTCTACATTTGTCTTAGACAATGGTACCACAGTAACTAGAGGACTCACTGTACAGCTGAATTTTCCTATCTGTAGTATAATATAACGTATTTTATAATTTGTATTGCAGATGTGCCCTCAACATGTTAGACATATTCCAAATATAAGGTAAATATAAGGCCCTGCTCCAAAGAGCTTACAAAAGCCACACAAAGAGTTGGCGCATACAAGCAAAGTGGTCATAATGAGAGGTGCATAGGCCAAGATCCTCCAAAGTATTTAGGTGCCTAACCCCATTGATTTCGATGGGCCACTTAAGTCCAATGAGAATCTTTCCACAGACTCCAATGGACTTTGAATCAAGCCTTTAGCTTGTTCATTTCATACCCTCACCCCCACTTCCTGGGTCGCCCAAACATCCTCCCACATCCTGCTTTATTATTGTTTGCTTTAACATTTTAAGTTTTGGACAAGATTTAAAAAAAATAGGAACCTATAGTTACTCCTAAACCAATACTTAAGCACCTAACAAGTGGCCTGATTTTCAAAAGTGCTGAGTCCTCAACTGTTTCTATTGCTTTAATTTTCTTATATAGATTTTACATGCAGCTGGGCAAAATTTTTTGGCTGCAATTTTTTTTTGCCCCCAAAATAATACAGATTTGTGTTTAATTGTTTTGGGGGAAAAGAAAAAGAAATTCCCCCAAACAAATGTTTATTTCAACATCCAAAATGAAAAGTTGAGATTCTAAACTATCTTTTGAAATTTCCTTAAGTTTTATTTAAAAAAATTAAAAACCTTTTAAAAAACTTCAGTTTTTCAATTAATCCAAATGAAATTATTTTGCTTTTTTGGTTTGCTATTTTTTTTTTAATTATTACATACCTGAATTTTTTGTTCAGAAGTGCCAGGAAACCAAAAAAATCAATTATTCACACAGGTCTAGTTTTAAGTCAAAAAGTGAGTGCTCATCACTTTTGAAAATCAGACCATTTAAGGTTGGGTTTAGGATCCTAATTTATGCTCTTACTTTTTAACATCTTTACTTTTAGTTTTAACAAAAAATTAATCCTAGACAACACTTTTCTTTAACTCAGAAATATTGGAGCATAAGCTTTCATGGGTGAATACCCACTTGGTCAGATGCATGTGGTGGAAATTTCCAGAGAAAGGTATAAATATGCAGGCAAGAATCAGTCTAGAGAAAAGGAGGTTAGTTCAATCAGGGAGGATGAGGCACACCTCAACTGCTAGAAGAGGGAACACCTAGAGAAGAGAAACTGGTTTTGTAGTTGGCAAGCCATTCACAGTCTTTGTTTAATCCTGAGCTGATGGTGTCAAATTTGCAAATGAACTGAAGTTCAGCAGTTTCTCTTTAGAGTCTGGTCCTGAAGGTTGATTTTTTTTTTTTTTTTACCTTTAAATCTGCTATTGTGTGGTCCAGGGAGGTTGAAGTGTTCTCCTACAGGTTTTTGTATATTGCCATTCCTAATATCTGACTTTGTCCATTTATCCTTTTACGTAGGGACTGTCCAGTTTGGCCGATGTACATAGCAGAGGGGCATTGCTGGCACATGATGGCGTATATTACATTGGTGGACGTGCAAGTGAATGAACCGGTGATGTTGTGGCTGATCTGGTTAGGTCCTGTGATGGTGTCACTGGTGTAAATATGTGGGCAGAGTTGGCATCGAGGTTTGTTGCATGGATTGGTTCCTGAGCTAGAGTTGCTATGGTGCGGTGTGTGGCTGCTGGTGAGAATATGCTTAAGGTTGGTGGGTTGTCTGTGGGCGAGGACTGGCCTGCCTCCCAAGGCCTGTGAAAGTGAGGGATTGTTGTCCAGGATGGGTTGTAGATCACTGATGATGCATTGGAGGGGTTTTAGCTGAGGACTGTAGGTGATGGCCAGTGGAGTCCTGTTTTCTTCTTTCTTGGGCTTGTCTTGCAGCAGGAGGATTCTGGGTACACGTCTGGCTCTGTTGATGTGTTTCTTATTTCCTCCTGCAGATATCGTAGTTTTGAGAATGCTTGGTGAAAATCTTAGTGAAGATTTTCATTGCGGACACACCACAGAATCCATTGTCTACAGCCAAGAGCTGAGGTATAACCGCATTTGCTCCAACCCCTCAGACAGAGACCAACACCTACAAGATCTTCACCTAACCCTTGTGATAAACCTGGGGTGATGAACATGTGGGGCTGGCAGTCACACAAAGAAGCCTCAAGGTACCTCTGGTAGATAGTGAAGATGGGTTCATTACTGGTCCTAAGTGAGCCAGTAGATCAGGCCATGGAGGGCAAACTTGATAAAGGATCCCTGGACCCAAGCTTAGATCCAGTTGTGGAGGGACTGCAACTGAGATTCTAGTCCATAAAGCTAACACGTAGAGTGGATAGTTGCATTACAGATGAGCTCAGCAGCCTGCCCACACATTAACAAGATAGATTCTGTCCCTCCCACCCCACATGGAACCCCCTGCACAAAGCCTAACTATTCCAGCTTTGTGCAGGTGCAGGTGAATTTCATTCATAATATATAACTTAACATTCACAGCAATCAAAGAGTATATCTTATGTTAAAGTTTTGGGTAGCCAAAGGACTATGTCCTCATGATTATTTTACAAGCTGAATATGAAATTAAAATTATTCTTCAATTGGGTTCTGTACAGATGGATGCTCAGAATAAAAGTGAATTTTTCTGTGGTGCTGAAGCAATAAAGATTAATTCAAAAGAGATGGCTGTTTACAAATAAAACAGTATTCCCTTTTTTTTGGCTTCCAGGCCTGCAAGCTGAACCTGATTCTTTATTAACAGCTTTTTGAAATGTATCAGCTCCGAGGGGAAAACCCTACTTTCCATGTTGGTAGTTGAACTAATATTTAATATAACTGGAAGCTATATTTTCAGTGACTCTTTCACTAGTTTATGGCAGAGCACAATGTTCTGTCACAGTTCAGTACAGTGTTTGTCCCTGTGTCCTGTAGACAGCCATCCATGTTACAGTATTAATCATGCTTGGAGCAGATCCTAGTTGTCTGAACTACCATGTGACAGGCTTTGCTACCAGCAGTTTAAAAAAAAATTTTTTTTGAAACATATTGAATTTGTCTGGTGGTAGTAATCTCAGCTGTGCAGACCTAGCAACATAGTAGGCATCCATCCAAGAAATTTTCCATTTAGAATTAACATGTTGAACTTTTTTTTTTTTTTTTTTTTTAACGACACTAGTTGGCAAGATTACAAAAAGCAGACCACTTTTACCACAAAATAGTAATCTCTTACTAAATTAATACATGATGACTACTTTCAGTAGAGCTACACCTTTGGAAAACTGGAGTATAACAGTAGTGAATTACATTCACTAGGTTTAGAGTGGGCAAATTAACATTACCATGAGAATCAAATTTCTTGAGCTCTCGGGATTTAATTTCACAATAGACATTACATGGGCAAAGCTGTTCAAAAGACAAAAATCCAGCCAACATTCCAGCAAACATTTCTTATGCTGTTGATGAAAAGAGAAATATATTAATTAAGTGGAACTGCAATTAACAGAAAATAGAATATTTGGTGTGGAGATATATTTAGCAAGTCAGTTATCAACCCTGCATATGCATCAGTCTTGAAGAAAAACAAGCAACAGAAGCACAGTTACGTTAAACCCAGTACAGATGGTTCTAACTGTGCAGAAAAGATGTTACTGACCATTAATTTGGGAGGATATAAGAAGGAAGATGAAATAGGAAATTCCATGGCATGTCATCATCATTAGCTTAGCCAGATGCAAGGCAATATTATCCCCCTGAGGACTTCTATCAGGATGGCTTTTAAGCATCATTTATTTACAACTTTGAGAAGTTTATATGAAGACTGAAGAAATATTCATTCCTGACCCGTTATACCTTCTTCTTAGTCTTCAGGGAGTCAGTAGTTTTGCTGACCTTTAACTCTCAATTGATGATTTCTGTGCTTCAATAATGTGTAGACAGAAACATAATAAAAATAATGGCTGAAATTTAGTTCAATTATCTCCAAAAATTTGCAAAAAATCAACTACTTCAATGAAGTTACATCAGGCATGAATCTGGCCCATATTATAATAATTAGGTTCTGTTGGCATTAGCACATGGTGCCAAACAATGGCAATTATTAATCCCTAAGGGGAAATTTTCAAAGCACTTTATGGTAGATAAGTCCACAAATACTCAGTTTTGTTTGCCTGTTGTGAAAATGAATCCATATGTCTGTCTGTAAACTCACGTTACTGTGTCTAACTGTTGTTCCTGGGATACTTTTAATCTAGTTTGTAGAGATCATGTGGTTTTCTTCTCTGCAAATGTTTATTCAGATTTTATCTTTAACACAATAATAAGTTTTTTGGGTAAAATTCTGATCCCCATACAAAACCAGCTAACAGGTATTTGCACAGAGGACCAAAACGTGTGTGCAAGGGAGAAGTGATTCATCTGTTCTGTAGATATTACTGCATCTTACTATAGCATCATCCATGCCTCCCTGACCTGTGTAGATCCACCTACCCAAAATAATAGTGGGCAGTGGACCTATACATTTCAAACACCTTGGCTACTCCATTGCTGCTGTTGTCCAAAATCCACTGCCTTCCATGCTCCTTTAGCACCCAAAGGGCTGCAGAATCCTCAGGCTGCAGAATCACTTCCCAACTGCCAATGCAGCACACTGCCACAGTGCATCCACGACATTATGAGCCTCCCACCGTGGCAAAGGGGCTGGGAGGACTTGGGCCTGATACTATTTCTACAGCCTATACAAAATTGCACTGATTTAGCTAGGAAATGCATAACAATAACTAGGTTTCTTTACAGCTAAGCAAAGATGCTGAACATTGGACAAGCGCAAAAATAAGCTGAAAGTTTAGAAAGTGAATTCATTTAATTAAAAAATTCTGCTAGACCTTCCCTCAATACTTTTATTTGTAGCTACCAAAATTATGTCCTATGACGACTACTGAGTCCATACAGAGAATTATACTCTTGTATACTGAAATATTTTACAGGCTAGCAAGTATCCATAGCAGTCAAATGCTCAGACAACAGAGACGTTCCCCCTCGACAAGAGATATTGAGTCAAGGTGTTAGCAAGTGTTGGTCCACTGACTGAGCCAGCTGTAGAGATGCAACCCCTTATACCAAGACTGAATTTGACCCAATCTGCTTTTCTTTGACCTTCATTGTTCATAAATCATCTCCAACCTTCTCTCAAGAAACTGGACAAGAGGCAAATATTTAAAAACACATTATCAAATACCAGATACAACAAACAAATACAACATACAAAGGCACATTAAATAAAAATAAAAGCAAGTCAAAAAAATGAGAGATTGTTTTCTTGCAACATGTGGTGCTTTGAAAAAAACCCTGTAGATTTTGAAAAGTTGTTTTCGATTATGGTCTGAGTTGAATCAGCAAATAAAGGTCTCATTAGGGAACAGACTGTAGAATGCAATGCCTGATCTTGCATTTCTTGAGCACCTAAGATCTCCTGCTGACATTTATTTTCAACACATACAGTTTGTGGGCTGAAATGTTCAAGTTTAGAGATGGTGCCGCAACAAGAACGAACCTCTCTGGTTTCAGACAAGTGTCAAGCATGGAAGGAGTGAGTGGGGAAAAAAGGTGGTGAGAACTAAACCGTACTGAAAGTAGCCACCACCATGTGGCAGTGGCTATTTTATGTATCTGAAACTTAGACCATTTCAGCTTCAATATTGCTCAAAGCTAGTTTCTTCTGCTCTGGAGTGTGCATTTGTCACATCCCTCTATAAATAAAAAGCATTATTAAAATTTGAGCCAAAGAGCACTCATATTTAACCTAAAGAAAGTGGACTTCAGAATTATTAGTCTGACAGGTGACACCACTAATACAATTAACCAAATCTCTCTCCAGACATTTTCTGATTATTGTGGAACCTTGGTCACTGTTTACACTAGTCACTCTCAAATACTTCCCTGTACTTTGCATCCTACAGAATGCCTGGTTACTCATTAGGACCAAATCAGGAACCAGTAAAAAATCTTCCTTCCAAAGATTAGTTAAAAGATCAGGGTAATTGGATAATTTAACATAACCTGGTTATATGTGCATGATCTAAAATACAATTAAGTCAATGAAAGATTTCCGTTGATTGCAATGGCCTTTGGATCAGGTACATACACTAGAAAATTGTGGGTCAGATTCTGCCACCCTAATACACATAGTACTTACTATACTTTAGTGGGGAATAATTTTCTGAAGTAGTGTAAGGGCATGTCTACACTTACCGGTAGATCGGCACTGCTGAAATCGATGCAATGAGTGTTGATTTAGCAGGTCTGGTGAAGACACACTAAAAATCGATGAGATAGCACTCTCCCATCAATTTGCGTACTCCACCTCCACAAGCAGCATAAAGGAAGTTGATGGGAGATGCTCTCCCATCAACACAGCGCAGTGTATCCACCATGGTAAGTGGATCTAACTACTTCGACTTCAGTAACTGAAGTTGTGTAAGTTAGATTGATTTACCGCAGTAGTGTAGACCAGCCCTAAGAGTGAAACACTCTGGCCCTTTGTTATGCAATCTCTTATAACCTGTTTGACAACAGATCACCATTTGCTTATCTGGTGTATTTTTGGAAGGGTGAAGCGACTAGTTGTGTTTTAAATTCTGACTACAATACTCTAAAGAGATTACCAGTTTGGTTTCAATGTGAAGAATTCTAAAGATACAACTTTTACTGGCAAATTTGGTAAGAGCATGTTTCCACATCAATATTATATCTTATACATATAAGCCCTGTCTCTCTCTTTTGCTAAGCATGTGAAGCACGTCCTTTACTAAATCCAGGCTTAAGACTATAAAAGGGTATAAATAGCAGAATGGTTGGTATTCAAAGGTACTTACAATATTGTAGTGTTTTCCCACTCCTGTACCTATCACTGCATAGTCAATTCATTCCAAAAAAATGTGCGGTCATTTGTGATGTGAAGAAATGGTAATTGGGAGAACAACATTTTTTTCATATGTGACAGAAGCCAGGACTTGAATGCAGGCATCAATATGTGAAAGCCACTGTGCTTAAAGTCCACCTTTACTTCATATGTTTAAAAAAAATTAAAGGACAGGTTAGTTCAAACAGCTCTAGAGAAGAAATCATTTGCAAGTCAGCAAGATAAAATAGGAAAGTAATACACAGCATTTCAAACTGTTCTCCTATAGGAAGCACATACTTACCTGTTATGGGTGTCTAGATTTCACTACACAGATGATACTGTATGTCCTATATAATTTATTTGATCCATAATATTATACTGCACATAAAAGAAATCCAAGTTAGAAAGAAAACCACCCAGAATAGTATGTGATGATAATGCGACAGAGTAACTAGAGTATATTTAGGGTAAATATTTAGAGCCAGACATTCAAGACACTATCTGAAACTTTAGAAAAAATTAGAGGTAATCACACTTTTTAAAAAAAAACCAATAAACTTTTATTACATTCTTGGAATAAAAGAGTGAATGAAGAACAGCGTATGTGGATAATGCAGCCTTAAATGCATCTGTGAAGCAGCAGCAGTCAAGTGAACAAACTGTGTGAATGAAAAGAAATGAGCTAGACTAGTGTAACACTATTCTCTATGATAATCAATCTGATAGACCTACAACTGAGAAGTGAAAACAGCTTGTAAATGCTTTTCATGATATCTTTGTGATAGTCACTTACAGATCCTAGGAAGGGAGTTAGGTAATGAAGACTTCAATATAAATCAATAGACCATTTAGTGCATTGCCATCTATCACTGGCATTATTGCAGGAATCAACAGCCAGCTGTCATGAAGAAGATTACACCAAACAGTAAGAATTTTCAAAATGTATGTTTATAGTAGCTTTAGAAATCACTGATGAAAGCATGTTCGGGTTTTATTGACCTAGACAGAATTATTGTTTAAGACCAAGTCCTATTTTTAAAGGAAGAATATAATTAATAGTGATTGAAAATGAAGAAGCTGGATGTCCTCAGCTTCACAAGCAACCGATGTTTGGGAGAAGGCTCAACACAGCAAAGGACATGGGTGAAATCCCTGCCCCACTGAAGTAAGTGACCATTTCCTTTGGAATGGGGTCAGGATTTCATTTTTCCCCAACACAGCCAATATTCTGGGGGGAGAAATTCTGTGCTTCTTTTCCAAAGCATCTAACTGCATTGGTAACATCAGGCCTAGAAACAAAGCCCAGCAGCCTCCACAATATGCCCAGCTTCTCCTCCACTTGTCATCAGAGAAGAGTCTGATCAGGAGATACATCTCAAGTAGCATCACACCCAAGCCCCATGGAAGACAAATAGTTGCAGCTGGGCCACAGAGAGAGACTGCCAGAGATCAGCAAATGTAAGGCATGGTTATGGGGTGGAGAAAGAAGAGAAACTGCATCATTCCCAAACCTCAAGAAAAGTTTGGGCTTGGGCAATAGGTAAAGGTTTGTGCCTGTTCTTATTTGGACTAACCCATTTCCCCCAATACTTCAAGTAAACAAGCATCTGAAGACAGCTTCTTTCCTGCCCTTCCTTGAGGGACACCATAGCAGAGGTCTAATTTATGAAAGATTGGATTGGAGAACCCTTACCAAAAGGCCAGGGCTGGGTCATGTCACATGTGCATGATTCCGTAATGGGAAAAACTGATTTTTTAGATATTTAGGTAGATATTTGTGGATCCTTATTTCATATAACTTAAATCATAACTGGAGGGATAGTCAAGTGCCACACAGGAGTTGTGTGCTGTTGGGGAGTTTCATAGGAGATGAAGAGTTCACTCCTGCTAAAATAGGACTGAAAGCTATTGTTTCTTAAAAAGTACATTAGTGCTTTACACTATTTTTACCTTTTTCTGTTATGCAGTTTTCCAATATGACCACACAAAGGAAAGAGGTAATTAAAAATCTGCTTTGACTTTTCTGGGTGGTAACTGAAGACATAGTATAAATTATTTAGGAAATCAAAGCAGTGGGAAATACAAACCTATAAATGAAGGAGCAGAGAGGGAAGGAGATTATTCATGTAGGAACAACAATCATAAAAATGGCAGTGCTGGTAAATATACAGATGGCTATTGAAAATACTGTAAAGTTCCACTGAGAAAAAGAATATGTTTTCAGGGTCAAAGAAAAAAGTAAGTAGACCACTGAGGAATACACTAAGAAACTGCACCATCTACTCAGGACACTCCCTACACTAACACCAGAACATATCAACATACCCTTAGAGCCCCGACCAGGCTTATTCTATCTACTAACCAAGATCCACAAACCCAGAAATCCTGGACGCCCCATCATCTTGGGCATTGGCACTCTCACTGAAGGACTGTTTGGATATGTGGACTCTCTACTCAGACCCTATGCCACCAGCACTACCAGCTATCTCCGTGACACCACTGATTTCCTGAGGAAACTACAATGCATCGGTCACCTCCCAGAAAACACCATCCTAGCCACCATGGATGTAGAGGCTGCTCTACGCAAACATCCCCACAGCAGTGAATAACAAGCTGTCAGAACAGTAGTCCTGATGATGCCACAGCACACTGGCTGCTGAGCTCTGTGCTTATACTCACAACAACTATTTCAAAGTTGATGACAATATATATCTCCAGATCAGTGGCACTGCTGGTGGGCACCGCATGGCCCCACACTATGCCATATTTTATGACTGACTTGTAACAACGCTTCCTCATCTCGTCACATCACGCCCTTCTCTACTACGCTACATTGATGACATTTCATCATCTGGACCCATGGGATGGAGACTCTGGAAATTCCACAATTTCAACAGCTTCCACCACCATCAACCCGCCTGGACAATCTACATGGGAGGTCCACTTTCTAGACACCACAGTGCAATAAGTGATGGTCACATTAACACCCTATATTGAAAACCTACTGACCGCTATGCCTAGTTCATGCCTCCAGCTTCCATCCGCGCACATCACACGATCCATGTCTACAGCCAAGCACTGAGGTACAACCGATCTGCTCTAACCCCTCAGACAGAGACCAACCTACAAAATCTCCACCAACCATTCTCAAACTACAATACCCGCACGAGGAAATTAAGGAACCGATCAGCAGAGGCCTACGTGTATCCAGAAGCTCCTACTTGGCAAGACGAACCAAGAAAGAAACCACAGGACTCCACTGGCCATCACATACAGACCCCAGCAAAACCCCATCCAACGGCATCATCAGGGATCTACAACCATGCCTGGAAATGATCCATCACTTTCACAGGCCTTGATGGCAGGCCAATTCTTGCCACAGGCAACCTGGCCACTTGAACGTATTTTCTCACCCAGCAACTGGCACACCGCATTCCATAGTAGCTCTAGCTCAGAACCTAATCCGTGCAACAAACCCGATGCCAACTCTCTGCACACAATATCTAACAAACCGGAGCGACACACCATCACAGTGACCTAACAGATCAGCCATCATCACCAGTTTCTTCATGCACGGTCCACCATGTAAATACGCATCCATATGGCGAGCAAATGCCTCTGCTTATGTAACGTCAAAAGCTGACAGTCTCTAGGAAGGTATACAATGGACACAAATGCAGATATTAGGATGCAATATCAAAAACCCTGTAGGAGAGCAGCTTCAACCTCCTGGCCACACTATAAGCACCTTAAGGTGGCATGCCTGCAGCAAAAAACTTCAGGACAGACTTCAAAAGAGAAACTGCTGAGCTTCAAATTCACTGCAGATTTGACAACCCTCACCTCAGGGTTGAACAAAGACTGTGAATGGCTTGCCAATACGAACAGTTTTCTGCTCCCTTGGTTTTCATACACTCTCTACTGCTAGAACAGGGCCTCATGCCTCCCTGATTGGACTAACCTGTTATCTCTAGCTGCTTGCTAGCATATATATACCTGCCCCTGGAATTTCGCCTACATTCAATCTTGACGCAAGTGGGTATTCACCCACGAAAGCTCATGATCCAAAACGTCTGTTAGTCTATAAGGTGCCACAGGATTCTCTGCTGCTTTTACAGATCCAGACTAACACGGCTACCCCTCTGATACTTACCTCCAGGAAAGTTTCCTCAAGATCTCTGTGGAGGATTCATGGGACATCCCAGTGCACATAAACTGTTCTGCAAGGTCCTCTCTGCCTAACTGTACAGAGGAATGAGAAGCAGATAGTGACTCTACTTCTACTGGTTATTTCACTACCTCTTCTAGCATGATTAAAGAAAGAGTAAATGAACAGATGTGTCCCTGAAATATTAAAGCAAATGGTGTACTTACCAGAAGTTCCTTCCCCTGCACCAGGCTCACCCATACTGGACCATAGGCTCAACTTCTCTGGAGTCGAAAACAGGTCCTGGCTCGCTGCGCCACTGGATCCAGTCACCAGTCCTCCATACTCATCATCATCATCATCCAACTCCTCCTCCTCACTGTTCACTCCAGAGGCCTTTGACTCCAGCTCCTCCAAAATATCCCCAGGGCTCCTGGTGGCGGTGGGGTCTCTGCCTAGGATGGCATGCATTTTTTGTAAAAGTGGCATGTCTGCAGCTCCACTCCAGAGCAACTGTTAGCCTCCCTTGCTAGATGGGAACTGTGCTTGCACAGCCTCTTCTGTCCAAAGACCCAGAAGATCCACCACCTCCTGTGTTCTCCAGGCAGGAGCACGTCTGCAAAGTGAAGCCGGAATGGCCAGTTGCTAAGTGAGCTCGCCATGCCGAGCAAACAGGAAATGGAATTTCAAAAATTCACAGGGCTTTAAAAGTGGAGGAGCAAGTACCTGCATTCCTGGCCACCCAGCCGTTCAAAACAGTGGCCAGAATGGTCACAGTGGGGCATTGAGGGACAGCTCTCAGAGACCACTAAAATCAATGTAAGCAACAGAGTGTCTACACTAACACTCCGTCAACTTAACTAAATCAACCTAAGCAGAGGTGGAGTTATGAAGTCAGTGTGGCAGGCGAGTTACATCATCAAAACCAGGATTTTAGCATAGATGCTTAGAGAGTTAGGTTGACATAAGTTGTAGTGTAGACCAAGCTTTAGTCAAAGCCAAGAGATAGTGCCATAAGCATGAGAAAGAGAGGGAGGGCTCAAGGTTTCCGTTTCTTTTAAATTTTAGTGAGAGGTGAGACTACTCAGTGCTCTTTTGACGTTACCCAGACTATCAGGATGATGACAAGGAGTCTAGGCTTAGAAGACAAAATTGATGTCTGTTAGAGGTACATAATGGAACAATAAGTTCTGGATGTTATAGGTTCTTTGTTGGTTATTATTGTTATGAGAATTAACCTAATTAGTTTTTACAATAAATGTTTTGCAAAACATATCTGATTTTCTATAAAAGCAGCAAAGAGTCCTGTGGCACTTTATAGACTAACGGACGTATTGGAGATGAGCTTTCGTGGGTGAATACCCACTTCGTCAGATGCATGTAGTGGAAATTTCCAGAGGCAGGTATAAATATGCAAGCAAGAGTCAGGCTAGAGGTAACGAGGTTAGTTCAATCAGGGAGGATGAGGCCCTCTTCTAGCAGCTGAGGTGTGAACACCAAGGGAGGAGAAATTGCTTTTGTAGTTGGCTAGTCATTCAGTCTTTGTTTAATCCTGATCTGATGGTGTCAAATTTGCAGATTTTCTATGTGAGTGTGTTCAAATGCTTGGTCTACTTTTATGTGGTTTTTATTTGATATAATTAGATGAAAGGGTTACTTCCTTTTGTAAGTAATTATATGGTTCTTTTTATTCCCACAGTTATTAATGTGTTTATCTTCCTCACAGCCTTGTGAGAGGTAACTAGTATTATCCATATTTTACAGATGGAAAACTGAAGCTAAGTGACTTTCCCAAGTCACACAAGAAGTCTGGAGCAGGATCTTGAAATTCACAGTGAATTTCTCTTCCCTCTGTATTTGTTGCCATTGTAACACATCTTAGTGAATCCCCCTCTGCTTCCAGTAGACTGAATGACCAGGAATCCCACAGTTCTATGGTGATGGGCCCTATAGAAGCCTCAGAATGATAGACTAACTGCATACATCTCTATGCACATGTAAAGCTTTCGATTCCATTCCTAATCTCAGTTTTCCTACTCTCTTGAGCTCAACTTTGTTTCTTCAGATTGGGTAACCAGCACTTGATACTACACTCCAGATAAGTAAACTTTAAGCAAGGCTTAAAGTTCATTCTCTTAAATTTAACAGAATCAGAAGGGTTTGTAGCTCACATACATTTCCACTCAGCGTGGGGGAGAAATCACTTTGAGCCTTTTTCAGTGCCAAATTTGGGGTTACCTTTAGTTTAGGTGGTTTGATGAGAGCAAATTAAAAGGAATTGGAGAACCATTTCAGCTACAAAATGACCTCTTCTCTTAGGGCCTGATTCTGCAACTCTGTGTGAGCTGAGCCTCCGCTCCAGTTGGCAGGAGTTGTGCACTTGGGAGTGCTTGCAAGTTCAGGCCCTTGGCCATGAAACCTGCTTACTTTGCAGTGCCTAAATAACAAGATTCTCTACCTATTATACACTCAGTATAAAGAAAATACAGAGAATGTTAACTCAGAATAATGGAATGATTTATTATAATTGAATATATGCTGGCACCGATATACCCTTTATTTGCAGCATGCAAGATCCCTCTTGTTCACAAGATGGGAGCAAGAACTACAGCTTTTCATTTCTCTTATCCTTAATGGTATCAGTAAGGAGACAAGAGAGTTATGCTCATAAGTCTGCACTCATTTCTAAAAACAGATTTCACTGCTATTGCACACTGTCTCATTCGTACTGACTGTTTTACTTCCAGAGCTTTATCTACCATGTTGTAAGCTACAAGGCATACGTTAGAAGCAGAATTATTTCCAAAGGATCATACAGTCCCATTCGTTCTGAAGCTTGGAAGGAATCAAATACACATTAATCAGCATGGAGGGACACGTGGGCAGGTGGGGGGGCAATAGAGTCAGGGAGCAACAGCTCTGTGAAGCATGCTCCCATGGCAACCCACTTTAATTTAGATGACAAATTATCACACCAGTTAATGTTGCATGTTCTTGTATCACCACCACCTCTTCTGGTCTTTGAATGCCACAGAAAGGAAAGGAGCTTACAGCAGGTGGCAGTTCAGCCAATGGCAGCATAGCAAGAAAAACAGCAAATACTGGGAGAAGGGAGGGACTGATCTAAGTGGATGACAGACATCCTTGGGATTTGGTCTTTGATGCACTGGCTCCATGCAGTTGGCAGGCTATGCCTCCTGATCCTTCTGATAAATCAGGATGTGCTGTTATTGTCCAAGGAGATGATATAGCAGGGGTAGGCAACCTATGGCACGCATGCCAAAAGCGGCACACGAGCTGATTTTTAGGGGCACTCACACTGCCTGGGTCCTGGTCACTGGTCCGATAGGCTCTGCATTTTAATTTAATTTTAAATGAAGCTTCTTAAACATTTTGAAACCTTATTTACTTCACATACAATAGTTTAGTTATATATTATAGACTTACAGAAAGAGACCTTCTAAAAAGGTTAAAATGTATTACTGGCACGTGAAACCTTAAATTACAGTGAATAAATGAAGACTCAGCACACCACTTCTGAAAGGTTGCCGACCCCTGTTATATAGTATAGTTTCCTCAGGACACTTGCATAGTTTAGAGCTCTCAGATCCTTGCATGCTACCTTCCACAGAAGGTACAATCTGGGCCACAAAGTTTGTACACTTCTCATTATTGCAAGTGTGCTGAAATTTAGCCATGAAGAAAGGTACTGTTGCCACTTTTCCACTCAAGTGGCTAGTCAAAGTTTGGGGATGTTACAGTTGGAATTAGAAATTGCTATTAGTCAGACATTTCTTTGATACATTTTTGTTTATTTACAAAGAATGAACCAAGTTCTGCATCTCTGAATGCAAAGGGATCAAATAGCAGCTCACAGGACCAAAAATGTTCAGTGTGCATCCCTACCCCAAAAATCTCTCCCCAGGTTTCTTCCAGGGTCAAACACCATGCTCTCGGCTGTTCCTTCCATCTGTCTGTCTCTCCATCTCTCCCAACATCTGCCTGTTTGCGTTCTCTTTCTCACACACACACAATTCAATACTCAGCAAAACCCCTGTCCACTCAGCTCAATCTCTTGGGCAGGTTCAGGACACCTTTTTTTCTTAACTGTGGGGGGGTGCTTCTGATATTACTGTCAGGGTAAGTTAGTTAATTGAAGACTATTGGTCACACCCAGTCTCAATGAGGATTGTGAGCAAGCAGTCAGCAGTATCTCTCAGCACAATAGTATTATATAGTACCCAAGGCATGGATGAGAGTTCTATTTTTTAAAAAAGCAAAACACAATGCTATGTGCGGTATATCAGGGGATTACTGTATGCTTCCCTAAGTTTCTGATCTTAGGTACAAAGAGATCCAGAAATACAGGGTTTTTTTAAGGACATCTGCGATCTAAAAAAGGAGCTGAGCCTGAAAAATTGAGGCCTTGTCTACACTTACAGTGATGTAGTGGTAAAGCAGAGCAGAGTAGTTTGTAGTGAAGACACTACTAATGTCGATGGGAGAGTGTAGGTACTCCACGTCCCTGAGAGGCAGCAGCTCTGTCGACCGGAGAAGGCCTCCCACCCACATAGCGCTGTCTACTCTGGCTGTTCAGTCGGTATAACTGCATCTTTCAGGGGTGTGGATTGGTAGTTATATCATCATCAGTTTGCAGTGTAGACCAGGGCATAGTTATTCCTAACTTTTATGAGAATATTTACTGCTATCTTGAAAAGGAAAAAAATAAAGATATATTAGTTTGTGTGCAGCAGGGTTCAGTCTGTGGAGCCCATGACCACCATTGTCACTAAAAGCACATATAAAAGAAAAAGTACCTGCCCCAAAGAGTCCAATAGAAACAAACAGTCTTGCACAAAATGGTGAATAAAAGAATTGCTGATCCATAAAAGTGAAACCTCTGCCTTCATCCTGCCCAGTGATATTAATAAACACTCGCTCAATAAGAAGTAGAAGTTTGTATAATGATATCACATAAAACCCTTTTGTACAGTGGGATACATGAGACCACTGCTGCACTCTAGGAAACTGTAGCATTTTTAAAAGGAAGAGTTTTTAATGGTGTCAATGTGCAAATCTTTGTTTATTCTCCTAACAGAAGGATAAAGAAGAAGGGCTTCTGGCGCTCTCAGTCTCAGGGTGGAGAAAACCACACTAAAGAGAATTTATTTCAATGACTCAGTTTGAATAAGGGCTCTAAAGCCTTTATACCAGGGGTCAGCAACCTTTCAGAAGCGGTGTGCCAAGTGTTCATTTATTCACTCTAATTTTAGGTTTCACGTGCCAGTAATACATTTTAACCTTTTTAGAAGGTCTCTTTCTATAAGTCTATAATACACAACTAAACTATTGTTGTATGTAAAGTAAATAAGGTTTTTAAAATGTTTAAGAAGCTTCATTTAAAATTAAATTAAAATGCAGAGCCCCCCAGACCCATGGCCAGGACCCAAGCAGTGTGAGTGCCACTGAAATCAGCTCGTGTGCCGCCTTCGGCACCCATGCCATAGGTTGCCTACCCCTGCTTTATAGTAACAATTTATATTTATATATTACTTTTCATCAAAAGGCATTTCAAAATGGTTTTGAAGAGTGGGTAAGTATTAGCTCCACATTAAAGCAAGGAAACCAGGGCATGGAGATGTTGTATAACTTATTTCAAGTCCTGAAGGCAGTCTGTGTCTGTGACAGACGACAAAATAATGCATGTCTCCTGACTCCCCAGATCAGGGTTCAAATTCAGCCTAAGGCCTAACCCTTCTCCACCTACACACAAATTGCACTAACCTCACAGGGATCGAGGGGGTGGAAGGTTTGAGCCTGAGTCAAGCAGAGACCCAGGGTTCAAGCCTCATTGCTTTTCAGTGTAGAGACAGCCCCTCCTGGACTTTTGCTGTGGGAACCCACCAAAAGTAACCCACAATCGCATGGGCCAACTTTCTTTGTCCTCTAGACAGTCAAGTTTCCATAACACTGCATCATGAATAAAGAGCTAGATAGGTCACATTTTGGGAGGTCTCTAGGAAGTCTGGGATATGGCTGCTCGGACTCAGGCCCACATAATGCAGTGTAGATGCTGGAGCCCCAGGGTTCAGCAATTTCTAACCTAGGGTTACAAACGAGTGTTGATGCTCAAGCTCTAGGTTAACAAATCCAGGGACAGCTACTCAAGTTCTACTAATCCTGGTCTTACATTGCACTGTAGACATACCCCAAGTCCTGTGCTCTAACCATTTGACCACATTGCATTCTTCCCAAATCCCTTAAAGGAAGCTAATGGCACCCTCAACATGTCTAACTTTCATCAGTCTAGCAGAAACTATTGTACTAAAGACTGAACCCCAAGGAAAGGCCAATAAATGAACCTTTATGGTACTGATCTGTGATCCCAATGAAAGAGGGAGAGATTAAAAGGTGACATTCTTGGGTATCTTTTTTAAGCATTGCATAGTTTATAAGATTTCAGCCACACACGAGAATAGTTCTGGGCTTTCTGAGTAACCTCTAGGCTTTCCTGAAGACTTTTATCTAGTTAAATGCCTCCCTTCTGCCTCTTGCATATGCAAATATTGATCCTTCAGAACACCAGAACCTAGGCTGAACCCTCAGGTATTCAGACACCATGCTAGTTCAACACACAATAATAGGCATGGTCAAAATAACCTGAACAGAATCATATAGAACAACAACAACCACCTCTTCTCTAGAAGTGTTATCTCATACAAGATGGGAGTTGTTAATGAATGGCTATAACACAATGTTATTCTAGAGAAAGAATGTATGTGGCTCCTGCCATGCTAACAGAAAAGGCAGAACACAATTGTATTGTAATATTGTCCTCTTCCCTGATATAGATAAGCACTATCAAATTTAATGAATACTATACCTATAGAAATAACTTTTAAAATATGCAGAATATAACAGAGAATGGTAGTCTACCTATAGACTCAGAATTTACTAGAGAATTATATCCCTGCCATAGAAATTCTAGAGTTCTATATGTTGGTTTAAAGTTTATCAGCCTCTACTAAATTTTTATTGAGCTTTTCCATAAGCTTTACAGCAGGCTCTATTTCAAGGAGCCACTGACTCCTACTCAGAGACCTGCAATGTCTACATTCCCAGAGAGTTGGATTCAGACAGCCTCACAAAAGAGTATGAAATAAATGCAACAATCTATACCCCCTTTAAGCACTAGTTGACCCTAGAGGGTATTGCTCTAAACATGGTCATCTTCATCTTTCTCAGCTGCACAAAGAAGCTAGATCTTTTTCTGCCACTCTTTTTAGCAGGGAACCTTCAAATTGTTAACTCAGGAACATTACTGGGAAGTAGTTTAAAAAAAAAAAAAATGTTCTGCAGCCCTACTTTTTCCTGCATTATAAATGTAGAATCTTCTCAAAAGCATCACTTCCAGTGGCAGCCTAGCCTCAGGTTGAATTTACCCTATTGCACAGGGAAAGATTAAGTGTTACTTGTATTACTGTTGCTAGAAGGCAACCGTATTATTATTCCTGCTGAGAGACTTATAGCAGTATGTAATGAATGCAAGTAAGTTTCGTTATCAGTCCATAACCATATGCAAAGGTAAAATTTGAGTTAGATAAAGTGAAACTAATCCTGAATAACCTCTCAAAAGCCAAATATTAGCACTTGATTTCTGACAAGCAAAGCCGGCAGGGAGGGGAAGTAATCCTGGACTGGGCTTCGTAACACTGACATTTAAAAAACTTCTGCTTGTTATACAAATAAACCCTTTAGTCCCCAATGTTGCCCTTGTCATATATTATGAATTTCCCATGGAGTCCCCGTCTTTGGTGTAATTTGTGCCAGTGCTTTCCAGACTTCATCACATTTTATGGATAATTAGTTTCAGTAAAGCCTAAGAGGTGGGATTGGGAAAGTAGGAGTTTGTGGAGGTAGCAATTAGAAGGCTACAGAAGGAATTCTGAGAAGTTTTTTAAGAAGAGTGATCTCCACAATACACATTCTAAGGGAACCAGATTGGCTTATGTCAAAAAGCTGATCTCATTTCCTAGGTGAATTCTGGCTTTATGTATACCTCAGGGTCTGAGCAGCTGAGGGAGAGCAGTACCCCATCCCTCCGAGGAACTGCAAAACAGCTTGCAGAGCTATTCTGTGCACAAGTGGGTATATCTTAATTAAAGGGTGTGATATATTAATTGCTTGGTTCTTGTAGGGTGGAAATTTGAATTTTGTTTTCCTCTCTGATTTGGGAAGTCTATTGTTTTATGGATATAGGTGTAATGTTCATATTTATATAATAATAATATGGATGCCCAAATCAATTATTAAAATTTCTAGTGTAAATTAACTATATCAGGTTGTCTGGGTACTTAGACCAGTGTACCATTCTGATATTTGCTTCTGATAGAAGTTTATTTATACATACATCTGTAAGCACACATCTTCACTGAAACAGTTACATTATATTCCACCTACAAAATGTGTTTATACAAAATGTGGCACTTGCTTTGCACTGTGTCAGATAAGAAATTGGCCTGAGCCACAAAGTTCAGGTCTGGATTTGACTCCTAATCCAAATTTCTGAAAAGATTTAATCTGACTATACCTGTGTTTCAGTTTGGCCCATTACAGCAATATAACCAAGTTGCAAGTTTTGGAGCTAAGTGTAAATCTGAACTTTTGGATCTGGCATCCCAGTTTGAGAAAAAGGGATTGTTAAGATTTTTCCCTTGGATATCACACTGCTTCCTATCTAGGCATTTCTAGAGTGCCCAAAGTTCTGTACAGAACAACGAATTCAAGGAGAAGAGTTACTCTTGTTTACTACACAAATGATTATTTCATGCTTGGAAACACTGTACCTACAATATTGTGTATAAGTAGTTCTAATTCAAATGGCACACAAGCCTTCTGACAGTGTGCAATGTCCTGTATGAGAGCCTCTCAAATTCCATCGATCCTAGACACTCAAGTTAAACCTAAAAATGTTCTGAGTGAGCTGTTTAGTTAAGTGTTATGCAGGAGATGAGGTGCAAACTATGAATCTCATATACAGGCTAAAATTAGTACAATATATCAGCAGCTATTAGAGGAAGAAAGGATATTATAGTAAATAGGAAACTTTGTATATAAATAATGCTCTTTGTAAGAATCTTCTGGCTGCCACTCAATTTTTCATTTTCCATCTTCCTTCTCAAAATATTTTTGCTTAAGAAATATGGCAAAATATATTATATCTGGCATTTCTTTCCGTCCCTCCACCATATGTTGCAATGATACGAATCTAGCAGAAGGCAGCTTCTGCTTCAATATTAAACAAGACTGTATTTTGATTCCTCACACTGACAGTGTGATCACTCATTTCATGAGCTAAAGAGGCTGATTTTTCAGAGTTAATTAGACACTGCCTACAAGCTCACAGAAAGATGTGCTTCTTTGGGAAAGCCAGTTTTGAGGAAAAACAAAACTCAGGAAGTTGATCGCAAAAAGAAGGATTTATATTGTTTAAACCACAAGATGAGATGCAGGGCCTTTCCCACGTATTAATGACAGGTTGGAAGAGCTGATTGCTAGAGGCCATTTAGTACAGCTGAGACTTAATTCTTTCAGGAAATTCCCCGTGTTGGAAAAGTTGCTTGTACAATAAGGAAGAGGAACAAATGAAATTCCAAACACTTGTAAGACCTAATCTTCCCCTGCCCAGTCCCTTCAAAGCAGTTTGGCACTGACTGTATTTATGTCACCACAGTATGTTCTCTCCTAGGTGGACATAAAATTGTTCTGTGAGTGATCATGGAGTAGATGGTTTATTAGCTGGAGGTTTTCTGCACAACTAAAAATTGCTGCATAAGTATATAAGAATACCCATAGTGGATCAGACTAAAGGTCCATCTAGCCCAATATCCTCTCTTCCAACAGTGGACAATGCAAGGTGTTTTAGAGGGAATCAACAGAATAAGTAATCAAGTGATTCATTCCCTGTGGTCCATTCCCAGTTTCTGGAAAACAGACTAGAAACACCATCCCTGCTCATCCTGGCTAATAGCAATTGATGGACCTATCCTCCATGAACATATCTGGTTCTTTTTTTAAACCCTGTTATAGTCTTGGCCTTCATAACATCCTCTGGCAAGGAGTTCCACAGCTCGACTTAGCGTTGTGTGAAGAAATACTTCCTTTTCTTTAAAAGCAGCAAAGAGTCCTGTGGCACCTTATAGACTAATAGATGTATTGGAGCATGAGCTTTCGTGGGTGAATGTGACATGCATCCGACGAAGTGGGTATTTCACCCACGAAAGCTCATGCTCCAATACATCTGTTAGTCTATAAGGTGCCACAGGACTCTTTGCTGCTTTTACAGATCCAGACTAACACAGCCACCCCTCCGATTCCTTTTCTTTGTTTTATACCCTCTATTAATTTTATTAGGTGACCCCCTAGTTCGTGTATTAAGGAAGCATTATTTACTCCTTCTCATTTACTTTCTCTACCAGTCATGATTTTATAGACCTCTATCATATCCCCCCTTAGTCATCTCTTTTCCAAGCTGAAAAATCCCAATCTTATTAATCTCTTATTAACAATTTGGAAGCAGTCCCATTACCCTAATCATTATCACTGCCCTTTTCTGTACCTTTCCCAATTCAAATATATATATATTTTTTAAGATGGGGCAACCACATCTGCATGCAGTATTCAAGATGTGGGCATATTGTGGGTTTATATAGAGGCAATATGATATTTTCTGTCTTATTATCTATCCCTTTCCAAATGATTCCCAACATTCTGTTCGCTTTTTTGACTGCTGCTGCACATTGAGTAGATGTTTTCAGAGAACTATCCACAATGACTCCAAGATCTCTTTGTTGAGTGGTAATGGCTAATTTAGACACCATCATTTTATATGTATAATTGGGATTATGTTTTCCAATGTGCATTGGTAAAAGCAGCAAAGAATCCTGTGGCATCTTATAGACTAAGAGACGTTTTGGAGCATGAGCTTTCGTGGGTGAATACCCACTTCGTCAGTTGCATGTAGTGGAAATTTCCAGGGGCAGGTATATGTGGATTTATCAACATTGAATTTCATATGCCATTTTGTTGCCCAGTCACCCAGCTTCGTGGGATCCCTTTGTAACTATTTGCAGTCTGCTTTGGACTTAACTATCTGGAGTAGTTTTGTATCCTCTGTAAATTTTGCAGCCTGTTTACCCCTTTTTCCAGATCATTTATGAATATGTTTAACAATACTGGTCTCTGTGCAGATCCCTCGGGGACACTACTATTTACCTCTCTCCATTTTGAAAACTGACCATTTATTCCCACCCTTTGTTTCCTATCTTTTAATATTACTGGTCCAGGAGAGGACATTGCCTTTTATCCCCTTTCTGAAATTAAATGCTACCGCGAAGGCTTCTGTAGTGTATCCCGTCGCACCCCCGACCCAAAGGGATGTTATATTTTATTATATTATGATCACTATCATCAAATGGCTCAGCTATATTCACTTCTCGGAGCATATCCAATGCTCCGCTTAAGACTAAATCAAGAATTGCCTCTCGTGGGTTCCAAGTCATTTAAGGTGGTCAAGAAACTGTGTGTCTACATCCCGTCCTGAGGTGACATGTACCCAGTCGATATGGGAATAGTTGAAATCCCCATTATTGAGATTTTTTTATTGCCTCTCTCATCTTCCTGAGCATTTCACAGTCCCTATCATCATCCTGGTCAGGTAGTCAGTAATATATCCCTACTACTATATTCTTATTGTTCAAGCATGGAATTACTATCCATAGAGATGCTATGGTACAGTTTGGTTAATTTAACTCTACATTTTCTTTCACATATAGTGCCACTCCCCGAGCAGCATGACCTAGTCTGTCTTTCCGATATATTTTGTATCTGGTTTTAATTTTGTCCCATTGATTATCATCATTCCACCAAGTTTCTGTGATGCCTATATCAATATCCTCATTTAATGAGGCACTCTAGTTCACCCATCTAGGGTCTTAAATAGGAGCTGGGCACTCAGGAGATATTTTGAGCTGGTATTTGACTGTACTCACTGGCTTGAGCACTCAGAGTGTGGGTCAGGGCCTTGATCAGATAATGGCTGCCCAAACAGTAATTTCAGAAGCCTAGGATGCTCAAAGTTAGTCATATCTGAGACACGACTAAGTCACGAAATACAGCTAAGGTGGTCAAGCAGAAGTCCCTCATTGGTAGCTCAGACTACCGGGGTATGATCAACACCAGCTGATCACCTAAAAACAGACACTACGGAGAGTCAGTACTCTGCTTCTCCCTCCTGCATCCCCAACACAAGTAAGAGCAAGAAAGAGCCTGATTAAAGGCATTGAGAGGGGAGGGAGGGGCGGGAATAGAAAGAGTTACAGATGCTATGGTGATGGGGGCAATTTAAATACCTAGAAAGAAATACAAAGAGGATTTATTGTGAGTTTGTGGAATTAGTATGGACAACAGGGTAGGCAGTCCGGATTAGAATAAGGAATAGGAAATGCAAGTGGTTAGAGGTGGAGGAAAGGGTTGGCAGCATACATTCTGCATCCCAGAGGAGTGGTGGATGGAGGAACAGATTAGAAAAAGGCTCAAATACAGTCATGATCCCTGTTGGCTCCATACACCAGTTGTAATACATGTAAAAGACAAAAATGATGAACCAGGTCAAGGCTCAGAGGAGGAGATAAGCTTATCTTTCTACCCTCACCTAGGCGCTGTCAGTCCCATGCTACCAGAATGCCTAATGGGACCATAAGGAGCCTGACACAGATTAGGATGTTTGGCTTTTCACTGGGGACCAGAGTGGCCCTCAGTGGGCTCCAAAATCAGGGGGCTGCACAGATGGTAGAAAGACACTCTACCAATCACCAGTCCTGTACTAAATACAGCTCAACTGAAAGAAGTTATGGTCCAATATTTTGATTTCTCATTAGACTGTTAAACATATATCTTACTTTACAGAATGGGCAGTGTGTGAGTTAATGTTCCTATAAGATACTTCACTTTCATGCATCCTAAATGTTTTGTGATCCCATTTGTAACTTCATAATGAATTTATGTGCTTCTTGCATTTATTTAGCGCACTAGCCAACAAAAACAACCCACACAACACAGAGGAATTTTCTCCACATAGGTATCCTTTGTATACTTCAACACCCACAAGGACTTGATTTCTGAATGTTTGGTACATTTCTTGTTAGAAAAACATAATCCCGCCAACACCCAGTTTTTACTGTTTTTAAGATGTGGGAAGATACTCACTTTTAAAGGAAATGTCAAGTAATTAAAAGAGTGGAGCCAAAATAGAGATTTTTTTCCAGGCATTTATAAACTGATAAGTGAAATCACATTTACCAGTAAGCAACAAATTGCCTTGTAAAGAAAAGAGTCAAGGCAAATTTGATCTTAACTATATTATGAAATAATCCTGTAGAACAATGATCTCTCTGTGTAAGTTTTTTTAAAAAACCTCTCTATAAAATTTAACAGATTCTCCCTCTGATAGATTTAATCAGAGGATTAAAAACCACAGAGAAAAAGGACATCTTCTTTTGTTAAATTCTTTACATTTTGAGAGTAATTTTCACAGACTCATATTACATTTCTATAGAACCCTATTGGTTTCTTCTCTATTAAATTGTTTGGTTTTCTTATAAGGGCTTCTTTTATTCTTAACTATCATGTTTAAATATAAGGTTGCAGTACACTACAAAAATAGGTTTCCTCTGAAGAGGCAGAAAATGAAAGATTTTTCTTCTTCTTCTGTTATATATTTAAATAGGTAATTCCAGTCATATTCTCAGCATTATGTCTTCTCTAGCAAATTTTATGTTTGAAATAGCAGATGATAACCACTATGGCTAGTTTATGAATATTCTCCGGGCCTTGCATCCATAGATACTAACCATGATTTACAGGAGAAATGCAATTTATTAGGTATTATTTTATTTGTCTTGATTTATAACAAAGCCAAAAAAATCCAACACACTCTACGTGCTCTTACAATATTAAAAAAAAAAATCACAGTACTGATGTTGATAAAGTCACAAACTGCCCCATGTCACCATTTCTTTGCTACTAGCAATATAATCCTAATCTCAACACATACAAGTCTTAAATCCTCCAAGACATCTCCAATAACCTTTATCATGTCTCACCTCAGATAAAGAAATAAAATGAGCTTGTTAGGGAGTCTGGAAGGTTAAGAAGTCAGAATTCTGGAGAACCAGAAGGCAAGGTCCAAAGTTAAAAGGCCTTCACAAAAAACTCCTTGCCAACAGTTCCCTCATGCTTTGGTTCCAGCACACCACTGAATTTAACTGAGCAAGTAGTAAACAAAAATGTCATCTCCCAGCTTTCAAGATCCTAAATCACAACAGGCTTTATATTATGTAAGTTAAAACAAACTTCCACCTGTAATTAAGAAGAAGCCAGTAAATTTTATAAGCACTGGTGTTATGTGCTAATTAAAAAGCAGGCAAATACACCATGCATCAATTTCAATTTCAGGAAAGGTGCACAGTCCAGTCCCAGATGATATTACAGTTGTTGATGTCAAAGTGACAAACATAAGGTCCTCATCCAAATTAAATGGTGTGTCTCTCTCTCTCTCACACACACACACACACCCTTGTCAACTGGGGAGGGAAAATGTGCTGTTTACACCACCAAAACCTGAGCAATAAGTAGCAGCCCAAGATCAAGCAGAACTTCTGAAGTATAAACCTCTGTCACAAATGACCCTCAGCCAGTGCTATTAACATTACCTGTGTCTCATCCAGACTGTGCCACAATCAGCTAGCATATGTAAAAGCCCCAATCTCTGCTATTCCACTGCCTCAGCAGGATCAAATGAGAAGGAAACAAAGGTTATATGTTTATATTGGAGACTAACTCATGCCTTCTCTGTAATCCTCCTAACAGTCTTAAACATGTATCAAATAGGAAAGGGAGAAAAAGATAGAATCTTTGATAGTCCACCTGTAAAACCTCTCTATGGGGTAACAGAGTAATTTCCTGAAAGTCAGCATCTCTTACTTTCTATCTAAAAAGAAATGAAGTCACTCAAGAACTATTCTGTTCACTCCTGCCAGGGACTGCAACTCTGTCAATACCCACCACCTTTTGGTTAATGGCATCTGTTACAGCCCTGACTGAATGCCCCCTTGCCGATAGTCACCCATCTGCAGTATTGGACCCAACTCTTGGACCCCACTTGCTTTTAAGCCTACTGGTTCTGAGCAATGTCAAGACAGAAGTCCAACCTCTCTGGCACACATCTGGAATATAAATTCCCTGTTTAGCACCTCCTTCTTGGGTGTGGGATCCCACTGTCCAGCTGCCCTAGCACCAAGACCTGACTCCCAAGTCTCTCCAGTATCTTAAGCACACCCTGCCCAGAGCTCCACCCTCCTGGGTATTCTGGTTTATTGTTAACTGTTTGGGGACCTCAAGATTAGAGGGAACATACAGATTCTACAAACGAATATCTAAACCAGACACACATTGCTCATAGACAAAGCATACGAGTTACAGATCTATGGAAAAATAAACATCTGCACATAAATCCTCTTCCTCCAAGAGCTTTCTGGGTTTTAACAGTGTTCTTTCAGGTTTCCAGCACCCTCTTGCACTGCACTCCTCCTCTTAGTCGTCTTGTTGTCAGCTGATGTCTGGCTGGTGAGAGAGCCCCAGGCCAGGAAAATGCATCCCTTAAATAGAGATCTGGTCTCCTTTATCAGGTGATCTCCTGCACAGCTTCAAAAACCCTGTCTGGTGACTTTTTGTTTAGCTCACCCCCCATGGAAAAAAATGGCTCCTTTGATTGCAGCCAGCTGATTGTCCTAAACTAGTCCCATTTGAATGGAGCACCATCTAGATTGATGACTCTTTATGGCACTCTCAATGTTCGCCTGTCTACTTAACACCTCCTTGGTATTCTTGCTCAAGATGGAAGCTCCAATGAAAAAGTGAAGGGCACGCACCAGTTTAAAATCAAAAAGGTATTCACAAAACAGAATGGGGTTGGCTGATTGATATAGATATATACAGCCATACACTAACCTGTTAGAGTATCAAAGGCTGCTGATTGATTTTATTAAAGCATCACAAATATTGAATTGCTACCCATTTGCAAAGAGATAAGCAAGGAGACTCTAGGCCCAAGGTTAGGTAGCCAAGACAAGCATGGATCCAGCTCTCAGGATGTGGTCCAAAGAGAAATCAGTATCTCCAAAACCATAGTGAATTACACTGGCGGAAAGTCCTTGGGGCTGCATTTGTCTCCTTGCAAACACCATAGCAGCAGGTTATGATCAACACTCTCTTTGAACCAACATGTACATTTCTGAAAATGTTAAACACTTGATTTTGTAATCCAGTGCCGGCGCTCTGTGCTTTCCAGTTCTACCCCACCCCAGCAGACTGCTTTACTCTCCTTGTCCAGGTAATCAGTGTATTGAGAATTACATTAGCATTAAACTTCAATAAACAGATGCATAGAGTAATGGCAAGACATCAAATTAAAGTGTAGGTTCTTTCCAGACAGACTATTCAGAACTTTAAAGAGGTCACTGTCTTATCTTTTTTCTTGACATTTTCCCTTGTTAATACAGAGAGATTGCTTTTGCCAGCTGTAACAGTATCCTGTAATATCCTGCACAAACTTTATTGAATTGAGTTAAACCTTATTGAACTGAGTTTAATATCTTTGGTGTCCATTGTATTAAAAATGTGATTTTCTATGTGTTATTGAGGGACTGTATGTATTTCCATGGGAAGGGTAAATAGGAGAACAGCAGAGGGAGATTAAAAAAAATTCACTCAGGTTGTCACCTCTCCAGAGAAACACCCCCCTGGAGAGGTTTGCATATACTAGTTCAAACTGTATTCTCCAGGGACTAACCGACAAAAAGGATAAGTCACCTGGTTTTAAACTGGCGCAGGGCCTCCTTTCTGATTCAGTGGATAGACAGGACTTCTGGTCAAGGTGGAGCCCAACCCTAAGGGAATAATTGGAAGGATTAATCACCAAGCAGAGGTCTTATCAGTGTGTTGGTGGGGGTGGGAGAGGTCTCGTATGTAGGTTCTTATATTGTTAATGTTTTCTCTGACGTGTTTTTACCCTTAGAATAAAAAAGGCTTGCATAAAAAGAGCTGTGTGGTATCTATAACGGTGGGTAGTCACACTGTAAACAATTTCTGAAGAGAAAGCAAGCAGGTGTGCTTGGGCAGCCTGTGTCTGCTAGCAATAACAGTGAAGGCAGGGAACTGTGCAGTCTGGAAATACCCCAGTTAGAGAGCAGTGAGATATGGTTCTTCACTCAAGAAAAGCGACGGCTGGGAAGTTAGAAGCCTGAGAATAGGTGCCCTTGCTGGATCATAGAGGGGGAATACAGGTGCAGTTCCCCGAACAGTGACATCAACCATTAACTTCCACCTCCTCTAGCATCCTTGCGGAAAGACATCAACTAACTAGAACAGTGTAAGTCGATCTCCATACCAACTTCAGCAACAGCCCAGTCAGACAAAGTCAGAAAAGTGACCATGTAACCAATCAAACCAAATTAGCAGTCAGGGATTCTTCCAGGTCTCAGACTGGTCTGAAACAGGCATTACCTGAAAATTGAATTCCACTAATTCATAACAAAAAGCAGAGCACCTCAGCTTTTCTATACATAGCAGTGTTTCCTAGTTTTGTTAATTAATGATATAAGCATTTAAATGTATTATTCAGGTTATGCTCTTACAATGTCTGTCTGGTGGGTCTTGCGCCTTTACAATAACATTTTGTCCTCTGACCCAGCCAGTCTACCACTAGATCTATTGGAAATAAATGGCCCTTCAAAATAAAGACAAAGCAGTGAAAGAAGATATCAGAAACCAAGAAACAAAATGCATTCTCCCGTTAGATACTGTACTCAAGAGCAATTGCACTGAATTCAATGCATCAGTGAGGAGGGAGAATTTGGTTCAATATCTCTACACCTTTCCCTTGACATTCAGCTCTAGATAACATAATACCACACTCAGAAATAAATGTAAACCTTTCGATAGTAATTTAGGTGACTCATTCACTTAGGGTTTAATTTAACTTGAGCTATCAGTACGTGCTCAATGGCAGTTCTTGCTATCCTACAGCTCAGCTAATATACTTGTATATTACCAATTCTGACAAGCACATACTTTCTCTTCTTTCTTCCCATCTGTCTCCTTAGTTTTTAGGGGGTGGAGGAAGATTAATGGAGCAGATTTTTTTGCTTTGGCAAGAGTTTTATTACAATGTATTTATTATTTAGATTGGGATAGCATCTAGAGGCCTCAAAGGATTGAGGCCCCATTGTGCTGGGCACTGTACACTGATACAACAAAGAGATGGTCCCTACCCCAACAAGCTTGCAATCTAACTATGAGATGGCTTCAGCAAACATACGGTAGGAGGTGGAGCACCAAAAGGTAACAGTGAGACAAGTATGATCTGGGTAACAAGCAGCTTTCACAGCCCATCAACAGTAGTTCATGCTGGCTTGTTTGTGATGAGAAAATAAAACCTTGGGAGTGCTTGAGGAGGAAGAGAGTTGCCATGATTTAACCTTGGCTGTTGCCCTTGACTGTAGATCTGGACAAAGTGAAAAGTGAACTGTGAGGTGGGTCAGTGGCATGTCAGTACAGCTGAAGAGCCATTGATGCAGTCAAGGTTGAATCTGAAATCATGTTTTACAACTAGCAGTTGGTTCTCAATATCTGCTATACTCACCAGAATGCTATCTAGCATTTTTAATGTTATTGGTTTGTATTTAAACAATTTATGTTGGCCTGGTGATTTATAAGGTATAATTTCTTGAACTAGTCACTGGTTCATTGGACAAGAGGGAAAAAAACAACAAACTCAAAACAGGCCACCATAGGCTATTTACCAGATAAGCCAAGGTGCTTTCCAAGCATTTTGGATATATCCACTCCTGAATAGACCATAGTGGCATTAGGTACAGCAATCAAACAGATTTCCTTACGTTCCACTTACTTCCAAGCAATGAGGTATTTTCCCTCCTCAGGGATGTGTTTCAGATAGTTTGGAGACATTTGTTTTAACTGATGAAGAACTTATTTCAGATTGCTTTGAAAACAAGCTCTTCTCAATATTCATTGCATTCATTGCTCTTAATATGGTCTGATGTATTTGGCAGAGTAGTTAGTTGCTTGAACTTGAATTTAAAATGTCATAATAACTTGGATAAAATCCCTTAAACCACGTTATCTTTCTAAACATTTGATTAAATAAAGGGTATTTCACTAAATATAAAAAGATATACAGATATACCTCTGTGTTTGACCTGAAAAATGCTATACTGCTTCACTGACCAAGTGAATACAGTAATATGCATGGTTTACAGTAGGTAGTGTGATGGGGCAAGGCCAGATGGCTACAATAAAGTAGTAAGGAACAGGTATGTTAGCCTCAGGCTAACCAAATCCCTAGTACCATGGTAACCAAATGGCAGTTGCTCCAGGTTAATCAAGACACCTGGGGCCAATTAAGATTTTTCTAAAAGGCAGTGGACATAGCTACATTGATTGGGCCACCTGAAGCCAATCAAGGGCTGGCTGGAACTAGTTAAAAGCCTCCCAGTTAGTCAGATTTGTGTGTGAGGAGCTGAGAGCAAGAGGCACAAGGAGCTGAGAGTGAGAGCATGTACTGCTGGAGGATTGAGGAGTAGAAGCATTATCAGACACCAGGAGGAAGGTCCTGTGGTGAGGATAAAGAAGGTGTTCGGAGGAGGCCATGGGGAAGTAGCCCAGGGAGTTGTAGCTGTCATGCTGCTGTTACAGGAGGCACTATAGACAGCTGCCACCCACAGGGCCCTGGGCTGGAACCCGGAGTAGAGGGCAGGCCCAGTTTCCCTCCAAACCTCCCAACTCCTGATCAGACACAGGATGAGTTGACCCAGACTGTGCGTTCCACCAGAGGGGAAGATCACTGAGGTGAGCAAATCTGCCAACAAGCGCAGGACCCACCAAGGTAGAGGAGGAACTTTGTCACAGTCGCTGTAGCAGGGTGCTGGTGCAAAAGAACCTAATTAGCCCCTGCCCAGTCAGCTCCAATCAAGGGAAGCAGATTGGGGCTAATGGAAAAGGCCTGATGCCGGCCTGAGGACTGGCAACATCTGCTGGCCTGACAAGCCAGAGTCTATAAAGGAGGGAGCCAGAAGGCAGGGGGCAGCCAGAGAGGTCAGTCAGGGAGGGAACTGGAAGCCTCCTAGCTGAAGGCTGACTCAGCCTGTAAAAGAGGTTGAAAAATCCTGTAAAGCTTGTAAATAGACACTGGTGATGGGATAACTGTAGGTAAATAAAGACACAGGTGTTGCACAACCCTGAAGCCTCTCTGAGCCTTATTGGGGCAGCAAGCAGGCCCCAGGCAGAGGGGCGGGTTTGTGAACCCTGTTACAGAAGCCTACCTTGAAAAAGACTGTGCAAATCTATAATCCAATAAACCTTCCCCCCCTTCCTCCCTATGACTGGAGAAGTGTTACCAGGCCACTTCACCTTGAATGACCCATTGAAATATGGGTTAACTACTTATGCTAAATAATCTGTTCCATCTTGTATTTAGCTGTGACACTGAGTAAGTTTCCCAGACCTGAAGAGCTCTGTAAGCTCGAAAGTTTCTCTCTCTCTCTCTCACACCAACAGAAGTTGTCCAATAAATGATATTACCTCATCCACCTTGTCTCTCTAAGACGGTGGTGGCCACATAACCATGAGGATAAAAGGTAAAATGTATTTAGCTATCCATAAATTTGACTTGCCCCTTGAAAAGACATGAATATGTATTTATTTATAAATATATATTTATGGAGGCAAGGGACGATAACGATGGGAGGAGTGAAGAGAAAAGCAAGCTGGGCATGCACACTCATGCTCAAAGCCCCTTCTTTGTGCAGTAATGCTCTGTGACCTTTAAAGCTTTGCTGAAATGGTTTTACAGCTCTGCAGCAACATGGGGTATTTTCCTCCCTTACTGGTGACATATTGGTGCAGGATCAGTGCCTTTTGGGTCATTTATTGGAACTGGCAGGCTGATGGGGTAAGCAGCTAGAAGCTCTGAGCAATGTCGCTTGGATGAAAGCTGTTTTCAGGCTTAATAAAAAGAGCGGTTAGACCAAGCTGCACACATGAAGGGCCTGGAGCACTGAGAAACCAGGGCCATCTGCAAAGCCAGCTCATGCTGTTAAATTCCTTCTCCAAAGGACATAAGACTAGCCTGCCACAATGGTGTAGAGTAGGGGGAGACAGGCTGCATGCAGGAGTCCCTTTGACCTTCACAGGGCCTTTTACATTGCTGTGATTTCTCTCCTCAAGTAGCCATTTCCTGAAGATTCCATTTCTCCAGAGATCCTCTCCCTGCCAAGGGAAAACTGAGGAGAGGGAGAAAAACAAAACAGCAGCAACAGCTCTTGTCTTGAAAGAGAAAAAGGAGAGGTCTAGTCCAGTGGTTCTCAAACTTATTTTTTTCCCCCCACGGACCACTTAAATTGCTGCAGGTCTTGGCGGACCACTTAATGATCATTCCAAATGTTGTTTGTATTGTTAGCTAACTACTGTAAAGTGCTTTGGATAAAAGTGCTATATAAAAAGTTATCATAATTAAAGGTTTTTTTGTTCTACAATTAAAAGCACACAACTCATTTTAATATCAGCAGTCTTATTTTTCTAATGTGATGGATGTGACCTCTCTCCCTCACCGTGGCAGCCCCTGAGCTGGGGCTGGGAAAGATGGTGGTCTCTTCCCCGCCACAGAGCTGAGGCTGGGGGTCTCTCCCCAGCAGCCACAGCCCTGCACATCCTAAATTCCCCCAACCCCTCTACTCACCCCACTTCCCCTCCCACGGCCACCCCCTCACCTTACATGCGTGTCTTCTCCAGGGTCCAGGCACCTAATACGTAGAGCCACACCTGCATGGCTCCATTAATTAGGTGGGTGGCCCTTCATTCTCTTGTGTGCAGCCATCCAGGGGCATACCTTAGAGGGAACTATCTGCAGACCACCTGAATGGAGCTCGTGGACCACTGTTGGTTCACGGACCACAGTTTGAGAACCTCTGGTCTAGGGGAAATTCCTGCTTCTTTGAGCAGCGTTTGAAAAGCAGTCAGTTCTCCGAGCTGCTCCACCTTCTGGCAGTCCCTCAAGAACATTCAGACAACTTTAAATAAATAAATCAATTAAATTAAAAACCAGGAGGCCCTCCATGCTGGAAAATGAGGTGGAATAGTCCAGTTTTAACAGATTGCAGAGCACCAGGGTGGGAGAAAAAATGTTCAATGACTTCCTCATTGACTGACCTCTGTGCATCCTGACTTCCTGTCAGACAGCCTTTGGTCTCTACTGTCTCCACGGAAAGCCAGCCGGACCACTCCCCATACACTAGTCACTGAGCCGCATAATCTCTCACAGCTCATTAGCCGGTCCTAACTCCAGCTGTAGTTGCCTTACTGCTGCATGATTCCAGAAACGTCCTGCCTCCACTTCCCACATATGTTGGCCTACTAGACCACTAATTTGGTTCTAGATAAATTAGGGTATTTATCTTGTTGAAGGGGCAGCACAAGGGCACTGATGCCAGATGAACATGTTCAAAGTAAATGATATTTTAAATGTACTATTTTTTTTATAGCAGCCCAAAGATGCGCTAGGCTCTGTATAGAAATACATAAAGGACAAGGACTCTATCCTAAATAACTTATTTTATTTCACATGTGAAACAGCCAGGAAGTGATAATTTATAGGGGACACTTTATTATATGCAGATCCTTGCAGGGCAGACAGGATATACTGTCGTTTGCAATAGTGCAAAACTCCACTTTGACACCACATTAAACTGCACTGGTGAAAAATCACAGTTTAGCTCATCTATTCTGCATGCATGGGTCTGCATGCAATAATTTGATAATTAACCCGGTTGTTATTAAAAAGTTCACAATTACCAAAAGTTAGCTCACCACAATATGTGAGAGAGAACAGGGAAAAAAAGCTGTTTCTTAGATTCTCAGATGTTGTGGTGGAGTAGCTTAGTAAATATTGACTTTTTAAATACGCTGTGATAAATTGGAGGTTTCTTAAAGAAATGGTTCCATGGCTCAAGGGCAGGACATGTAATATATGCCACAAAGCTTACAATTTTAAGTATGCAATTTGCATTCAATACGGTTGAGAAATATTTAATTTGTATACTAAAGATTCTATGCCAGATCTGCACAGCCACTGCAGTGGCTGGCCACCAGTAGCTAGAATTAAAGAAATCTGCAATCTGTAATTAAAGAAATCATCTGCAAACACTTGGAAGGTGGTAAGGTGATAGGGAATAGCCAGCATGGATTTGTAAAGAACAAATCGTGTCAAACCAATCTGTTAGCTTTCTTTGATAGGATAACAAGTCTTGTGGATAAGGGAGAAGTGGTGGATGTGGTATACCTAGACTTTAGTAAGGCATTTGATACGGTCTCGCATGATATCCTTATCGATAAACTAGGCAAATACAATTTAGATGGGGCTACTATAAGGTGGGTGCATAACTGGCTGGATAACCGTACTCAGAGAGTAGTTATTAATGGCTCCCAATCCTGCTGGAAAGGTATAACAAGTGGGGTTCCGCAGGGGTCTGTTTTAGGACCGGCTCTGTTCAATATCTTCATCAACGACTTAGATGTTGGCATAGAAAGTACGCTTATTAAGTTTGCGGACGATACCAAACTGGGAGGGATTGCAACTGCTTTGGAGGACAGGGTCAAAATTCAAAATGATCTGGACAAATTGGAGAAATGGTCTGAGGTAAACCGGATGAAGTTCAATAAAGACAAATGCAAAGTGCTCCACTTAGGAAGGAACAATCAGTTTCACACATACAGAATGGGAAGAGACTGTCTAGGAAGGAGTATGGCAGAAAGAGATCTAGGGGTCATAGTGGACCACAAGCTAAATATGAGTCAACAGTGTGATACTGTTGCAAAAAAAGCAAACGTGATTCTGGGATGCATTAACAGGTGTGTTGTAAACAAGACACGAGAAGTCATTCTTCCGCTCTACTCTGCGCTGGTTAGGCCTCAACTGGAGTATTGTGTCCAGTTCTGGGCACCGCATTTCAAGAAAGATGTGGAGAAATTGGAGAGGGTCCAGAGAAGAGCAACAAGAATGATTAAAGGTCTTGAGAACATGACCTATGAAGGAAGGCTGAAAGAATTGGGTTTATTTAGTTTGGAAAAGAGAAGACTGAGAGGGGACATGATAGCAGTTTTCAGGTATCTAAAAGGGTGTCATCAGGAGGAGGGAGAAAACTTGTTCACCTTAGCCTCTAATGATAGAACAAGAAGCAATGGGCTTAAACTGCAGCAAGGGAGATTTAGGTTGGACATTAGGAAAAAGTTCCTAACTGTCAGGGTAGTTAAACACTGGAATAAATTGCCTAGGGAGGTTGTGGAATCTCCATCTCTGGAGATATTTAAGAGTAGGTTAGATAAATGTCTATCAGGGATGGTCTAGACAGTATTTGGTCCTGCCATGAGGGCAGGGGACTGGACTTGATGACCTCTCAAGGTCTCTTCCAGTCCTAGAGTCTATGAATTGGGGCAAGAACCTGGTATAGACAAGATGTAGGGCGACTGAGTTCTACATAAAAGCTGAAGCAAGGCAGAATTGCTTAAAGACAGATAGAGAGGAGTATGATTGCAGTTTTAAAAGTGTGTATCTAAATATTTCACCAAACATAATACATAAAGCCATAATTTTGATTTTTACTGAGGAAACACTTCACTCTCGCGGTTGATTGAGCCACTATCCTTTGTCTTTAAAATTTTACTTTAATGCAGAAACAGAAGATACAAAAAATTAAACAAATTCTACAATCTTTTAAAGCTGATAAAGAGATCTAGACATTTACATGTAGTTGGATGAGGCATAGCAAACAGGAAAAGTAGTAGGATTTTTTATGAGACATTTAAAATATTTTCCAATAAAACTCTGTAGAAAAATGTGTATTCTGTATAGCAATGTGTGTGTATGGGGGGGACGCTGTTAATGAATAAACAACATGAACCAGAGCCAGCCAGTCTAATTTGCATAAATAGCCCCCTCTGTGAATGACTGAATTTTGCAAACAATGAAATGGCATCAAATATATTACTGATCAAAGTAATTCAGCTGCTAGAAATTCAGTTTTCTATCCTTAGGGGGGACTGCTGATGACAATCCCAAAGCTGATGTGTAACGTATGTGGGAAGTAAAGTACACTAATATCATTGTGAATGTTCAGATGCAAATTAGTACAGTCTGATTACCTAATTAATATTAAACCTCTGAGCAAATGCCAAGCATTATTACTATTAGACTAGAATATTATGTACCTGTAAAATTAATAAGGCTTTTTTAGTGCATTTGTATTTTATTTTTCATGTGCACACAAAGGTATTAAGTGTTCTGTGCTTGCTGACCTGTCTGTCACGTCTAAGATAATATTCTGGAAGTATTTAAAAATCTTTGCTGACCCAGCTTCTTTCAGCACTTCCTTTTGCAAGTATGTATTTTTGATACCGTTGTTCCCTGAGGCCTTTTTCCCCCCTCTCTCTTCCCTTCACAAGTCTGGATGCACACAGGTAATTTTTTTTTTTCCCAGGGAATCATGAAACACAGTGGGTATTAACTGATTATAAATATTCATAAGCTATTAATGAATTCCAGATAAGTTCATGATTATTCATCATCCGTTCATACTGTAGATTTTCAAATGAATTATTCATAAACTTTGTTTATGGCATGAACATCTTTAACTGGTTAATGACAAATCTTGGATGAATTTTTTTGAACTGCTTAGGACTGGCACATGCAAGGTTCTCTCTGCTTATATTAGATCTGGGTTATTCTATTTTATTTCCAGAGACCATCAGTCATGCTTTACTTCCAACACACATGAGGAGAGCAGGAGGAGGAAAAAAGTGCTCCCCACTACACACTATAAAGTGAAGGTATCCTTTTTAAAATAATATACCTAAGTAAAAAAAATTGTAATGACATCTAAAAATAGCTATATTTGTCTTTCTAGAAAGTACAGATTGTCAGGGAACGTGGTGTGCTCACACAGCATGCAAGGTTTTCTCTGCTTATATTAAATCTGGGTTATTGTATTTTATTTCCAGAGACCATCAGTCATGATTTACTTTCAATACACACGAGGAGAGCAGGAAGAGGAAAAAAGTGCTCCCCACTACACACAATAAAGCTCCATATAAAACACACTATAACCTAAGAAAGGAAGGAATGCTTTAGCTAGCTTTATATTAGGTAGTCTATTTCTTTGGATTAGGTCTTTTTGATATAAAATGGATAGAAATTATCTGACTGAACTTTAAAATTAATGATGAAAGAATGTAGACCATGAGTTGTGAATGTATCTGGTAACAAAAAGGATTAATTAGTTTCTGCATATTGCCAGAGTGAATTAGGCCCTCATCCTCCAAGACAATGGGCTTGGCAACACTTAATTATTTTATTATTTTCCTTATTATCAACTATTCACAAGCCTTTCCTTAATGGACTATTTGTCAGCTCAACTTTCCAGGTTCATTTCCTGTTTTGCCAGCCAAGTGGCTGATTAAATTCTCTCCCTTTTCCCTCCAAAATTATCTCCTGACTGAAACTGAGTCTACAAATTATTACAGACTGGAGTCTACAGCTTTATACAGACTGGAGTATGTGGCTCAGTTCAGCATTGTTTCTCTCTCTATAATCTTAAAAATATACAAAGTAGTTCCTTTAGAATTCTTTTAGCAGTCACTCAAGCCTCTTCTGTATTCTGTAAAATTCTGTGGAATTTTAACAGCAACGGTAATATTTTATGTTGAACATTTGAAGTTAATTGTTGGTGAGGAACTTTTTTTAGTTAGTGAAGCTAGTTAATTTTACAACTTTTGAAAGAAAGAGCAGTATGGATAGAAGACGTGAATAGTGTTGTGACAACTATGGAAAAATAGCAAGGTGGTTAGTCCTAAAATGCTGAACAAAGGGAAATCAACCTGACTCAAAACCATACTCTGATCTCTGTGGCTTGTATATTACTAGGTTTGGTCAATATTTACCCTGTATATCCTATGTCCTTTGCTTTTAAATGTATTTCAAAAGGTGCCCAGACCTTGGATGGACACTTTTTGGTATGGAGTTTGCATAAAATGAAAACCAAAATAAATAATCCTATAATATTGATTACGTAAAGTAGTTATGCACAAAGTAATAAATTTATGATTGATGTTTCTGCCAAACATACCTCAGTTTGTATCTCACATAATTAATGTAGACAATGTGATATCAAGTTATAGGAAGAATATAACTAGAGAATTGCCATTAATAATCTGCTAATAGCAACTAGACACAGACAATCAGACTGGTAACTCCTGCAATCTTTACTACTCAGATGTTTATAGATCCCAACTACCTATCATTACCCACATGTCAGAGCTACACAGAATATCCCTGCCTTGCAAACTTTGCCATTGCTCAACACTCAAAGCTATAACTTTTCTCAATTCCATAATTGTACCTTTCAGTTTTAATCTTTCCCTCAAACCCACTTTATGATTGGTGAAACGTTACATAAAAGAAATGTAAAATTGCTCCCCAGGACTATGAAAAATTCCTAATAGCCAGGTGTAGCGAGGCGGTGTGGCTCCCCTCCTCCACAGGGAGGGTTGAGCCCCGTCCATCTTCCCCCAGGGCGGAACTTCCAGGCAGAAGCCCCGCCCCTCAAAGGGTCAGGCGGCGACCCGGAAGTATAAAAGCCGGGTGCCGGCCTTCAGTTGGAGCTCAGCAGCCAGCGAGAGCAGAACGTGGCCGGACGACCCTCGTCGCTGGAGGCTGCCGAGCTCCGAGACCGGGACGAGGCCTTCCGCGAACCGACCCGCAGCAACCACGACCCTGAGCTGTGGGAACTACCACCGCTACCCAGCCCACTACGGCCTGGAGGAGCCTCCGGACCAGACCTGGCCCAGCTACCCACGAGGTACTACCGGAATCTACCCCTGACCGGACTGGAGGAGCCCATGACGGTCGACGACCCGGCGGACCAGGTAGGCGCGAAGGGGGAATGGAAAGTAGCCCGGGGGCGGCTGACCACAGTCAAGCCGCAGAAGCCCCGAGCCGATGACCGTGTGTGTCGGGCAGGATCCCCACTGACCGCGCTGTCAAGTCGTGTTTCGGGTTAGGAGATCCCCCGAGCACTCTGTCAGTGTGTTTCGGGCTGGATCCCCACTGACTGCCACTAGCGGCGACGGCCGCTACTAGGCCCGGGCTGGAACGCAGGAGTGGGTGGGCCTGCGTTCCCCTGCAACCCGTAGCCGGGTGGCAGTATCCCCCTTTGCCCCTACAGCTACTATTGTTTGTTTGCTTCTGCCTGCCCCAAAGGGCCAGAGCCCCCTGACTGTTTGTTGCTCTGCCCTGCCCCAAAGGGCCAGAGCCCTCTGACTGTTTGTTGCTCTGCCCTGCCCCAAGGGCCAGAGCCCTCCTGACTGTGTGTTGCTCTGCCCTGCCCCAAAGGGCCAGAGCCCTCTGACTGTGTGTTGCTCTGCCTGCCCCAAAGGGCCAGAGCCCTCTGACTGTGTGTTGCTCGGCCCTGCCCCAAAGGGCCAGAGCCCTCTGACTGTGTGTTGCTCGGCCCTGCCCAAAGGGCCAGAGCCCTCTGACTGTGTGTTGCTCGGCCCTGCCCCAAAGGGCCAGAGCCCTCTGACTGTGTGTTAGCTCGGCCTGCCCCAAAGGGCCAGAGCCCTCTGACTGTGTGTGCTCGGACCCTGGCCCCAAGGGCCAGAGCTCTCTGACTTGTTTGCTCGCCCTGCCCCAAGGGCCAGAGCTCTCTCCTCTGACTGTTCGTTGCTCTGCCCTGTTCCCACAGGGCCAGAGCCTAGTGCACTGTGTTTGGGTGCCCCCGTGCCCAAGGCAGGGCCCCACTGACTTTGCCGTGTCCCAGTCCACTCCACAGGGACCGAACGCCCAGACAGTGGACCGTGGACCCGAGGGACAGGACCCAGTGAGAACAGGACGAGGCCGGTGTGGCTCCCCTCCTCCACAGGGAGGGTTGAGCCCTGGCTTCCCTCATCACACCAGGTTAGAAATGTTATAATGTTTACAAGTTACACAGTATATTTAGAGGTTGGAATTATTGATGGTGTATTATAAGGACAGGAAAAACAGGTTCAGGGAATCTAAATGCTTCCAAGAAGGAGGAATGTTTAAAGCCTGGTGAATGGAAGTAAACTGCTTATCATATTTCCCCTAAAGAGCAATTTACATAGCTACCTGGGTATGTAAAGCTAAGCTAAAACAATTAGAGGCCACTTTTGAAATGTGTGCCTCACCACCCAGCGAGACAAGGTAGACCAGGTTATATCTTTTATTGGACCAACTTCTGTTGGTGAAAAAGACAAGAAGCTTTCAAGCTACACACGGCTCTTCTTCAGGGCTGTGAAAGGCACTCAGAAGTATAAGGAATGAGCTCACTCCCAGCTAACTACAGCTTGTGATGCTGTACTAGGATTCCCTGGGGTACCTTTTATAACAGGATCTACAACATGGCAATGCGAGATCCAGTCAAGGGTGAAATTTACTCCAATGCAGAAAGCCAGAACAAGGCCTTCATGCATCACTTGAGTTCTATTTTGATGGGTTAGGTAGAATTTAAGTGGTACATAGACCTGATGGCATGGGTCCTCTCTTCATAAGGGTCAATTTCACCCTAGGACAGTTGTGGTTAGCAGAGGTCACATTCCATATACCAGCCTCCCTCTTTAGAGGCCTAATCTAGTTCCCACTGAAGATCATGGGAAGATTCCCATGGACTACAACAGGCATTGGATCAGGCCCCAGAAGTCCTTACTTTATCTGAACTTTTCTTGTCTATTTTGACATGGAGGGAACAAAAGAGAAGGAAAAACAGCCAAGACCTTTGTTTAACTTAAGGCTTGATCCTGAAAACCCTTACTCACCCTTAGTTCTGTGACTAAGGAATTCACCCATGTTGTAAGGGTTTGCAGAAATAGTCCTTTGGAACATAAGCTCTTGGAAGGGGCTGCGCTTTTTTTTTTTTTTTTTAATTGTCTGTCATACAAATACTATGAATCTATTTCCACATGCAGACATGACTTATTTCTGAAAGGTACTTTCTACATTGGATATTCATAGTACACTGTGCATGTAGACAGGTATGTAGTTAGGCAATTACCCATTATTTTGCACGTGACTTTTCTTGTATCCTGCAAATTTACACATGTAACTTTACACATCAGCAGTCCCATAAAACTCAATGGAACTATTCACATGCATGAGAGTTTGTAGGACTGGGGTTTTAGACATTCATGTGTTTATAGTTTTCATCTAGATGGCTCTGTCTCTTACATATGCAAGTTCAGTGAAATATGTAATTAGCAAGAACAGTCTACCCATGTATGGTAGAGACTGCTAAGAATGTGATGCTGCACTAAGGGATTTTGCAGAAGATCTGCAATGTAGTCTCTCCATTTCCCCACCACCACCACCAAAAATTAGGGCAATCCTGCAATACAGAGAACAAAACACTGGTCAAGAATTGCTACATGTACAGTGATTGTTAACTTGTATATTTTATTTAAAGGTCTCTTGTGAAGATGGCTAGTTTCAAAGCCCTATCACAGTGCAAAGATGAAACAAAGATGATATTCAAAGCTTTTGTAAGTTTGTCTGTTTTGCTAATGAGACATTTTCAGTTTGGTAACATCCTGGCAATCTTTTTACCTAACTAGCGAATCAGAGATAATTAAACAAAACATGTAATTTTATTACTGGGACATTATTGTTTCGTAACATTTTCTATTCAAAATATTTAAAAAAAACTCTAAAACCAATGTCATTCTAGCAGAGAACTGAAATTAATTCCTGCTTGAAATAAATTGGAAAAATTGTGTATCATTAGATGTGCATTGATTTCTAATCACATTTGTGACCCTTTGTTTTACTGAGGTCTGAAAATCTAATAAGTCTATGGTATATTAAGGAAAACACAAAGGGGAATCTTACTTTCACCATTTGTTTTGTGTATAAATGAAATTTAATACCTTCTAGGGAAAGTAGATTAAATTAAGCAAAGAAAAAAAAAAGTGTGTCTCATTTGTCTGGTACCACATAGTAGAGGATATTTTAGCTCCACCCAGGGAGAAAACTGTTGAAGAAAAGTTCTTAGAGTAAAAAATGTACCATACAATATGCACGTTTCTGTATTATGCCTGACTATTGAGAAGAATTTCATTTTCCCCATCAAGCATAAATTTATGGATTTACTACAAACCAATTAAGTTTGCTTAGTTAGCCTCTAGCTTGTGGACGTTAGCTGATCCGTAAAAAACAATAGTTACTGCTTCACTGCACTCTGAAATGGTGTGAAACACTCCTTTACTTGCCAGAAATAATCCAACCAATACAAATCCACCAGTAAATCATAAATAATATTCACTCTTCTATTAAGGGGAGACATCCAATACTAAAAGATTTCATAATACCTGACGATGGAGGAACCAGAGAATCTTTCTGATCCTTATTAAGAGAGACTCAGAACATGAATCGGTTCACATTTAAGGCAGAACTTAATTATCAGTTATGTTCCCTATGAAAGAAATGTATTCCAGTGCAGAGGACTGGTGGAAGCCCTGTGCCTTACATAAGCCACTACTGGAGGGGAGCAGGGTTTTGTGCCACCACAAAAAAAAAAAAAAAAAAAGAAGAAGAAGAGGTATAGAGAGAAAAATTGTGGACTGGTGTAGGGAGGAAAGGAAAGAATATATGGCCAAGAGGATCCAGTGGCCCAAATCTCCTATACAGTGGTTCTGGATGGGCAGCAACCACTATTCTAATCCATAAACTGGAAAGACTGCACAACCAACACCACAACCTCTTTTTAGATTAGGGGTGGGCAAACTCCATCCTGCCAGCCACCCATCCACATGGAATTCAAATTTCAATCAAATTCTGATTACTCCGAGTAGGGAATTTCAATTCAAATGTAAAAAAAGCTCACTTTGCTCCAGATGTGTACCTAGCCCCCTTTTGCACAAGGACAGACACCTTGGCCCAGTGAAGTCAATGGAAAACTCCTACTGGTTTCAAAGGAGCCAGGATTGCACCCAAGAGATTTATTTGCCCCTTTTTCTTCCTTCACACAACTGTAATTCATGATAATTATACTGTGTATCATTCAATTTAAATGTGTTTAAAATAGACAAAGTGGGGTGGGAGAAAGGAATATTTAAACTGTAATGAGAACTGAGAGAAACATTCTTAGTGAAACCCAAAACCAGGCCCAACTTACTTGGTTTCAACTTTCATGAAGGAGCTGACTTCGGCTAGGGTTTAGTAAATTTGGGTGGAAAATCATGCATAACTGGGAGCTCTCTCATGGTTTGGACTGAAAAATCAAGCAGAAGCTGATGGTTTAAGCTGACTTCCCAGGTTCATTTGAACCCAAAACTCTCAGCAAATTTATGTTTGTGAACCAACGTGACCCTATATATTTGTATGTATGTTTCCCACAAATCCCTATGAACTAAAGCCACAGATTTTCTCAAAGATCTTGTTTCATAGCAAGATGTTGCCATCAATGTTGTTTGACTAGGCAATGCTATTTCTGTGCAATCTACTCTTGCATCTGTACTGCAGGTTAAATAAAGGTATAACTACCAGAGCAACTGTATGGTGTAAAATGAATAGCAATGAGCAATCTTCCCCATGGATTAGCTTTCCTTTAAAACAGATAATTAAAGCCCAGCCTCATGTTTTCTGCCTATGAATGTTTCTTTTAGTCATTTTTCCTACTTTATCTCCTTTTCACAAGCTGCCTCCCATATTGATCTTCTGGGGTACATTTACACTGCATCTGGGAGGTGTAATTCCCAGCTCAGGTAGATGGATATACCCTAACTTTGATCAAGCTAGCACACTAAAAATACCACCAGTGTGGTCACAGCAGCATAGGTGGCAGGTTGCGCTAGTCACAAAGGATATATTCTGACAGCTAGTCAGAGCTGCGATTGCCACACTGTTTTTTTTAACCTGATAGCTAGAACAAAACTCATTCATGTATGTCTACCCAAGCTGGGAATTACATCTCCCAGATGCAATACAGGTGTACTCTTCGTGTGAAGGTATGGTCTATAAACCCAGCATGGTTGTGCAACTTCACACAAGGTGACAAAGACAATTCACACGGGCAAAAGATTTAACAAAAAATTCTACCCCCAACTCTTGCTCATCAGCTAAGTACCTGTAGCCATTGGTGATGAAGATGCAAAAGGGAAGTCTAAACCTATAGTGGATTGGGCATTGAGAGGACATGCATTTCTGCAAGAACAGCCTTGCCTTCTTTAGGGCCAAATAAGTGGGCTTTGAGCACAGGATTTATGGGAGGTTTGCCAACGTAGGCCTCCCCTGAAGTTCCTGTATGCAATTTATATGAGGAGGCTTAGACCTATTGTTCTGCCCACTGGTTGGTCAACTGCCCCAACCATGGAGCCTAGCCCTTCCTCCACATTTCCACAGAAAGACAACATGCAGTTCCACATTTCTCTCCTCTATATGGGGATGGCAGAGTATCCATAGCTGGCATCTCCAGGGGCTGCCCCCTGTATGCTGAATCCATAACATTTCCACTGCATCCCACAGAGGGACAGATGAGGGTCTCAGCATTTGGCCCTAAAATAATGGTGTCCTTTTGTTAAGCTGTAGCAGATTTGAGAGCCTCATAGGTCAGTTTCTTTCTTTGAGAAGAAATTGGTGATGCAGAGTTAGACATTTTCATAATGTAACTTGTTTATTTACAACATGTATGGAAGTCCTATTCCCTTAGCAGAAGTGGGGATAAAACACTTAATCAGTTTCGTATTCTAACTCCAGTCCCTGAACTTGAAAGCTAGGGAACCCTTTGTCATAGAGTAGAATTGGCCTGTTAAGAAGGAATGAATCAGTGCATGCATCAGCTGCCCCAATTGGGCTCATAAGAGGGTACCTGTGCCCTGTGAATCAGAGCTCCCTGAAGACACGTCTACACTGCAGTGTAAGCCATGCTTGAGCTCAGGCTCAAGCCAACCCTCCCTCCCCACTTGTGCCTATACTGCAATTGTGCTAACCTGGGGTCCCAAGACCCTGCTAGGGTCCTAGCTCGAGTCAAACCAAGACCCAGGGTCTGTCTCTATTGCTTTTCAGTGTAGACACAGTCCTGCTTGACTTGGTCCCGGGGATCAGCTAGAAGTATCCCACAAGATTGATAATCTATATTGCAAATATTAAAGCAAATTCTAAAAATTTATCATTAGCAAATGTTGAGGATTGTACAGTAGTTTTATTTTCAAGCATTTACTTCTGCCCTCCAATATGGCAACCCTGGTTTGTAGCAATCTCTGATCATAGATTTTTTTTTTTAAATGTTCAAATGGATGATTTCTCTCCATGCCCTTATTCATGCTCATTTTATATGATCCAATCCCCCCACACCCTATTGATAATTGAAATTAAACAAGATTGATTTGATTTCAGGATTTAATTTGCAACAATTAGAGCCAATTCAATTTCTTCTCTTTTGGTTTTGAAAAATAATCTAATTTAATACACCTTGCCTTATGTAGGGCACAAATGGCTCCAAGTGCTTCATGCAATCTAATAAAAATTGAGCTGTTTTGAAGGAAAAGTCAATCTTATAAATGTGTCAGCCTGCTAGCCTTAACCCTCTAAATGCTTCACATTCTGAATTGCATTCTCCTGAGAATCTGAAATGGTAGAGAACATAGCAGCAGAAAGATTTTCATTCATAAGAGTTAAGCCATAAAATGAAGGCTGTTTAAAAATTACCCACTCTGATAGTGCCCATGATATAAGGTAGACATTGAGGATTGGTCATGATGGTAGCTTAATTATAAGGTATCAAATCAGTATGATGATATTTCTCAGGCACCAGTTCAAGGACTTCTTAACATAGAGTGATGCAAAGGCTCTGGTTCATTGTAAATAAGCAGAAATGTATAATAAGAATAATCTCTAGCAAACTAATGAATGAAGAACTGCGACAGCAAAAAATTTCTACTGGTAGAAATTGCTCCAAAAGCTTGTATTACAATGTTACTGTCCTCATAAGGTGAGATGGGGGGCTGTGAGGGAATATCAGCTTTAAATCTTGAACTATTTTTCACACTATTTAAAAGAATCTTGGAAACATTGTACAATGCCAACTGACTTCAGAAAAAACAACTAGTATAAAACTAGGCCATGATTTCCACCTACTGCCTGATAAAATAGTAAAAGTTGCATTGGTAAAAGTGAAAATAGGTAGGGAGGAGATGTCCCAAGAAATATTGTGTGCCAACTGCCCTGTAGCAGCATGTCCTTCTAATTCCCAAACTTTTCAGACACTTAGCTATCATCTAAATGAGTAGGTTTCACTAACATTGAAGAGATGACTCAAATCTGACTTTAGTATTGCCCAATGCAGACAAGACTTTTGAGGCTGGAGATTTATTTAAGTACAGTCTGCTCCAGGCTAGCTGTACGGAGAGACATTTTAAATGACATATTTATTTAATACTCAACCTCTCAGAGTGAAATGGCCACAACAAGATGCAGCAAGGCAAGAAAAGGAGACAGAATTGTCAGGCCAGGGGATGGAGCTAGAGAAGATACAAGCACAGTTAGCATTTTGTGCCCATAGATAGTACGGTTGGAGTAGCATCTCAGGAGGTGCGGCAGTACTAGTTAAGAGAATGAGCCAGATATAATAGGAAATGGATAATTAGAAAAAAAAAAAAAAAAGGATGTGGCTTCCTTTGTTCTCCATCTTATTACTACTTCCCCCCCGCCCATCTTGCCTTCTGTTGGTCCCATCTGTTCTCTTTCTCCCCTTCCCTCTATTCCCTAGCTTTTTACCATTAACTTTACCCTGCCCACACCTTCTCCCTTCATTCTCTGCCTACTTTACTTCAATCCCTTATTCCTATCCCATGTCTCTCTGTCTAGGCTCACATCTACAAACATCTGTTTTGTTCCCTCCCATCTCTTAAGATTCTTGCCCACTCATGATGCTCTGCATATTTGAAAAATTAAGCCACTTATTTAGGTGCCTAAACTTGAATTTAGGACTTTGTGCACTCAGGTTTGAAAATGTTGGCTTAAATTCATGTCATTTGACATTTTTATATTGCATCAGTGTTTTAAATACACAGAAACTAATACTAACTTCAGAAATATGGCTAAGAAGAAGTAAAAAATGGAATGACTTACTACCTTATTAGCTTAAGTGAGCTATTTGAGACAAAAATCAATGTAATTTATTAATAAAAATAAAAGCAAGTGTTTCTAAAATTGACAAACGCCTCATTATATTTGCAGGAAAGATCATACAGTACCATGGACAGTAACCCATGAGCATTTAAATCAGTTAGTCTTAACAATTGTGGGCTGCATATGCAACTCTATGTATTGTGGGCATACTTTATATATATATTATACACACACACACACACACACAAAACACTACCTGTATGGCCCTGAGGATGTCACATGGCCCACAGCTGTGTGCTGATTGGGCTGCAAGTGTCTCATGGGCCATGGGTTGAGAACTACTTATCTAAAGCATCTGAAATATATCTACTCATGACAAAAATTCAGATGTGAAGATTAGGTTGCCACATTTCCCCAACAGGAACTTCTGATGGAGGATCAGAAATGACTCAGGACCTATGGAGCACTTCACCTCTAGAATGGTACCACTCCTAGAGTTTAAAATGCTCTAAAATATATTGATTTAAACTACAAATTTAGCCTTGGTTCAGATTCACTTTCTTTTCACAAAGCAGCAATGCTTGATTAGAATTATTTTTTCATATGCTAACTCTTGACATTGTTTTGCTCTACCTAGGTATCTTCAAGGTTTTATGAAGCTCCTACTCACTGGTGTAGTATTTCAAGTTCAAATCACTTTTACAGAGGGCAGCTGAAAAAATTCTCCAATATCAGTAATAGTCCTCTTTAAATTGCTGACAAAACCAGGCTTGTCTATAGGTTTGCAATGAGTTCCTCCCATGTTAAAAATAGCTTCTTCAAACCCAGACTTTTCAAGAACTTGGTCTCTTACTTGCTATACATATTTTTAGACATTTGGTGTAAATTCACATGAGATTTATTTAAAGGTCCATGGAAGACGAAAGACCTGAATAAGAGAAGCTGTGCTGTTGTTCTCAATTTCAACATGCAATTCAAGCAAACCACCTCATCTCCAGCCACTATGTTATGTGGGCTGTTTGGTGAGGATGTTCAATCACATGCCAAAAGTTTATTAGCTAAGATTTTAATTGATGGCTTCTAACTAGCTTGCAAATAAAAGAGCTTAAAATTGGCTAATGAAGATCTGATGCAACCACTAAAGATGCTACTTGAGTTTTCATGCCTCAGCTGATACCCCAGCTTTGCAACAGCAAAGGAGACAGTCAAGGTCCTTCCAGCACCATCCATAAGGAACCCTTGCAACAAATGTAAATATTTCTTAGAAATTAAAGCAACTCCTGAATCAATCAACGTAAGGATTGCAATTGTAAAGCTGCAACTGAGTATTCATTTAAACTCATTACTGTAAGCTGTGTATTAATTTTTTTTAACTCTTTAGAGATGTGTAGGGTGACCAGATGTCCCATTTTTAAAAGTACAGTCCCATATTTAAGCCTTCCTGCAGGTATCCCAACTTTTTCTTAAAAAAGGGCAAATTGTCCCATATTTTTTCTCCCTCTTCCCCATCAGTACTGGCAGGTCCTGCTGCTGGCCAGATCCCTGCTTGCCAGCCACCTACGAGTCCAGGAGTCCAATGGTCGACAAGGCGGTGAGTGTGCAAGCTAATGGCAGGGCTGGCCACTCCCCTGCTGCATACTGGCTCTCGGCTGGTGCTAGCTGTGTGCTGCAGTGGCTGGTGAGTGTGGGCAGACACCAGAAGGTGGCAGGTTACGTGTCACCTCTGCTGCCCATGCAGCAGCCCTTTACCTGCTCCTCTTCTTGCTATCTTCTGTCTGCTTTGCCCCTTCACACTTCCCAGCCCCGTTGCTACTCCATATCCTCCCCGACGGGGCGTGTCCTGCTCCCAGCACTGTGCGGAGAACCAGCCCCTGGTCAGAGTGCTCAGCTCATGAGCAGTCTGGCTGACAGGCTCCTTCCTTTCCCCACTGCCTCTGGCTGGACTAGCACCCTGGGAAAGCACAAGACCCTCTGGCCCAGGGCGCTAGCCAGGAGGAGCTGAGCCCTGCATGTGCCAAATCCCACACACAATGCTGGCTTTGGGAAAGCCTCTCCAGCCCTCAGCTAAATTCTGGAGTGGGAGGGGAAAGCAATTTCCAGCCTGTTCGTGTCCCAATCCTACAGGCTACACAGCAGCTCCCTGGGCAGAGGCTGAGCACCCTCTTCACCTGCCCCCCTCCACCTGTGCCCTGGGACCTGCCTCCAGAGAGCACAGGGCTGGCTCCATCCCCAGGCATCCTCGCCTGCGGACCCACCTCTCTGGCCAGGTTTGCTGAAGCCCCTGCAGTCACGTTCCCTGGGCCCTGGTGCAAAATGCATCCCTAGGGCTTAACCCCTTCCTTCCCACGCTGTAGCCAGAGGACAGGAAGAGGCTAGGTTATGTCTGTGGCCAGCAGCAGCCTGGAGGTGTTAGCTGCCTTTCAGCACTGGGCAGGCAGGAGGGACAAGCTGCTTCCAGCCCCAGGAGAGTGGGTGGGAAGGGCAGGGGGAAGAGATGAGCTCTGCAAAGACACGGGCCAAGTCATCCCTTCCCACCCCCCTCCTTCCCTGAGGCTGGAAGTAGCTCCTGTCCCTTCCCTCCCACAGTGCTGAAAGGTTGCTACTGGACACATTCTGGTGTGAATCCTGGCAGAAATTTGGGAAAGTGGGGGCATGTTACCCTGGTGCCTCCTCCTGTGTTGCCTTAGGAAGACATGGCACCAGGTACCAGGAGAGGTGGGTCTGTCCCAGGAGCCTAGCCAGGTATGGAGGGCAGAGCACGCTGGGAGGCTTGGGTCAGTCGGTCACCCACCTTGTGTAAGAGAGGTGTATGGGGGGGGGGGAGAGAGAGAGAGAGTCACCTCTCCCCAGGTGCATGTGTGGTGGGGGGTAGAGGTGTGTGTGCGTCAACTCTCCCTGTGTCAATTCTAAAGCCTTAAAAGATAAGAAGGTAAATAAAAAGAATCCAGCTAGGCAGTATTTCTTTTTAATGGGGGCTCAGTCAAATTGATGTTAATTTGAACGTTTGTACTGCATAGTTCTGATTGCCACTGAACTTGCTTGAATACGAGTAATTTTATCAGGTATCTCATATTCAAGATAGGGAAATATAGGCACCCTAGAGATGAGTGATTCTTATGCTTACATAACAGCACCAACTTCCACATAAAACTTGAAATCCCTACCAAATTTTAAATCTGAAAACTAGTTTTTACCTACAAAAAAAGTTGAAATTGTGCCATTATTTCATCATTTAAAAAAAACAAACAAACAAAAAAACACAACCTCACATTCCAAAACATACAAACCGTCCCATACTGCCATTGACTGAGTATCAATGCACACTTCCGGGGGGAGAGGCGCTAACAAAACACCAAGCCAGATCATTATTAGGGGCCTAAAGAGCCCATATACAGGCCTTAGACACTTCTGTGACTCCCAGGTGAAGCATCTTTGCCTTTCTTGATTTAGTGTTCATCTGATGACCATTGTAGCCTGTGTTCTGTTTCACAATGTAATGCATATCTGTGTCCAGCAACATGAAAGACTGTGGTTAAACACATCAAGCCATGTGTCATAAGTAGATAGGTAAGGTAAGGGTTAATTTTCTTTTGCCTGTAAAAGGTGAACAAAGGGAACCAAACACCTGACCAGAGGACCAATCAGAGAACTGGATTTTTTAAAAGTCAGGGGCGGGAATTGGGTACTCTAAGTCTTTTGTTTTTCCCAGCTATGGAGGAAACATCTTTTCTGCTAACTCCTATTTCTTTCTGATATTTTTCTACAAAGTGTGAGTACAAAAGCAACAAGGCAAATAGGCTGTTATATGCTTTGTGTTGTATTTACATGTGGGTTGATTTGCTGGACTGGTTTAATCGGGCTATCTTTTAAATCAGACTGTTTATTCATATTTTCTTATAAGCAAGAGCCTGTATTGAGTTTCTTAATGCCGGTAATATTGTTTTTGTATTCTCTTTCTTTTTATTAAAGTGTCTTTGAAAACTGGTAGGAGTTTCTTTGTTCCTAGTGAGGCAAAGGGAATAGCATTTCTGTACACCCAGGTATCTGTCTCTCTCTATGGAAGACATAGAAGAAAGGAAAGCCAGGCTGTGGGTTTTTCCTATTGTCCCCAGGGAACGACGGGGAAGAGAGAAAGAATCAACTCTGTTCTCTTGTGTTTGAGGTTTTTCTCTAGTTACTGCTACAAGACCAGGGAGGTGTGAATCTCCTGGTGTGTTAGCTGTGATTAGCTGAATGCCTAGCCTCGGGGGAGGTAAATAACTCTCTTGGTCTTACCTTCAAGGAGTGAAGTCTAGTCTCGCACCGGCTAACCCAGGGAAGGGGGGGAAGCTGGGAGAGGAAAGAGGGAGACCCAGGGTTCTGGGTCTTGGGGGTCCCCCAGGGAAAGGTTGGGGTGACTCGGGGGTAACTAGGAACCCCAATAGTCCTAGTTGATGGCAGCGAGAATAGATCCAAGCTGGGTATAAGCTTGGGGAAGGTTCACAGTAAACACTCAGATGCTGAACGCTAAGTCCAGATCTGAGACAGACGTTTGTGACACCATGCTATATATGTGACATGTGACCATTACAAGGACTATACGTAACTTCATATATGTAGGGGGGTATTAAGAGCCTCTCCATGTGGAGAAGTGACAGACAAGGGACAGAGAGGAAGACCCAGCAGGGAGCAAGACTGTTTACTTTACTTGCTGTACTGTATCCTATGATCATTCATTTGGGTTCTCTTGTGGTTTTCAATAAATGGTTAAAATCCACCTGGTCTCTCTCAAACTTAACTGAATTGTTCTAGGGGGATGAGCAATCTGTAACATCAAGAACTGATCTTCCACACTAGTGACTAGTCTGAAAAGAGGAAACTCTATAACAACCAACCATGATTCTCCTTTAGTTCAAGTGTCAGAGGCCTGCAGCTGAATGTATGATAGTATATCTTCAATACTGCATAGTACAGCTCACCGGGTGATAATAGCCATGTCTGAAGAAATATATATCCATTATTCCAAATCTAGTTTTGTCATTCCCTTGAATTAGTTCTGCAATTTTTTTTCAACTAAAACTGTAAACACTGTCTTTGCAGTAAATGGGCCCTATTTAAGGCTGGACTCTGATGTTACATCAGGGAGAACAGCAATAATTCAACTGAAAACAATGGAGTTATATCGATGTAGAAACAGTGTAAAACCAAAATCAGACCTAGTTGGACTGAACAACTCTAGCAGGGAAAACAAATCATGAGACATGAGACTTTGTAATGAGATTTGATCATGATTTAAAAAAATCTCTTCAAGCCCAACTGAAAATTTAGTTCTCACAGTGCCATTTCTCCCATATTGTCATCTGAAACCAACTCCACTTTCAATATTAAGTATCTAGTCTTCCTGGTTAAATATACCCAATAAAAATACTATACTGAAAAAAATGAGATTAAATTACTTGAAACTCCTACAACAGGAGCCGGCAACCTTTCAGAAGGGGTGTGCCTAGTCTTCATTTATTCACTCTAATTTAAGGTTTCACGTGCCAGTAATACATTTTAACGTTTTAGAAGGTCTCTTTCTATAAGTCTATAATAGACAACTAAACTATTGTTGTATGAAAAGTAAATAAGGTTTTTAAAATGTTTAAGCTTCCTTAAAATTAAATTAAAATGCAGAGCCCTCCCAGACTGGTGGCCAGGACTCGGGCAGCATGAGTGCCACTGAAAATCAGCTCGTGTGCCACCTTTAGCACCTGTGCCATAGGTTGCCTACCTCTGTCCTACAACTAACTCTTATTACAAGAGGATCAGAATTCATATCTAAAAAAGCACTTCAGATGTTTATGACTATATCTTACTAGACCCTTATTATTTTGCTAAAATCTTATACTATCATTTTGTCATTAATCCAATAGGCATAAAAATCACCTCAATTATTTCTGAGAGCAAACCCCTGCAAATCTTTTCACAGTCCATGTAATGCTGTTTTCTATCTAGGCCCTGTATGAAAATAATAACCAGAGGTGGTTAATATTCCCCTACTAAGTAACAATTAAGACTAACTGCACACACACACACACCCTCCTCAGGAGACCCCATAGTGGAAATCAAGATTAAGCAATGTTTCTATTCATATATTATATATATATATATATATATTATATATATATATATATAAATAAAGCCCCTTATTCTCCCTACATCTCCCTCTGAACAATACACTTTGTGCTAGCAGCATCCTGCAGCCTGCAATTCTAGGGAAGTACAGAAAGATGAGCTTGTGCTTCTAAGCAGGGAGTGCGTGGGCAATGAATTCATCACGTTTAACAGCAGCAGCAGAGCTATTTTTAGTCTAAAATGGGCCAGACAGCCCCAGAAGTGCAAGAAGGCAAGAAGAAAAGAAAATAAGAGTGACTGCTGAGGTGTTCTCACAGCATATATATAGCTGCTATTAATAGCTTGGATAAGAGAGAATCTGCAGTTAACACCCTCTCTCCCCCACCCCCCAAAAAAGGAAAAAGTATTTGGAAGAGATCAGTTTTCAGCACACTTTTTATCATTTATCTACAGGAGCTATTCTCTCCCTCTGATAGGGTGACCAGATGTCCTGATTTTATAGGGACAGTCCTTATATTTAGGGCTTTGTCTAATGTAGGCAACTATTACCCCTGTCCCAATTTTGCAACAGTTGCTATCTGGTCACTCTACCCTCTGAGTCCTGAGTCCAATTCACACAAGTCATAGCATTATCTTCACCTTACTATAATGATTCTAGCCATAAATTCTATTTTATCTTTTTAGTTGAAAATGTGAAAAACAAGACAGAAGAATTTCATCTTGCCATTTTGAGAAGCATCTATAGCAACTTTCAGGACAAATAAAAACTACTTGTCTATTTTTTTCAGCTGAATTTTGCAGTGAGAAAAACCTAAGAACATTCACACTACCCTTTCAATATCTTCTTCCTAATCTCAATGAAGTTGCTACAGATGTATCATCACAACACAGTTTTGAAGTAAACAACCTTGCAAACAACAAATGACCTGGCTGGTGATTTTTCTCCACCAAGAAAATAGACTAATTCTGAGGCAGTAACAGGAGCATCACTCTCACTATTAGAGCATCTTGGAGCAATAATAGAAAAAAAATTTACTCAAAACACTGTCTGTGCTCTCTACTCTTTAGAGATTTGAAAAGCTGCAGGATGTTTCTTTGTAACTGCTTAGTTATGAGTATTACATTTTGCTGCAGAAATACAGGATGTGAGCCATTGACATCAATGGGCTTTGATCAGGCCCCAAATAGCTAAAGACTAGACTGTAATTTTATAGTCTGTGTGTACCAACACTGCCCCAAGAATAGGCCAGTGAGGAGATCCTTGTTTTATCTATGTGATTGGCTTTAATACCTCTTCCTTTTATTTGAGGGTCTATTGAAAAAAAAATATATGTCTAGCAAATTATCCAAGGTACTCCAAGATACATTAAAAGGGATTAGTTATGTCAATCTTCCATGCAATAGCAGAATATAAATCTCTGATTAAGACTATGTCAATAATTATGAATGTCATGTTTCTGTACAATTCAACAGTGTTGCCTTTAATATTCTAGAATCATGCTCACTTAAGTGGGGTCTCTATATGACTCAAGGAGGACCTGGGATCTGGTATGCCTCATTATAATAAAGACACTAAAATAGACTTTCATTATATATATATATATATATATATATATATAATTACACAGAGTGTCTTTTTTTTGATCTTTTAAATCCTAGAATAGAATATCAGGGTTGGAAGGGACCTCAGGAGGTCATCTAGTCCAACCCCTGCTTAAAGCAGGACCAATCCCCAGATTTTTTTTTTTTTTTTTTAAAACCCCAGTTCCCTAAATGGCCCCCTCAAGGATTGAACTCACAGGCCTGGGTTTAGCAGGCCAATACTCACACCACTGAGCTATCCCTCCCCCCCTCACAGCATGCTTAAAATTTGATTTACTGCTTGCACACATGGATCCTCTCCCCAAATAAATTACGATTCCTATTGTGCTGCATAATGCAGGAACAACTGTGAAATAAAATGATAGGCTTTGTCATCAATCATTTTATTCCTTTAAAGATTTCAGGATCCAAATGTGTTTTCTATGGAACAATTGTATTTGCTTCCTCGCATGTTTTCATTTGACCTTCCATCTATTTATTTTATTTATGCTATAGTGGGGGTAAAACACATTTAATTGTGTCAAGTATCTGAGGGGTAGCCATGTTAGCCTGGATCTGTAAAAGCAGTAGAGTCCTGTGGCACCTTACAGACTAACAGACGAAGTGGGTATTCACCCATGAAAGCTCATGCTCCAATACGTCTGTTAGTCTATAAGGTGCCACAGGACTCTTTGCATTTAACTGTGTGAATAAATCTAAGGTATATTCTTCAGTAAATTATATACTGTACCTGTGTGGGAAGACAGTTTGTTCAAAAAGCTCAGAATGTATGTTAATGAGTATCCAAGAGCCTTGTGTCCACACCAAAGATAGGGCAGAAGTAGGTAAGGACTTATACAATCAATCTCATCAACAAAGGATTATTTCATAGTTCCTTTACTTGAGATTGAACAGTGATTATAGTACTTCCTCAACAGAGTTTCATCACATAAGAAACATTAAATATACATTTTTATGCCTCCAATAGAATATGTGCTTTGAAGGAGCAAATCCCTATCGAATACGTCTTTCACGGTATTTCCCTATGTATCACAGTAATGTATATAACCATCAGCATTGTTTTTTAAAAAAAAGTTTGTAGAGTTTTGAAAATAAATACGATTATTTTTCAGAAGAAAAGAAAAGTTTCCTAAAGGATGCAGGTAGCATCTGCTGCAATGAAAACCTTTTCGTCTTTTTGAAATACTGAACACTTGCATTCCACTCACTTGCATTACAGAGCTTTAAGGTCCAGTAATAGATAAAGCCAAAAGAGACTGAAAGTTACTGAGAGGGGGGAAATGCTGCGAGTTGGGGGTGGTGCCTGTGGAGTATTACTGGGCAAATGTACAAGTTGCTAGGACAAAGCACATAGAGGTCAGAGATATTTACATACATATCTATTACGCACAAACACACATATCAGACACTAAGGGCCAGATCCCTGGGTTCAGGCATACCATGCTTGTCAAAGGACCCAAAGTAACTGGGAAAATTTTCTGTCTTGATTCCACAATCTAACCAGAGGTAAATGAACCCTGTTTAATGAAGAGCAGCCTAGAGACTGTTTTAAGTTACTAGAATGTTAATGGCTAGAGGGGTCTCTTAGACACTTCTCTACTGGCTGGAAATGGCACCCTCATGCCCCTAGCCATGTCCCTTAAGACTGAGAGATGGGTGGTGTACAGCCAGCAATGATGGGTTTATACCCTTTTGTCAGGAGAAGTCCTGGCACTGGCTGAATTTTCCTTTTGAGACAGTTCAGAGCAGCACAAATGGGCATTGAGCTGGGAGTCACATTACACACACATACACCACTGCTTTTGTCATCTGACATCCTCTCTAACTTAGTTCTGTGTGCCAGATGTGGCACAATCCCATTCAGATGTCACTAGGGATTAAGTACCAAGAAGAATTTCTAGAAGCATTCAAGAAGGATATTCTGGCACTGACCTAAACACAGTTTCATTCTGAAGATGTTATATCTTGGAAAAAAATAGGGAAAGGATATAAAATTGCAGATATGTATTTACCAGTTTTATTTCTAAGGAGCCCTATTAATAGATTTTCTGTGGTTCTCACTGTGCTGGGAACTTTTGGTCTTGCTTGAGAATTACTATTGATTTATGTATTTGTTAGAAGTGCACAAAATATCTTATATTGAATTTCATGCTAGGAACTATTTTATTTTATACATGTATAACCAGTAGCTCACTAAACACAATGAATTATTCACCACTGCTCGAGGAAAACACAATAAAGTGAAGCCTGCACTAAAGGAAATGTCACCAAATACATAAATCAGGGAATATTAGTCTGAGGTATAAGAGCTTCTAGAAAAAGGGTGAGAAAAAGACAATGAAAATGATCAGACTGATCCAAAAAGACGACTTCTAGAGAGCTGCATTATTCTTTTTCTTCTCTTGGGGCTCAGTCATGGCTTTACCATGAGAATCAGACCAGCTCGATACCTCCTACAATGTTTTCCCTGGCAAGCTGGTAAGTATAGCTATGCTAGTGTAAAATGGTGGCTGAGCCAAAGCTCTGTATACACCTCACCCTCTTGCACTGTGTGGGGACAGGGCCACTGAAACAGCACAGAGACTGTTGTCTTTCCCAGACTGCTTCCTCATGATCTGATTAGCTTCTACTAGCAAATAGAGGGCTGGCAAGTCTTAGAGCTACTGAGATGATGGAACCACCATCTTCCTGAGCCAGAGGAGTAAGGTTGCTCAATAGCCACACCTGATATTGGAGAAGGGTTAAAAGGAAACCTAACAGGAATTTATTTTAGCCTCCCTCCTACAAAAATAATCAGTGATAAGAAGCCTATGTATGAATTAGGGATTTGTAACCTGGCTTCATGCTATGGATCACTGACTTTCCCCAGTATATATGGATGCACTGGTCCCCTGTTTGAGATACATTTTGTAGCCTGAATTTGGCACAGTTAAAAAAAAAAGTTTTAACAACAAACTATAAAGAATTTCAGTAACTCGGGTCACGTCAGTTTGGTAAATTACGTTGCCCTCCCTTCTTGTACAGTTGTACTGAACTTACTATTACACTCTGCCATTAAAAAAATTCCAAGGGAGACCCTTTATGTGAAACCATCTTGGAACCAGGAGTCTCATTTATTACTCATAAGTAATTACGTGATTTGTTACTTAAAGGCCTTGTGTATGCCCTTGATACAGGTATTTCTGATTTTGACATTTATTTTCAAAGTGCACCATTCTTCCAGACCTCCCTTTAGTGGATCAGCCAGGCACACAAACTCTCAGTTTTAATAAACAATTGGCTTCTTGACTGCGATTGGCTACTTGACATTTTTACCTAGTACATCTCTTCCCAATATTTTGGGCAAGCGAAGATATCAGTGTGATGTTTTGAGAGTTCTGTCAACATCTGTGACTCTTAGGCTGTGAGGCTTTGGCTCAGAACCCTGACACCAGCAGCCTGTTTACAGCACAAGAGTCTCATCCTGAGCTTCCACCATCCCAATTACTCATTTAAGAGTGACCCCAACAACCTTTTCAGTCCCTCGTTGCCCCCAAACCGTTTCCTAGGTAATGTCCATACCAACTTACTGAACACTCACCGAGGTAACACCAAGTTTGCTGCCTCCAAAGAACCTCCAAAGTAAAACTGAAGGTAAGTTTAACAACAAAGAACATATATTCAGTGATTTCATGCAAGAGTGAAAGGCACGAAAGGTTTACAGACAACAACAACATGCTTTCTGGTGTCTGAAACTTAATTCTAGCAAGATATTGCTTTGGTTAATATATATATATAGCGACTGGATAGCGTAGTGGCTAAGAGCGCCACCCTTTGATATGAGAGACCAGGGTTCACAAATCCTGGTTGGTACCCAACTTTCCAGTAGGGGTCCTTGGGCAAAAGACCCCCAAACGCTTCACCTGCCTACCTCAAATATGAGAGTGACACGAACTAGGAGAGTCATGCCGGCTTAGACCTCGCCTGGATTAACAAGGTCCGTCCCAGATGTTGAGAAACCAGGACAATCTGATGATAAGTGGGCTACTGGAACAAACCATTCATGGATGAGACAAGAGAACCTGGAATTGATGGAATGCTACTACAACAGTAGACCTAATGAAGAGAGGATAATGAAAACGGTTAGGAGAGGGACTATGGGATGGACAAAAACCTACATCCAACACTTACTGAGAAACAGGCTAGTTACCCAACGCCAACATAGTAAAGAGGAGCGCTCTCAGACAGCTTTGAGATGAGACCAATCCACATTACATCCAGACGCCAGAAGAACAACGTGATGTGCAGGCCCACAGCTGAAACTATCGACTGCACCTAGCCCTGGCTCCCTCCACTTGGCAGAGCTACAGCACGCTGGATATTCAAGGCATATAGTAACATGGTACGAAATCAGCTACAGTCTCCCGAGCGATTCAGCAAGGCTCATGATGGAGAAGTTTGACCGTTACAGATAGAGTATTTGAGAGCCAATAGAACCCTCCAGTGGACAATACTAACTACCATTATATAATACTCAAGACCAAGGATATAGTATCCAACGCACAAGCCTCTGGATATTTATTTGTTTTTGGTGTGCAGTTTTGGCTCAGAGGTTATTTGCTGTAGTGTTTGGAGTATTTGTTGTTTGTTTTTTTGAGTTTGACTGTTTATGATCCTTGATTGCATTATGATCTTACTAGATGCTTGGCCTTAACAACGATCAAAGAAGAACAACAGTATGTACCCACCCTGGAAAATGAGGTTGGAGGATAAGATCAAGGCGACTTGAGAGAAGTTAGTCAGCTGCTGGAACTACAGAAGGGTGTAGAGATTAAGGATAAGACTCGGCTCGAAAAAATACAAGGGCCTGACTCCATCTGAAGCCCTAGAGACTGCTACAACAAAGGCTCACAGCACTGCGCTACCAGGCTAAGGATACACTGAGAAGCAGAGGCCAAAAAGTAAATGCCCTTTCTCAAGGTGTACTCCCAACTGCAATGCAACAACACAATAACAGCAAGAAACTGAACATACTGAAGAACAATATAGAGAAAGAGAAGACCTCATAACACCAGTGCAAGTGGCTGCAGGACCTGAGAACAGAGCACAGCAATCCTCAGAACAGGAACCAGTCACCATCACAGTAGAAGACATCCAGTGGCAAAACATGAAGAGCTGGACACACGATCCACACCTACTGGCAAAGAACAACACATGAGCATGAACGCCTAGCAGTACAGATGAGCTAGCAGCAGGCTCCCACCCAAACTGGCTAACACAGGAAGGACAGTGCTGATACAGAAAGCCCCCTGCAAGGGAACAGACTGGCCAATAAACCCCTGCCTCCGCACAATGGAAATGCCTATCATAGCCACCAAGCACAGGACCATATGGGCCAGTACATGAGCACAGCTCAGAAGGCCATTGGGAACAACACCAGTTGCTCATAGATAGAGCAGTCGCCTCAAGGTCTAGACAGACCAATCTGAGCACAGCCTGGATTGACTACAGGAAAGCCTACGACTCAATGCCGCACACGTGGATTCTGTGAATGTCTTGCGCTATACAAAGTCAACAGGACACTAAGGACCCCCAAGAACTCAAGGGGACTGATGGAAGACACACAGAGTCAACTCAAGGCAGCTTGCACAAGTGGCCATCAAGTGCGGCATATCCAAGGTGATGCACTGTCCCCGCTGCTGTTTGCATAGGCTTAAACCCTCAGCCAGATAATCACAAGGAGTGGATACGGGTACATTGTCAAGGAATGGAACTACCATCAGCCACCTCCTCTACATGGATAACATCAAGCTGTAGGCTAAGAGAAACGAGACATCGACTCGCTAATCCACCTGACGCGGATTACAGTGAGGAATCGGGATGTCATTACAGACTGAGAAGTGTGGCCGGATGGTAGTGAAGAGAGGGAAGGTAGTCAAGACTGATGGGGTGGAACTACCAGCGGGCCACACAGCAGACATACAGACCAGTACAAGTACCTTGGCGTCCAACAGTCACAGGAAACCACGATGAGAGGCAAGGACAGCAACATCCAAGTATCACCAAAGAGTGAGACGAGTCCTGAAGAGCCAGCTCAATAGGAAGACAAGATCCATGCTATAAACAGATACGCCCTGCGGTATAGTGAGCTGGCAAAAGGAGGACATGGAGGCTGCCGATGTGAAGACCGGAAGCTCCTCACAAGCACGAGGTTTCCACCCCAAGTCCCACTCAGAGACTGTATACCAGCCGGAAAAAGGCAAGGCGGGCGCTTGGTGAGCGTCAAAGCCACTGTCCTGGACGAAACCGGAACACAGGAGTACATCAGTAAGATGGCCCCCCAAAGATGAGCTGCTGAGAGAAGGCCTGAGGCAGCAGCAGACATGGGAGGAAGACCAAGCAGAAGAAGGCCATGCCGGAAAGACACCTGCATGGGATGTACCACGACAGATAGCTGAGGTGCTGACATTGGGGAAACTCTACAAGTGGCCTGGAAAAGGGCTGGACTAAAGACAGCACTGAGCAGTCACGGATCATATGCAGACAGCGACAGGCAGCCACTGAGCACCAGATCACAGAAGTAAGGGGTCTACCACACTAGAGAGGACCCAAGTGCAGACTGCTGCAGAGAGCCGCAGAGACAGTCCAACACATAGTGGCAGGATGTAAGATGCAGCCAGGAACAGCAATACACTGAACGGCACATCCAAGTGGCTGGCATTGGTCAGTACAGGAGCATCTGCACAGACGTATGGCTAGACCCTCCCAAGATCAGATGGAGATTCCACAGAAGGTTGTGGAGAATAGCAGGGCTAAGATCGTGGGACTACCAATCCAGATGGACAGGCAGGTACTGGCCATCAACCAGACATCGTGGTAATAGACAAGGACCAGAAGACAGCGGTGGTGATAGATATAGCAGTGCCAAGAGCAGCGAACATCAAGGAAGAAGGAAATAGTGAGAAGCTGGAGAGAGCTACCAGGGCCTGAAAGAGGAACTAGAGAGGAGTGGAAAGTGAAGGCCAAAGCGTCCCAGTGGTGGTAGGAGCACTCGGGCTGGACTCCTAAGCTGGGTGAGGGCCCAACAGATCCCAGGAACAACATCAGCTCTCCCGTTCCAGAAGAGTGCAGTGCTAGGGTAACCCACCTACAGATACTCGCGGCACTAAAGTCCCTCAAACTCCCAGGCCTCGGTAGAGGACCCGAGGTTGAGGAAGACACATACCACCCATAGGGGTGAGAGGGGATTTTTTTTTTTTTTTTTAATATTTATTTTTACTCACACCAGCTGGTAGCATTCACCAGCCTGACTGACTGTTCCAGCCAGGATCCAACCCTCATAGAATCAAAGTGCTGTTTTTTTGGTTCCCTCAGGAGATGGATACCCCCCAAGTCTGTCAGCAGTTCCCTATGTTCCCAAACTTCATTGTTCTAATGGCCAGAGCCAAGAAGAAGTCCGCTGTCCCCTGTTGAGCCAACACCATGTTAATTCTTGAAGCGGCGTGGGCCAAGGGACGTACTGGCCGCTGCTTCCAGCAGCTCCCATTGGCCTGGAGCAGTGAACTGCGGCCACAGGGAGCCGCGATCGGCCAAACCTGCAGACGCAGCAGGTAAATAAACCGGTCCAGACTGCCAGGGGCTATCCCTGAACAAGCGATGGAACAAGTTTGGAAATCACTGCTCTAACAATACAAAACCATGTCAGCTTATTAACTTGACTGGAGTGAATAAACGCTTCCCTTTAAACACCATACTGAGTTTATTTATAGTAAATAAATGTGTTTTATTTTACAATAGGACACAGGTTAAGTGACTCCAAGTACAATGAATAAAGTCAGAAAAAGTTACAAGCAAATAAAAGTGAAAATGTGCATTTAAAATCTAAAACTAGCAAAATACAGACTTTGCTCAAGATGGTTTCTCTAACCAGTCATTAGTTTTCCTAGCCATGACTGACTTTCCCTCAGTCTGAACCTTCCACAAAAGTATGAGGTGTTGGCTTCCATTGTCTTCTTAAGTGAAAAATCTTTGCTTAAGCAGGTTCCTTATTTTCAGTTCCAGAGATTCAACTCTTCTTTGACTGAAGTACCCATCTTTCTCAGCTTTAGGGTGGCCAGATGTCCTGATTTTATAGGGACCGTCCCGATTTTTGGGTCTTTTTCTTATATAGGCTCCTATTACCTTATACTTGCTGTATAGTCACTCTAGTCAGCTTGCAAGAACTCTGGCCTCTTGTATCTGTCTAGTGATGGATGCCAAATATGGCTCCTGTCCTTGCTTATCTCCCCCAAGTTCAATGACATTTCCCCCCCGTCTGGGCAGATAGTACAGCCTAATACAAATGATACCCACAACTCTTTACATAGAGTTTTTACATAGTGTTAATACACACATTTCACAATGATATTAATCACCAGTGTGCCATTACCTTTTTCAGAAAAGACCTCAATTCATACCCTCTTATAATACAGTCATATTGTATACAATCAGCTGATTCACTTGCTTATCACTTCAAGTTCAGCCTCCGCCCCCCTTCTTTATAACCAGTAAACCATTGAAATGGATTATTTGAAAAGTAAAACCCAGACCAAGCCTCTCTCTTCTGTCTCTTCTGCCACTTGTTCACTTGGTAACAAGTTGGTAACTTTGTTTGTCTTGCAGGCCCATATGCCTTCATTGCCTGATGACCAAGCTGGTGCAGACATGCTGACCTCCAACCACCTTATGAGGTTTGATTACTGTGTTTACACAGGGTGACCAGGTGTCCTGTTTTTAAATGGACAATCCTGTTTTTTGGGGACTTTTTCTTATATAGGCGCTTATTACCCCCCCCACCCTATCGCATTTTTTCACAGTTGCTATCTGGTCACCCTATGTTTACAGCACTTGTAAATTGCAGTCCCACTGTCTCTGGTCAATCTTGCTTCATTTGTATTCAAGACCTGGACAGACCTGTTTACCAACTTCTTCTGGCATGCCTGGCTTAAACACACTTTAGTCATAATTTCAGCATACATTCCCAACTCTTAATACAAATTGTGTATGTACATCATGCAAGAATATTAGACCAGTGAGTTATTAGTTTTCAAATGATACCTGCCAAGGCATATATTGTACAAAGTAGTACAATAATGTGCAGTATGTGTATACAGGCATGCGTAGTGTCAAAGGGTATGGCTACACTTGGAAATGTGCAGCGCTGGGAGTTACAGCTGTGGTCGTACAGCTGTGTAGGAACAGCGCTGCAGTGTGGCCACACTGACAGCTACCAGCGCTGCAGTGTGGCCACATTTGCAGCATTTGCAGCGCTGTTGGGAGTGGTGCATTGTGGGCAGCTTCCCAGCGTTCAAGTGGCTGCAACGTGCTTTTCAAAAGAGGGTGGGGTGGATGTGACAGGGAGTGTGGGGGAGACAGAGAGCGCGGATTTTTGGAGCAGAACATGACAGCTCCCTGCCTTGCAAGTTCAAAAGCGGGGGGGTGGGTGGAGTGTGACAGGGAGTGTGGGGAGACAGAGAGAGCGGATTTTTGAGCAGGACACTGTGAGCTCCCTGCCTTGCAAATTCTGGCCATTTCCCCCATCCCTCTCTCAATCACTCTTAAATGTAAAAAGGCTTCAGACCAGATAAGCAGCTTCTCTGAGGGACTCCCTCCCCCCCGCCGTGCTGTTTGTCTCCTCAAGCAAACAGCTGTGAACATTCCAAAGCCTCGGCTCGGCTCGCTCGCTGGAGCAAAGAGCAGCTATGTTTGGTAGCTCCGGGGAGTACCTTATGGTTTGTTGTAGACAGGAATTCTGGGATACCTCTTAATACCCTGGAGACCAATAACAGCGCTGGTGAGTGTCCACACCTGATGAGCAGAGCTGCATCACCAGCGCTGGATTCGCTACACCCGTAGCAGACCAGAAGTACAGCCAGCGCTGCAGCCCGGGAGTTGCAGCTCTGGCTGAGCTGTGAAAGTGTGGACACCGAGTAAGTTGCAGCGCTGTAACCCCCTCACCAGCGCTGCAACTTGCAAGTGTAGCCAAGCCCAAAGAAGTGTATTGAGCTGGTCAGGCCTACTGGGGTTTACTTTTACATAACAGGGAGCCCTTTGCCATCTGACATTGTGAGCCAAGAGCACCCCAATTAGATTCTACATTTTCTGTCAACTCTTCTGTGCTGTTCTGGCAGCACAAAGTAATCACAAAGCTGTCTTAAAGGCTTGTCCTTTAACTTTCATGAACACTAAATTCCCTCAATTTTGTTTCAGAAGGATAAGTGATTTTTTTAGATCTCTTAAGCTCTGATGCTCTTGGGATTCTCTCACAGAGACTCACTTCCTAGCTCTAGCATATGCTAAATGACACAGTATCTCTGGCACTGATTTTGTAATTCCAGGAGTAAGTACAGGAGCTGAAACAGCTATGTTGCTCACCCTACTGGTGAAACAAAGGTTATCTGACATGTTATTGTTTGTCCTGCAACTACAACTCTACATTTCTACCTACGAGTCATTAAATCCTAATACTGCATTACCATCTGCTGAAAAATGCTCTCTAAAACCATTCATCAACCAAATAACCCTTTATGCACAATACTATTGCACCATTTTTAGAGCAGATTATTTTATTTCCAAGATATTTTATCATAAAACTAAGGTACTTATCAGCCACCCCTTAACACTCCCTTTACCCACTCCATGCAGTCTTGCAGGGATAGGGGAAGATAATCTAGGAAAACCTGAAGCAAATCCCGCCAACCAATCACCCTCGTATTGGTCTGTGCAAAAGTTTGCTCTTTCAGCTCTAAGGAGCACTGTGATTAACTGGGTGGGAAATAGTTTCACCACCACCATTTTACACTCCTTCTGCAGCAAGGTTTTCCCACCCACTCATTGGACCACAGGGCCGAAAGAAGCACATTATCCTCAGGACATTGTATTGACATTTAATGTTGTAATGCTGACTAACCACGGTGTTATCTATTTTGTTCTGACCAAGTCTAAATCATGTTTGGTTTTCCAAACATTCCAGTATGTCTTGTCACAACTTTGCGGAAGATATAGTCTCAGCAGGGGTAAGTTGTTCGGGTTGGGATGGTAGAGAGGGGCACATATCTCCCAGAATTGTGGTATTCATTGGATAGCTTGGACTAAGACACTTAATCGCAGAGTGTGCCTGGAGTCTCTCTCATTAGTGGCTCTAATCCTCTCTATGGGATGGATCATGGCCTTTGGTCTAGACAGCATGGCCAAGCTTACATCAGACAGTCCCTAGCTAAGTAGCCACTCTGACCTTGGTATCTGCCAATTCAAACATGCTTGGGCTGAGCAGCTAGAGCTATCCACTCCCCTTCTTTGTGTGTTTCCATTCCTAATGTTTTTTGAACAAACAAAATTGTGGCCTTTCTGCCAAAAACTATCCCTAGCTTGTGAAGTGTCCTTTGAACAATGGTTAAAGTAAAGAAGCTGCTATGTAAGCCCCAAAGACAGTGCTACAAATGTACTCGAGGTACTGCTCTTGTGTGTACATTGAGGAGTCTGAGGCAATTACCTATTGTAAGAGGTGCAGCACAGAACTCGCAGCCTTGGTGTGTGTGTGTGTATGTGTGTCAGTAACAGCCCTGGAGAACTGAAATGTACAGAAGCCTCCCGGGGCTACTGCGTTGTCCAGAATATCTGCAGCACTGTGTGCTGCATCTTCTGCCTCAGCCACAGACGAATACACCTATTACACCATAGCTTGCAGAGTTGTCTTTAGGAGATAGACTTACAGCTCTCTACCACAGTGACTATATTCTGTAATCCTTCCCTAGCCTGCAATTGGGCCTTTAGGGCCAATTTATGGGGCTCAAGCCTTTTTTATATGATGTAAAACAGACCAGAGCAGGGGTTAGGGTTTTACCACTAGTGTATTATCACACTGTATCACTTAGTACTTTCAGCTTTTTTGGCCCAGTTCTGCTCTGTGCATTTATACCTGTGCAATGTGGGTGTAGAATGTTTCCCTTGTGATTTGATAGCCATTTATAGTCACTTTATACAGGTGTAAATAACTACACATCCTGCAAGGCAGAAACCATTATTGCCAGAGTAGCAGCAAAAATACGTACAATATATGAATTATTGCCATGACACTGCTGCTTTCTTATACGCATATTTTTACAGCGTATCTGGGAGTATGTAAAGGGACCGTTAGCTTACTCCATTTTCTGCCCAGTCCTCTCTCTCTTTTAGCAGCAATCCAGCCTGCTGCATATGCCATTGTATTTTGTTTACTCTAACCTTAATCTTTGATGTCAGTCATTATCCTAGAGTTTTACACTCATGCTGATTTTTAGCCATGGAACATGTATTAATTGGTTGACTGTAACTGAATCAGGAATCAGCAGATCTAGAATATCTAAAGATGTCTCCGATTTGGATTTAGCCTGCTAATATTCAACTGTACAGTGCCTAAAAAAATATTATAGCATTTTGGTTTTTCATATTTATGAAGATGTATAGTTAGATATTTAAAGATGGTGTAGGAGGATTTCAGCCTGTAAGTCACATCATCAACGGGAAATGCACAACTAAATATCAGCAACCCCCTGAAAATGTAAACATTCCACACAATGCCCAGATCCTACAAACTCAATACATAAGCTTAATTTTATTAATCTGAGTAGTTCCATCGAGCCTCATGTGTGTATTTAAGCACATATAGAAGTGTTTGCAGGATTTGGGTCCAAGTAAAGACAGATCTTCCTGACCACTAAATATTGTGAACACATTGACATTAAATGGTTAAGACACTTAAATACTGTTCTGTTCTGAGAAGTGACCTTCTAGAAAGAGCATTGTTGAATCAAGAGGTGATTTGACCATGACCTTTCAGTAGCCACATGAGGAGGAGATTTCTGATAGAGAACTCTTTAATCTAGAAGACAATGGCATAACATCAAACAGGTGGAAATCGAAGCTAGATATATTCACACTGGACAAATGTACAAATGTTTAAGTCATGGTAATTATGTGTTTGGAATAGTTTACCAAGGGATGTAGTGGATTTTCATTACTTGAAATTTAACTCAAGACTGAATGTCTGTCTAAAAATGTTCTAGCTCAACCATAAGTTATGGGCTTGATACTGTAATTATTAGATAACACCATGGTCTACTACATAGAACAGACAAAACGACCATAATGGTCTTCTTCTGACCTTAAAAATCGACGAATTCCATGTTTCTCCTCTTAGTGACTCTCTTTAATGTAATGATTTGAGAGACAAAGTGGGTAGTTCCTTGGGACAAATGGTGCCTGCAGTATCTATGCCTTCAGAGTCTGTTTTGGTGTCACCAGTGTAGTTCTATTGCCTATTAATGGGTTTTCACTAGTGTAACTAGAATTAAATTGTATGCAGTGTTATTGTAGCCATGTTGGTCTCAGAATATTAGAGACACAAGGTGGGTGAGGCGATATATTGTATTAGACCAACTTCTACTTGTGAGAGACGCTTTCAAGCTTACACAGAGCTCTTCTTGAGGGCTAGGAAAGGTACTCTGAGGGCTTGTCTACACTGGCAATTAACAGCGTTGCAACATTCTCACACAGGGGTGTGAAAACACACCCTCGAGTGTAGCAAGTTGCAGTGCTGTAAAGCACCAGTGTAAACAGTGCCCCAACGCTGGTAGCTATGCCCCTCATTGAGGTGTTTTTTTTTTTTTTAAGAGCACTAGGAGAGCTCTTTCCCAGCACTGTGCCACGATCACACAAGGCACGTTAAAGCGCTGCCATGGCAGTGCTTCAGCATTGCCAGTGTAGACTAGCCCTGAGTGTCACAGCTAAATACAAGGTGGAACAGATTGTTTAGCATAAATAGTTAACACATTTCAAGGGACCATTCAAGGTGAAGTGACTCATTAACACATCTCCAGCCAGAGGGAAAGGGGGAAAAAAAGCTGTGGGGGTATGGATTACAGATTATTGTAATAAATCACAAATCTAGTGTCTCTATTTAGTCCATGATTTTTAGTATTTAGCAATTTAAGCTAAAGTCAGGGTCATCTAATGAAGTCATTGTGGAGGTAACTCTACAACCTCATCCCTCATGAACCCACCCTATGGACCATCTACATGCTTTCCAAGACACACAAACGAGGGAACCCAGGCAGATTCATCATATCTGGCCACAGCACTCTGACTGAAGGAATAGTGGGACCCATAGAAACCATCCTCAAACCATTCACCACACAAAGGGCCAGTTTCCTCCAGGACAACTGACTTCCTCCACAAACTCTGCAACATTAACAACCTCCTTCAGAACACCATCTTTGTCACCATGGATGTCACCTCCCTGCACATCAACATCTTTCACAATGATGACATCACTGCCAGACTCAAATATTTACAAGATAATGAACCACCCTCATATATCCATCCTAAACACATTGCCAAACTCATCCATTTCATCCTCGCCCATTATAGTGACATTCTGCAAAAAAATCTTTGTCCAGAATATGCCAACTTCTTTGGCCATCTTGAGAAAGTATTTCTGGGACAAATGCACCATAAAACCAATGGCATATCTGAGATGCATCAATGAAATCAGCATCTGGGCACGTGACCCAAACTCCCTCATAGATTTCCATCACATCTTTGTTGACATCCACCTATCCATTAAACCCTCTCTAGAACTAGTATCAGCTTCCCAGACATCATGATGGGCTTTTACAACTTAATCCTACAGACAACCACATAGAAGAAATCCATGGATCACCAAACTTACCTTCACAGATCCAGTAGCCTCCTCCCCCCCCCACCCCGCCACACACACAAAGAAATCTGTTCTCTATAGTCAGGTACTCAGATATCACATAATATGCTCAGGAGAAAGTCTAGGATACACCTTTACACACTTAAAAACCACACACTAAACAAGAACACTCCACCAGAGCAGTAGATAGCATCATGGAATGGACCACTGAAATACCCAAGAGAACCTGTTTCCATATGGAAATAAACCCCCTCCAACCACACCCCTCCAGCTGTCACCTACCACCACACACTGGGACCCATATGGGGTATTATCAAACAGTTACAACCTGTACTTGATGAGGACACCATCCTTTCCTGAACCCATCTTCCAGCCTTCAAACAATTCCCAAACTCATCAGAAACAAGGTCCCATGAACCAGGACACACCAAACCAAAGCGGCACCAGACCCTGCCAAAACAACCGATGCAAAATCTGCAGACATATCTCCACTGCTTTGATGATCAACACCCCTCAACATGCACCTTTCAAGATCCACAGGTATTGCAACATGTGGTGAAATTCATCCAGTGCAAATGCCCCAACATCTATGTAGGTGAACTCAGACAATCACTATGCCCTCGAATGAACTCTCACAGAATAATGATAAGCATTCAGTGAGTATCTGACCTCACAGTCCTCAAAGAAAAGTTGCTCAACACGTTTAAAAGACAATCCTGGGAACCTAAATTCATGGACTGACTAGAGATGCTGGTTTATGGCTTATTACAATAATCTATAGCCCACTAAACACCTCTCCAGTCACAGGGGAAAATGAAGGCAGGAAAAAACTTGGGGTAGGGGGTGTTAACAGGCCACTGTCCCTTGAAATATGGAGGCAGTGTTGTTGTAGCCATGTTGGTCCTAGAAAATTAGACAGACAAGATGGGTGAGGTAACCTCTTTTATTTTAAGGGACCATTCAGGGTGAAGCCGCCCATTAACATCTCTATAGTCATAGTATAGGGGTATTAATGGTCCACTTCACCTTGAATATGTGCTAACTACTTATGCTGAACTATCTGCTCAATCTTGGCTTTAGCTGTGACACTCTTAGCACCTTTCCCAACCCTGAAATAGAGCTCTGTGTAGCTTGAAAGCTTGTCTCTCTCACCCAACAGAAGTTGATCCAATAAAAGATATTACCTCACCCACCTGGAACTTAATTAACAATTCTGTTGATCACGCATATGAAGGAACAGTATCCGGGCCAGAAGTGGATTGGCTCTGCTGAACTAACAAGAGCAACCAACAATAAAAGCGCTAAATAACGTAAGCACGTGGCCCTGATTACACACGCCAGATCTGCAGAGTAAGAGATGGCCATTTTTCCAAAGTAACTTAAGAGCAGAATGGTATTTTAAGTTTCTGCTACACTGAGCTTGTTACCCAGATTCCTTCAGGGATGACAATTGGAGCCAGGAAATTCTAAATACATCTGCCTATGGACTAAGCTAGTGTTACCATATTTCAGGTTCCCAAAAAGATGACCCTGCTGGGGGAAGGGAGGGAGGGGAAAGAGCTGGAGGGGAGGAGAGAGGGACCTGGAGAGGAGGGGAAGGGAGCTGGAGGTGGTACCTGTGGCGAGAGTACTCAGTGGAGGTGGGGAGCAGTGTTGCCCCATCACAATGGCAGGGTGGCTGGCGCAAGCCCAGGACACAGCGACAGCTATCAGTCAGTCCCTCCTTGCTGGGACCTGGGCAGGCAGGATCTGGCAGCTGTGGCTTGCAGGGGAATGGATCAATCAGCTGTGGATGCTAGGGAGGGACTAATTGGGAAGCGGATCAAGCCGGGCTCTTTCTAAGCTGCAGCTTGTCTGCTCTAGCAACACCCCAAACCTTTCCTGTTATTTGAAAAATCTGCCAGGATAGAGAAAAGCAGCTAAAAAAAAAAGAGGCTGTGTCTGGGAAAACCCAGACATATGGTAACCCCAGACTAAGCAATGTTAGACAAACCTTAGAAGGTGCAGGGTGTCCGTTCAGTTTAGCTAATGAGCCATAAATTTAAAATTTTATCTAAACCTCTTGGGTGAGTCTCATCCTTGCTTCAGACCTTGTGCCCCAAGTAAAGGGGTTCTAAACATCCCAAATTTGGCTGGGGAATATTTCCCTGATTCAGGGACTGTGAAAGACATGCAAACCCTGGCATAGGGAGTGCACTGAGGTAGAAGTGGGATGTTGGGGTTGGAGCTAAAACAGATTCTGGGTAGAATGCTGCCCATAAGCAGGCAGGGACAGGTTGGTAGACAGCCCCTACTCCGGCCTCCCGAACAGCCAAAAATTGGAAGAGTGCAAAAGTAGCTGAAAACCATGTTAGTTTCCCTGTCCCTGTGCTATGAGCTCTCTGCTGGTACAGCACAAACACTCACCTTATATGTCAGCAAAACTTGACTGGGAATTTTAAGAGCATAGACTTTGGGAATAGGAATTACTGGGAAACTCTCATTCAGGCTTCCAGGAGAGTACTCCTCACGTTGTAATTCAGCATTTTCAATTTCTGGGAAGAAACTGGAAGTGAACATTTAAAAAAGAGCGTTCGTCAAGGCTGAATCCCCACTCTGGCACTTCAAGTGCAGAAGGTGGTGGCCCACAAGGATTCTAAAAATTAATACTGGCCACTCCAGGCTTGTATTAAACTCCTACGGTTACAGCTTCTTTCTGACCTTGGATGGGTAGATGCTGCCACCACACAAATGCAAAAACCCCTTGGGACCCAGGAAGGCGCACTTGGGAATTCCTTCCTGTGGGGTACCCTCACGCCCTTTCAACCTCCCACCCTCAACCCCAGGGAAAAGCTGAGAAAGAAAGCAAAGGTTTAATTAGCTGTTGTCCCCAGCTAATTAAACAACATATGCACAAATCTCTCAGGAACACAAAAAATCCAATCTTGTTCTTAAAAAAGGTAAATTTTATTAAAAACAAAAATGAAAATACATCTGAAAACTCAGGCTATTGCCAGACTTCAAAAGAGCCATTCCAAAAATTAAGCACCCAAAATGGCTTTCTGGAAGATTCAGCTTAAAGGTTACAAGCAAACAAGCATCTGGGGTTAGCACAGAAGAGTCCACTAGTCATAACAAACAGAAATAAACGTAATCACGTCTTTCTAAACATTCCCATTCTACTTACATATTTGGGTTGTTAAAAGTATTTCTATCTGATGATTTTCATATCTAGCTCAAAGCTTCTCACAGCATAACTGCTCCCCGTTCCCCTCTTTCCTGGAGAACAACAACAGAGACAAAGGGGAAGTTCCCCTCCCCTCATTTTAAAAAGTTCCAGTCTTCCCTCTGGCTCTTTTGGTCAAGTGCCCACTTCCTTTCCTTTACCTGGGGGACTTTTTAACCCTTTACAGGTAAAGCAAGCAGAGAACAGCCACCAAGAGCGACTTTATAGATAACTGGCTGGCTGGGTGTCCATTAAAGGGAGCTACCCCTCTTCCCTTCATTTATCACAGGGTTAAAATGGAAATTTAAGAGCATTTCTGTTTGGGCTTAATTTAAGTTGAAGGTTCATGCTGGTTCTTTATTGAACTTGATTCACCCATATATTACTTGAATTTTCTCCTCTTTAAAAAAAGAACACACCTTTTTCCTGTATGTTAATCTCACTGCACTAGTTTACAGAAAATTTGCCCCTGTTCCAGATAATTGTGGGGATCAATAAGACAAGTGGAGATCGGACAGGCACATCAATGTGTTGTTGAGCCTGGTCTCTGAAGGTGGATTTTACTGTCAACTGTTAAAATCCCTGGTTATTTGTCAGAGGGGCACTATTAGCTCTGAGGATGGATGTCTTCCTTATTGTACTATATTTCACTTCTTTCTGCAACTATTTTTCCAATTCTTCATAGCTATGTATTTGACCTAAATAGAGATCAAGTATATTTTTCTCGCCTCTGGTTAGCTAACTCCCAAATGTGAGCATTTTTTTCCTTTGAAATGAAAGCATTATAAATTGTTACACTGATTCAACTCTTATTCTGTTCTTGCACTGTGATTTCTTTATTTTAAATTTCAGGTTCTATGTGTTGTATTTTGCCTTACGAGTTCCATCTACTTTCACAGCCTACATGTCTGAGCTGAAATAGACTAGAACAGAATTGGTATAAAATGTTTCACAAACATGAGTGATAGACTGACAGGTGGTGATACAATATGTTGTGTGCAGTTGCAGTTATGATGTGATTAGGAGCACCACATAAACTGCTAAAAAACACTTAATGCCTTTGCCAAAGGGAAAAATTACAATTAGTCCTTGCACACAGTGCAAGCACATGGTGTCTTCATTGCAAAGATGGGTTTTGGGGTCCCCCTGTCTATGATACTGAAATTTCTCCATTATTTCAGTTTTCCTAGTTATCTCATTCAAACAGAGTTCTCTGAAATACTGATTAAAAGAAAATCACCCCCTTCTCATCATAGCGGACATCTTGAGCAAAATCTTTTTTAGATAAGCCATCCTATTAAATTTACTAAGTGAAGCAGGCACGATGTGCCTCCTGAATACATGTACTAAATCTCACAATCAATATAAATAACTGTTTGGGGCATAAAAGATAATAAGCTTAGTTTTAAACCATGCAATACAAACCATGGTTTGACAAAATATTTCATACACTCAGAGCCTGATCCAAAGCCCACTGAAGTCTGTCAGCTTTGGATCAAACCAATAAGGCCCTTTTCTTTTCTCTTTTTTTTTTCATAACAGAATCCTACTGACTTCCATAGGAGCAAAGCACATATATGTAACATATGATAGAATTACATAAAGATTAGATAATAGGGGGAAAAACCACCACCTCACAGTAAAATTAATCATAGGGAACAATCCTATATTTGCAGATGGACTGGATAAACGATTAGGTTTACTCCCTCTGTAATGTCAACTATTTGTGAACAGAAACATATTTACATAATTATATAAAACATTTATAATGTATTCTATATCAGAGTAGACAGTAGAAGAACTAAAACTGATTGAAAAATGGGGAGAGAAAACAAGTTTGTTGTTGGTTTTCTTCAAAATTTTCATTTACATGGAAAGGTTCCAACCAGTTCTACGGGTTACATATAGTCAATGGAAAAAGACATTTTCAAGTGAGACTTGGAAAGACATGTAGAGCTGATAGTCTATTATTTTTCCAGAAGTTTCCACTTTTCTCTAGTCCAATTTAATTTCTATCACTCGAATAAATATTTAGCCCAGTATTGCCCATTGGATAATTAGATAACTTTATGAAATATACAGATTTTACTAGGATCATTATAATACCTTGATAAAGTGCAAATGTGCAAAAATATTCCTAACATCTTCCACAATTGTGCTTCATTGATGATAAAAATATTACATGCACTGTAAACATTTGGAAAATTTGAGCTGCTTTATTCAGGAAATTGCAATCTTGAATAACTATAAAAAAGACTAACATTTAAATGAATTTCAAGATTCATGAACGCAAAGTTTTACTTACAGAATTAGAAGTATAGAAAAAAACAGAATTTTATCTTAGTAATTAGCTCTGAGTACACCGTTTCCATCTTTACATGTTGGCTTTTGTTTGTTTGTTTGAAACAAAAATTTTGTTACGTATGTTACTGAGCTGGCCTTGGCAGGGTGATGATAAACATCCAGATTTGAAATCAAACTTGGAAACCCTAGTTTCAAGATTAGAGATTTTTTATGTCATGCCATCTTGGCAGGCAATTGCAAATAATCCTATTTAAGTATCCCCATCGTAGACAGTTAGCCAATCAATGAAGTAGTAATTTTTTAGGGTGAATTCAGGAGGCCTGTGAGTGTTGCACTCTGCTGGAGAAAAATAAAGAGTCTCACCTCATAAAACATTGCAATTACGGAATTAAACAGGAGAAAGGGTTAAAGAGGAGTATTAAAGTTGGATATCTGACTGAGATCACACAGTCAAAATGATGTAATCACAAAATGTGGAAAAACTATTCAGCACTTATATCAATAAATATCTTTTCATCCATCAACCTCAAAGGGCTTTACAAAGATTGGTAAATCACCACCATCACCATTTTATATACAGGGAAACGAAAGACTGCAATTTAAGAGACTTGTCCTAATCAGGAAGAAAGTTTTTGAGTGAACGAAAAATAGGACTCAAATCTTCACTCCCTGCTTAATCCGGTAGCCTCAGTCCACAGGATCACATTGCACTGAAGACGATATCAAAAACAGAGACTGAATAAGTTTTCATATGATAGAAAATATAGGAAGATAGCAAAATATTACAACATAACCAAATGATAATTTCACAGTTTGAGATGAATTTTCAGAAAAGCGGTTATGCCCTTTCGTTGTCATCTTAGATTCTTATCTGTGTTATACATGGATGACTTTGGTAACCACACCCTTGCTAGTCATTCAACTAATTTTCCAAATAGTACCTAAACTGACCAATCAGAGAGTTCCTCAATGCTGGCGTTACATACATTACCTGATTCAGCTAAATAAGTCTCTTTGCCCCAGGATGATTCCCTAACTCTAAATGAAGCCTATTATATATGGTATCTGTCACGCTAGGTGAGATTCTGTACTGCACTTCTTAGAGGCTCACTACTGAAATCACAGGGTGGAGGGAAAAGTAGCTAGAGTGGCCTTAAGCCACCTTTTCACCTTCCAGTCCTGAACTGCTCTCATGGCTGGTGAGATCCCCAGGTTAAGTTCAACTTCCCTAGAGACAGGTGTAAGTTATGGTAGCCTCCCCAGTGTGCTGCAGCTACACAGCTCTCCTGGCCCCAGAACACCCCTATTGCAGGGCTTACAAAGGGGTCCTTGAAGGGCAGCCTAATGGCTGCCTTCTGCAGTTACTGAACTGAATGAATCCCCCCCTCTACTGGATATAGAGCTGACAGGGCCCTTTCTGCCATTCTGGCCCTTTTATGTAGCATAAAAGCATTAAAGCGAGAGTGAAGATCTCTGCATGTACTACCTACATATAATGCTTTGCCCATAAAACACCTTGAACACAATGAAGAGAGAACTTACAGTTCAGCAGTATCGAAGGGGCTGCTCAAAATTTGGAATAAGTGATAGAATAATAGAAATGTAGGGTTGGAAGAGACCTTTCAAGTTCTTCAAGTCCAGCCCCCCGGGGCTTAGGCACAACCAAGCAAACCTAGAGCATCCCTGACAGGTGTTTGTTCAACCTTTTCTTAAAAGCCTCCAGTGATAAGGATTCCAGTCCCCTAAGCTTTTTAAAATAAAATATCAGTAAGTCTACAAAGTTTGCAAGTCACATTAATACCAATATATTTTCACATAACACATTTTGTATAGTACAAAAAATTACTTAACAGCTTAGAGACATTTATCTTTTGAACATTCAAAGACAAGTTATAATATCTTAGCTAGGTAATGGTCTGTAGATAATAAGGAAAAGGGAAAGAAGGGAAAGACCAAGTTTGGAGGGGTAATTACTTAGGATGGGGAAAGAAAGTGTTCAGGAAATGAGGTTTGCTTGTTTCACAGATGCATATTACCAGGGGATAGATACATCTTAAGAGAATTCTCTGCACTTAAGATCAAGGTGTCAATTACCATAGGTAACAAATAGAATCCATAATGTTTCAGACAGTGGAATATTGATGCACAAACTGGTAAGTGTACATACCAATGACATTTCAGTACTCACTGATGCATGAAATAACATGCACGAAGTTGTGTTTTAAATTAACTATTTCTGTCCCTGTTTGCAGATATATGTGCATATTATGTAGTACAACTTTGGGACTTATACTTTAACCAATAAATTAATGAATCTTCAACCAATAAATTAATGAATCTTCCTGTTAACTGGGTTATGGGTTATCAGCACATATTCCTGTTGTAGAGCGGAGGTGAGTTTGTATAAAGATTTACAGGCCAATTCTAGAGATTTAACTGAAATCTCTAGCAGCCAGGTAGCACCTGAAGTTGGGTAGAGAAAAGAGCAGATATTTAACACATACAATGTTCTCATATTGCCTTCTCTCAAAGAAGGAAAGTGGGCTTCATACAGTCAACTGTGAATCATGGTTCCGTAACTCACCCAGGTGCAGATTTACCATAAACAAACTCACCCATGCACATTCAGTTACATTCCCCTGCAAAAAGCCTATGCACTCAGTCTTTGTGCAAGGAACTCCAAGGATCTTTTGAGAGGGAGAACTGAATCCACCATCCTCCAAACCACATGCAGGCTCTGGGGAATGCAACAGTCTCTCCTTACTGCTACAGCAGCCTACTAGCTGGAATACTAGCTGCTGACTGTCTGCATCCGCTAGGGTGACCAGACAGAAAATGTGAAAAATCTGGACAGAGGGTGAGGGGTAATAGGACCCTATATAAGAAAGACCCAAAAATCAGGACTGGCCCTATAAAATTGGGACATCTGGTCACCCTAGCACCCCCTACTATATATGAGTTTGGACCACTAGAAGTATGCACTTAGCAGTTACTTATAGCATGACCTCACAGTCCCTCCTCCCCATGCTGACCTATTGGGGAATGGTGTAAAGTGCATCGCTGCTATACCTATGCTATTACCTCCACCCATTGTATAGCAGTAACCCTTACCATACAACTGCATAATTCCATATCATACTACAGAGTAAGTGGTATGGAGGACCTTGCATGAGGTGTTCCATTCTTGTATGAATTCCACCCAATGTCTCCAGCTAACTTGTACCTTTTTTGTAAGATGAGCGCTGTCCTTATATATTAATCATATAATTAAATAGAATGTGATTGTGGACAATAAAAGATTATCCAAAGATTATTTAGGCTCTGTAATGGTTAAAATGTATTTCATATGGCGCCTCAAAATTAAAATTCCCACTGTACAAAAATGTATGCAACTTTTAAAAAAAGCAAGTCTACAATTTATAAGACAGACCAAACTGAAATAACTGATTCTCATTTTTGGCACTAAGGCTGACACATTGGCCAAATGTTACTGTAAGGAAAAGCCTTTCTGGAATGGAGCATAGTTTCAGTCATATGTGAATGAATAATTTTTTTAAACAATACTTTTTTTTAAAGGTGCTACTATTTCAAGTCCCTTCTCCAGAACATAAGAGATTCCCTGGAGAAGCATGTGCAGTTTTATGGAGCTCTCTCATTATCTCTTTTAAAGCTTGATCAAGTCTGGAATAAAAATCCTTCTGGGCCTAATGGGTATTAAAAGGAATATGCTCATTTGGTCTAAATTTTCCTTACATTTTAGGGCAGAAGGTCTTTGGTTTCAATAGTCACTGGAACATTTCTTTTGAACTTCTTCCCAAATGGCTTTTATTTGTCCCATATGCACTGACAATGTATGCTATGAAGTACGTGTATATTTGCAAGACACTGTTTCTCAGCAACAGAATCCAATTTCTTGCTGGACTTAACTATGGAAACCTCGTCATTATTAAAGCCAATTTCAAATTTGCTGATTAGCTTTCTAAAAACTGCATTAATGTTTTATTTAAATTAGCTTTGCAGGACCATGAGGGAAGTTGTATTAAATCAGTAATGTTCATTTAGCAACTACATATGTACAAAGTTGATTTCAGAAGTATCGATACATTTGATCCATAATGAAATCTTGCGCCTTCTAGTTAAAAGAAAACAATGATTTAAAATTAAAATAGCTAATTTTATCCCCCAAGACAAAATTATGAATTTGTCCTAGGAAGTTCAGAGAAAATTGGTCTGCTGTTTGTGAAAAGACCTTGAATTGTCCCTGAAAGTATCTGGTAGAGATTAACAGGGAACAAAAAGTCAAATCTAAAGTTGTTTCCATTTCACTTTGTTCAAAATGGAGCCATTTCTGTGAAAATTTTAAACTGAAAACATTGACCTTTTCATTAGTTGCAAATCTGGTCTTCAGAAAATGAAATATACCAATAGCTATTTAAAATTATAGTTTCTGTAACATTTTTGATAAAATACTACAAATAGAAAAAGTCAAGCATTTTTCCCCAAAAAAGTTTATAAGCAATTTTTAATTAATAAAAGCTTTTGATTCAGAAGATTTCACCATAGCACCTGAGTACCCAGAGAAGGAGAAAGCAAAATCTCTCACTAAGGCTGCAATCCTCCAAAAACTTACATACATTTACTTAACTTAATAAGTCGATGAGGGTACTCTCAGTTCATTAAATTAAGAACATTCAAAAGTCTTTGCAGGAAGAGGGCCTAAAGCTGTACAAATATAGGATGTTCGGTGACAGCATTTATTCTTACCCAGCTTTAGCCATGTGGTGTTTGCATAAAGATTGCTTGCAATGTGTAATTTTAATTGATTTGAGTGAGCAGGTGGTTAAAAAATGGAAGCAAACTGGTTAGTTCGAACATTCTTGGAAACTGCATCTTTCAGCCAAAAGCTTCCACATATGAAAATCAACTGCAAAAACTTATGAACTGTTCCTTAATGGTGAAAAAGAACAAGATTAATACACACTTTAATCATTTAACTGATTAATTTCTCCTCTTATGAAAAACTAAGGGCCTGACTTTGAACAGAGACTCAATCCAGCCTTCATTTATGTGTCCACAATTAAGTGTGGGTGCAAAAGTAGTAATTTGAATATCTGAGTACAGAAGTACACATGCAAATCAGGTAGACAGACAGCTAAATTACATCAACTGCATCTGCAAATTATGGTCCAATTCAGCAAGGTACATAAGCATGCAAATAGTCCCATTGATTTAAATGGGACTACCTCACATGGTTAAAATTAGCTTTATGCTTATGGACCTTTCACAAATCAGGGCCTATAGGCACAAGACAAGAGTATTTTAAAAATCTGGCCTCCTCTGAGCATCCTTTAAGTCAGTCCAGCTACCATTGAGGTGTTATCAATAAATTATTGGTAATGACATTTTTCTACTGAAGCTGCGTGATAGGAGCATGGTACTTAGACAATAGCTAGGACAGCCCCACTTCATCCTGTATTATTGCTTGATCTGAACAAAAACATATGTAATCACGGAATACAAATACCCTAAACCAGAAATAGCATTTTCATCTTCAGAACAACGTGACACTGCGGCTCTCTCTGACTCATACAAGGAGCTGAAGAACTTTTTCATGTTTTGTCACTTGCTTAGAGTCACTCACAATAAAGGGTAATTAAAATTATGCCTGAATCATTATGTTTGCCTGTGGGTTGGTATTCCTAATTTTTCTACAACTGTTCCTATGCTCCATGGGAGTGAAAATTCTAGTGCAGAAGATCTAGAATATTGGGTCATTCGTGATGCTACTGCCTCACAGTATTGGGTATTCACCCTAACTTTCCATTGATCCAGCCACATAACAGCTTCAGTACACTTTTACACCCCTGCTCTGTCTAATTCTGTTAGTAAATGATCTGCCATACAGGCATTAGTATGAGTTGTTTCTCTCAGTATGTTGTATAACTTTAAACTTCATACACCCATGAGATGTGTAGGGCAGAGCTGAAATAATCAACAGGTAAGCCAAAGCATCTTGCATGATTGCAATGTGTAAATAGTGTCTTCTCCAGATGCTACAATGCTCCAAACTGGGATTTCATTAGCCTATACAACCCACATGCATTGGTCCCAACAGATTTCCAAATAGGATCATAGTTTGGCTATAAAGGGTTATTTTAACCCCACTAGACCACTAATACAGAATCTAATATCTCTGATTAGAATGAAGGCAGCTTCTAATGGAAAATAACTCTCCATCCCCAGGTGGAATAAGAGTTGTTGAATAATGTCCACAGGCATGAAGGCTTTTGGCAGTTGAAGTTGCATTGACACAGCTGCAGACGCTGGCAGCTAAGTCAGTTTTATGTAGCTCTATTGTTTTGTTCGCTGAAAGGATCCAGAGAGAAGTATTGGGCAATTCCTCATCTGTTCTGCGAGGGATCTTCGGGGGGGGGGGGGTACGACAAGATTGTCACTTCCCTGTTCAACATGTATTCAAGGCTATTATGGGAAGAAATTAGGCAATTTGGGCTGAAATGTCTTCAACAGGCAGATTAAAGCAAGTTCAATATCTGTTTCCTGAACCCCAAAATGTGAGCTGATCAGTTTATCCAGTGTCTGGCTGGGATTAAGACTTGAACAAAGACAAACTTGCTGAGACACAACATATATAAGTAGGATGCCCAGATAGCAAGTATGAAAAATAGAGACTGTGGGGGTGGGGGGTAATAGGCGCCTATCTAAGAAAAAGCCCTGAATATTGGACTGTCCCTATAAAATTGGAAGATCTGGCCACCCGACATATAAGACTACACTGGTTGGCAGAGAGACACAATGGGAAGTAGCAGTTAAGTTCATATTGGCTCATTTGGCTGAACGGCTGTGTTCACCTTTGGATGCTTTATTGGACTCGCAGCGTCTCCTGTAAGTTCAGAAATTTTTGTGATGGCAGCAACAGCATGAACACAAAAAACCTGCAACATTTCCTGAGTGACAAACCAACATTTAGGTTTTGTGAAACAAACAAACTGAGAATTTAATATATCAGATGAGTACCACATCTAAAGATCTTGAGTTGCTAGAATAGTGAAACACTTTAGCAGACCTGGACAAATGCTTTCAGAACTAGTGATTTCAAGCAAACACCGTGTTTTTTCTGGAAGTGAACTGGATGAAAAGCAAGCTCAAGAAATCACGTACGCTGTTTATGAGAGTCACAAAAGCCTTTTTTCATTAATTTTCGTCAGCAAAGAGTAGGATTTTGTTAGAGAGCTAAGCTTCAAGTCATATAAGAAAGAGTCAGACAGTCACAATCTTCTCAAGACATAATTATATAAGGGCTGATTAACTATATTGTTAGAATTGCTCAAAATCTTTAAAACTTGCTTCTTTTCAATCATTTTATGCTAGTGAGGAAGAATTTCTAGTAAGCACCTCCAGACTCTTCCTGTGAGAATACTGGGGGCGTTGTTCCGGCATCTTTTCTAGCTGAAAAGAAGAAGATTATTAAATTGGCTCTAGTGGAAGCTACTGTAAAATGTATTATAATTAAATGGAAGGAAACCGATCCTCCTACTTTTGAGGATTGGATGATGAATTATCCACCTGCGCCCCACTGGAAAACAAATCCATTAGTATAATCGGCAGAAAGCAAATTTATATGAAGGGAATTGGAGAGTTTCTAGAACTAGTCCCTGCGTATAGAAATAAATAATTTGCTCCGTCAAGGGCACACTGAATGCCAATATTATTTTTTTACCATTATTTGGAATGCTTTTCCTTCTTTTCTCATTTGAAATTTCTTAACACTGAAAAATAAAAAAACTTTAGTCAAGAATATCCTGGAAACCAGATGTATTGTAATAATAGCTACATTCATTCCTATATAGAGAACAATACAATTACACATTAAAGGTGATTTGAAAGATAAATTCTCATTAAAGGTGAGAGAAAGATAAATTGGGCTTCGACCTTTTTCTCTTCAAAACGTCAATCCAGTAAGTTTGTTTTAAAAAATATATTTTTTCTCCTTTTTCTACTTTAGAAATATGGTTATGAAGACCTACAAGACTCTTTTATAACTGAAGAACTAGTCAAGTGATGACATCACAAATTCAAACACAATGTACACAGTTGAGAGGAGAAGGGATTTTGAATGCGACTGTTTAAAACTTTTGTTTTAATTTGTCTTTGTTAACAGCATTTAACTGAAATAGACAATTAATATTTTGAATAAAGGATAAACATTCTGTGCTTCTCCCCAGGAAGCAAGAGCTCACAATAAATATACTCTCAGACATCTAACAAATTCCTTAGCAAAACTAGAAGGCCAGACTTGATGTTCTTAGTATTCCCAAAGGTAAAAAATACAAGCAAAAAGCCCACCACTTTTCAAGGTTTCTATAAACACACCTTAAGGAAGGGAACAAAAAGCACAATCCCAAATCAGTCAGCCTTTATAAGGTACCTTTAAATGCTCTTTTGCCAAGACTTACTTTGTAACAAACATACCTATGATCTCTAAATCAGTATGACAGAACAACTAACCACTAGGAAAGAGGACGTCACTGAAGGCTTAATTCATATTACAATAAAAAACTCCTATTAAGCATTCATACAGTGTTTTCTACCTGCAATCGTAAGGGCTTTACTGAGCTAAGTATCATTATCCCTGTTACACATATTGGGAAACTGAAGCATAGGGAGGATTAATGGCATGATAGTTCAGAGAAGCCAAGCACCAACAACTCCTATTGAACCTAGTTGGAGCTATAAGTGCCTAGTACCTCCAAAAAAGCAGGACCTAAGTGATTTGCCCAAAATCACACAGGCCATCACCAGCAGAGCCAGGAACAGAACACAGGTCTCCTGATACCCCATCTGATGCCCTCCCCATTGCATGGTGCTTCTTCACAAAAGAGTATCCTAATTACTTCAAACAGCTTCCATAAAATAGCTTAACATAGCCAGAGAGGCAGAGCTGATCCCCTCCATCCATTTCCCCACTACTCTACAGACAGTAGGTACACTCATGTCTTAGAAGAATACTCCCCAAAGGGGGAATTACAACATTGCTAATCCCAGGTGTTTCAAAATCAGGAGTTAATTCTCCTCTCCCCATAATGAGATTAGTTTAAAACCATAGTTTATTTTAAACAAGCATATGAGTTGGGGGTTCTTTGCAATGCTGGTTTTTAAGCCTTAAATGTTCACATTTTCAGTCTTTTTTCCACAATGATGAGGTCTAGAAACTTACTTTTTTTTTAAATGAAAGTTGAGATTCTCATGTAATGTCACAACTCAATGAGCCCCACACAGGATGAGAGTTGGTAACACAGGAACTGTCTTCAATGTTTCAGATTTCCTCTGGATTCAGGAACAGAGAAGAAGCCAGGAGCACCTGCTTGTTGCTGGGAGACACCATTTTGAATCAGATAAATGGAACTCTGAGTGAGATTGATTTATAGCCTTGGACAGCACCACAGTGGCAGACATGCAGTACTGCAGATTCATTGAGGTGAATGGGGAAACGACAAACACCTGGACAAGAGTATGATGATTCAATCACCTTTATCAGAGCAATATTACAGGAATACGATGCAATCATTTACTAGCCCCTTATAACACGGGGTACAGATTTTATATGTGAGATTAATCCATGCAGCATCTTACAAGCCTTTCAAAAAAAGTCTAAACACAAAACACATTCTTGTAAACTTAACATGTATTTTAACAATACCAACACACAGGTGAGCCAGACTGTTTTCCACCTATGTATTTGTCAGTATTCAGTTGAGACATAAGGGCATCCAGATCTGCCAGCATCACAATTGCCTTACCTAGCCTGCCAGAAAAATGTAATTGAATACCACAGCTCTGTAGATTTGTTTTAATTTTGAGCTTGTCTTTTAAAATATTTTAAAACAAAATTGAATGAAATTTCAAAACAAAAAATCATTTTGAATCCAAAGATTGAAATGTTTCATTTTGACATTTACAAAATGTTTGATTTTTTTCAGCTTGTTTTGTTCAAAAAAGGCAAATTTGACATAAATTCACAAAATCTTGAATCTTGTGTTTTTTCCTAAAAAGACATTTCAGTCAAAGAATTTCACCCAGTTCTACCTCTACAGATCTTTGAGAGCGTTTTCCAGTTCTTTGGCCCCCTCCACCAGGCTGGGTGCTGCAGGTGTTGGAGCCCCTCCTATTGCCAAGATTAATTCCTCTCATGTCCGCTTCTCATTCATCATCAGAGCTCACAGTTTCTGCACGGAAGGATCAACCTCAAGTGACATGGACACACTAGTAGGGGATTTCTCTGGCCCTAGAATTTTTCAGAAGGTACCTCTCACTTGCACCTCTTTGGGCACCTTATCAAGATCTGCTTCCTTGGAGTAAGTACATACAGCTACCATGACTTTCTCTATACAGCTGTAAATACAGGTGTGGATCTTCACTGTCTCCAGTATTACTACTTCATCTAGGCTCTCCTCAATTTCGTTTGGTTCCATGACTTCTGGTAACCCCACCACTAGCACAGCTTTGGTTACAGAGATCTGTGTCCCTTGGTACAGGTCTTCTAGTAATCCCCTCTCCATGGTTGTATATTTGTTTGTTTGTTTTTTTGACTGAGAGGAAAATCACTCAGCTGTCTCTTTGCTCTGTGAAGGAGAGACCAAGGTGTGTGACATAGGTGTGTGCGTGTGTGTACTGCTTGTCCCCATATGGGCCACCAAGTGTAACTTTAGCACCCTTAAAAACAGCAAAGAATCCTGTGGCGCCTTATAGGCTAACAGACATTTTGGAGCATGAGCTTTCGTGGGTGAATACCCACTTCATCAGATGCATCTGATGAAGTGGGTATTCACCTACGAAAGCTCATGCTCCAAAACGTCTGTTAGTCTATAAGGTGCCACAGGATTCTTTGCTGCTTTTACAGATCCAGACTAACACGGCTACCCCTCTGATACTTTAGCACCCTTGTGGCCAAGATGGAGTGTGCTTTGTAGGCAGCTCTGGCCAAGAAAAGGCACATGCAGGAACATAGCAGGGAAATTCTCGTCACATACACACACTCACCAGAATAGTACAATGGAAATATTTATTCACAAAGAGATGAATGGAGAAAAAAGCCATCCAGTGCCCTCTTCTGCCACTATCTGCAAACTCACACAGAGAGACAACTTCTCCACTTAGCTAGCTACAGCCTCTTTCCTTATTCCCAGTGCAAGGTCACAAGCCCCAGTACTCACAGCCCCATACAGCTCTGGGCAACAGTGATACTAGGTCCAGCTCCAGTTTTTTCTCTTTGGGTGATTTCTCTCTGACACAGTGTTCCTCCTGGTTCCTCTCCTGGGGCATCCCCAGGAGGCCACTCTGTCCCTCCCAGGATTTGGGCACATTCTCAGCTTCTTCACTTTCCCTACACCTCTAGAATAAACCACTTCCTCTTCCTGGAACAATCAGCACGCCTTCTGCCTCAGGATGAAGTTTTCAAGGAGCCATGCTCACTAAACCCCAAGGGAGTTACACCCCCATTCCCATTATTTTCAATGAGCCTGAAGCCATAAACTCCTCTCAGCTTAGGTGGGCACCATTTTCCTAAAAGCCTTTGTAGAAGTAAGTGAAGCTGGTCCTATTACCAATGGCCACCATATCCCATTATTTTCAATGAGACTGAAGCTGGTATACCCTAAGGGAAGATGTCTGCCCCCTGTGCACTATGGTTAAAAACCTTGAAAGGAACCTGAGGGAACAGTGGAATGTGGGGTACAGAGAGAAAATAAGGAGCTGCAGAGGAATATGGGATAAAAGGAGGTAGTTGAGAAGAAAAGGAAAGGGGGGCAGAAAGGGAAAAATGCAAAGTACTTGGACACTATGCTGGGAAAGTGGGAGAAAAAATGTGGAACAAAGGACTGTGCAGGAGCATAGATAATATTGTGAGAGGGCAATAGACTAAGAGTATGTCTTCACTACTGGCCGGATCGGCGGGCAGTGATCGATCCAGCGGGGATCGATTTATCATGTCTAGTCTAGATGCAATAAATTGATCCCCAAGCGCTTTCCTGTCGACTCCTGTACTCGAGCTCATACTGCCTTCTCACCTAGGCCACAATCCAGAAACACTTATACATTTGCTTAACTTTATTACCATGAGTAATCCCACTGAAATCAATGGGACTACTTACAGTAGTAAAGTTAAGCATGTGTATAAGTGTTGGCAGGATTAAGGGCCTACTGTGAAATTCATCCCTCACAAAACCAAGCCCAAGAATTTGGGCACAATACTGGGAAGACTACATGAGTCTGGAGACATAAAAGCCAGTTCCTAACTTCCTAAGCTCCCCCACCAGCTTCGCAAGCCTCTTGGTAGTTCAGGATGCTCAACAGGATTGAAATCTTAATCAAGGTACATTGCTGGGATTTTTCACCTTTTAAGACATCTGGCACAAGCCATTTTCAGAAACTAATTGGCCTATTGGTCTATTACACTATGGTAACTACCAGAGAGTTGATCTTATTTCTTGCAGTTGGGTGCTGAGCATCCTCAACTTCCACTGATTTCATTTCTAAAATTCTTCATTTTGGTATGCTGTATAGTATTTGCTGCTTTCACTAGATAAAACCATGATGCCAGCATCTCAGCTTAATCAAGGGTAATTTTTGTGCAGTGAATGCATCATATATTCTCTCTGTATCACTGATATTTTTATCTGGATATTCTGATCTTAACCTGGAAACAAAGTAATTATGATGATAATACTGTATATTTTATATGGCAGGCGTGCACACTGAGTGCAGATGTGTAACAGAAAAAAGGAAACCTCAATATGCTTAATATATTTCTTCTTGTTGTTAATATTCTCCTACTTTGTTTTTTATAGAAAATGTATCTTTACAATCTGATTAATTGAATGAATTGTTAAAATTTTAACATAATCCTACTTTTCATTTTTGAAAGATCTGGATAATTAGGATATAGTATGAGTAGCACTGAGAACCTCAGTCTAATTCTTTGAGTTGAGGTTGTTGTGAATGAGATACTTTCAATCTCTAGGGAAATAAGTGGGTTATGAATTTTTTATTCCTGTTATGCCTCTGCTAGCAGATGGATATGAGAGCGTACTACTGCCTCAAAGGAAGTTTTTCATCCTCCTTCAGAGTGAAGATCATGTACAGCTTCAATATGAGATATGTACTTAGGAAGCAAACAGTAGTCTTTGCCTGTGACATTAACAGCACTGTATCTACAAGTTGTACTAATTAGTATGGAGTATTGATGACTCAGAATCATAGACTCACTATCCCATGATCTTTACTATAACCCTTGTTCTTCCTTCCCAATAGCCTGCTTCTTCTGCTATCACTTGTAATATTACATCTAAATTAGACTAAGTTCTTTGAGACAGTATCTGTTTCTGTTATAGTTATGTAAAGCGCCTACCACACTTTAGGCACTATGAGCCACATAGACTTATACAGTCGTAGGTCAGAAGGGACCAATATGATCATCTAGTCTGACCTCCTGCACAAAGCAGGCCACAGAACCCTACCCATACACTTTTATAACAACCCCTAACCACATGATGAGTTATTAGGTCTCAAAATTGTGTTTGAAGCCCTTCAAGCTGCCGAGAATCCACCAGCAAGGACCCATTGGCCCACGCTGCAGTAGGAAGGCGCAAACCTCCAGGGCCTCTGCCAATCCGCCCTGGAGGAAATTCTCTTCCCGACGCCCAATATGGCGATCAGCTAACCTCTGAGCATGTGGGAGATCACCAGCAGCACCCAGGAAAGAATTCACTGCAGGTAACTCAGATCCCATCCCATCCAACATCCCCTCACAGACCACTGGAGCAGACTAATCTGCTGATAATCAAGATCAATTTTCCCAAATTAAACTTTCCCATCATATCTCCTCCATATACTTATACAAAGCTTATGTCTTAAAGCCAGCTAAGTCTTTTGCCCCCCTACTTCCCTCGGAAGGCTGTTCCAGACTTCACTCCCCTAATGGTTAGAAACCTCGGTCTCATTCAAGTTAACTTCCTAATCCAGTTTACCATTTGCTCCTTGTGCCTCCATTAGTCTAAGCTTAAATAATTCCTCTCCCTCCCTAACGGTATCCCTTGATATATTTATATAGAGCAAGATATCCCCCGCAGCCTTCTTTTGCCAGGCTAAACAGCCCAGCTCTTTGAGTCTCCTTTCATAGGCAGTTTTTCCATTCCTTCGGTCATCGCTAGCCCATTCTGAACCCGTTCCGTTTGAATTTCATCCTTCTTAAACATGAGGACACCCGAACTGCACACCATATTCGGTGGGTCTCACCAGCACCTGTATATAACGAGGATTACTAACACACTCCTTCTCCTTTGCTGGAAATACCTCGCCTTGATGCCACCCTAAAACCCATTTCTTTTTTAACGGCCATATCACCTTGCGTCATAGTCATCCTCGTGATCAAACCAATACTCAAGTTCCTTCTCCTCCTACTGTTGCTCCAACTGATGTCCCAATGTATATTCTCAAATTCTTATTATTAATCCTAAGATGCATGCTTGCACTTTTCACTATTATATTTCATTCCTATTACTATTTACTCCAGTTATACAAGTGGTCAAGTTCTTCCTGGATAGTCTCCGGTCCTTCTCCGTGTTAGCAATACTCCTCGCTTTGTGTCATCGCAAACTTTATTAGCACATTCCCCACTCTTGTGTGCCAAGGTCAGTAATAATAGCGTTAATAGATCGTCCCAAAACCGATCTTGAGGGATCTCGCTTAGTACCTCCTTCCAGCGCTGACAGTTCACCCTCAGTACAACCGTTGGAGTCTTCCCCTTTAACCAGTTTCCTTTATCACCTTACAACTCATATTCATCCCCATCTTTTCCAATTTAACTAACAGTTTCCCCATGTGGATCGTGTTCAAAGCCTTACCTGAAATTCGAGCGTAAATAGAATCTACCACATTTCCTTTGTCTAAGTAATCCATCACCTTCTCAACAGGAAGGAGATCAGGTTTTTGGCTTTGGCAACGATCTACTTTAGTAAATTCCTGTTTGCAATTCCGTTCCCAATTTACAACATTGACCTCAATGTCCCTTACTACTTTTCTCCTTTTTAAAATTTTATACCAAGACCTTACTACTTACAGGACGTCAAAGGCTACAGGCCTATAGGTTACCCGGGATTTTCACCTTTTCCCATTCTTGAAGTTAGGAACTACATTAGCATTCCCCAGTCGTACAGTACAACCCCCAAGTTTATCCGATTGGAGTAAAAATTCTCGGCTAACGGGCTCGCCAATTCAGCGCCAGTTCTTTTAATATCCCTTCTGGAATGGAGAATTGGTCCGGGCCCTCCGATTTTGTCCCATTAAAACTGGTCAGGTTTGGCCTTCACCTCAGCAGCGCCGGTTAATATCCACCTCAACATATCCTCTTCCCGTTTATTACATCCCTCCATCATTCCCTAAACTCCTCACTAGTCTTATAAAAGATGAGGCAAAGTACTTATTTAGATACTGGCCATGCCTCGGTTATCCTTAAACCTCCCATTCCATCTCAGGGTTATAGCGGCCCACTTCTTCTTCTTTGTCTTCTTTATTTATGTGGTGTGGAACCTTTTACTATTGGGTTTTAATTCCCTTTGCAAGGTCCATTCTACATGGCTTTTAGCTTCCTCACTTTAACCCTACATGTTCTGACCTCACTAAGGTAGCTTCCCTTGCTAATCCCGCCTTTCTTCCACATAACCCAAAGAGTTTAGAGTCAGATTTTTCAAGTGCTCAGTGTTAACAACTGGGACCAGATTTTCTGAAGAGCTCAGTTTCCATTTTGGCTCCAAAATAAAGGTCATGTTTTGAAAAATGTTTTTCACCCAGCACCTCCCATAGTGACACTTACAAATTTTCAAGAGTTTAGCACCCCACATGGAGCGCTCTTCTGCAAATCCAGCCACCTATTTTGATGCTTAAATAGGACTTGAGTGCTTTTGAAAACTAGCCCCAACTGTGAAAGCTGAGCACGTCTGAAAACTCTAGCCTCTATAATAAACTACACATACAAAAAACTATGATAAAACAAAAAGGTTGCAAAGTCAAGTGCTCAAAAGTTATGAAAAGCCAGAATTAAGACTGTGTTTGTGATGATGCATTATGATGAAGTCTTTAGTTAGGTGATCACATACTATTTCCCTCTGCCCCCTTCCAGGACTCTTGCCCGTTTCAGTGCACAGGCTGGTCTCCCTTCTCCCAGCCCCTAGTCCCTCCCCCTTCCATCTCCCAGTTCCAGACTCCTTGCCTAGCCAGTCCCAGTCTCCCTCACCCCAACTTCAAGTTCTTGTCACTCTCCCATGCTCCCCCACCAGCTTCCAGTCCCAATTTCCACTCCTCCTCACATATTTCTTGTCCCAATTTATCCCCCGATTTGGTTCTTCTCCTTTCTGCATATAGGTCATATGGCTTCTGTCTCCATGCTGCCTGGGCACCAGCAGGAAAAGCATTAAGATCCCAGATCTTCCTTCTGGTGCTTGGCTCACAGCAGCTGGGAGCAGCAATTGCAGGGAAACTCCTGCTTAGCCCCTGTAGCCCTGGGCTGAAGCATACTCAGTGCAGACAACAGGGGTGAAAGTAATTTACAGGACTTACTGGTACTGCTGGAGTCCTGAGGGGGGCGTGGCCTCATCTGGAAGAGGCGTGGCCTCTCAAGATTTAAAGGCCCTGGGGAACCAGCTGTGGCTGGGAGACCCAGAGCCTTCAAATCCACCAGGGGTTCCCAGCTGCAGAAGTGGCTGGGATCCCCCCGGGGCTCAGGGGCAAATTAAAGGGTCCAGGGCTCTGGCCGCCAGGGGGAACCCCGAGCTTTGTGGGGCTGGGGCAAGGATTTAAAGGGCCCAGAGCTCCTGCCACTGAGGGAAACCCGGAACCCTTTAAATCCTGGCCCCAGCCTGGCTGCCAGAGCCATGACTGGGATTCAAAGGGCTCTGGGCTGCCCACAGCCACGGGAAGCTTTGAGCCCTTTAAATCCCCTCCCCAGCCCAGCCACCAGAGCCGTGGCCGGGATTTAAAGGGCTTTGGGCTGCCCACAGCCTTTTCAATCCCTGCTGTGGAAGTTGATGTGGTCCAGCATGGTGCACTTGCTCTTGCCGGTATGCCGGACTGGACCGGACCGGCTTACTTTCACCTCTGATTGTACGTATATGAATGTGTCAGAAACAATGCAGCTGCAGCCTGCCACAGACCAGCAGCGACCCCAGCAACCAGCCCCTGTGGACTGCTGCCTGCAGAGAGCCAGCAGGTGTCGCTGGGCTGGGTCTGCCAAAGAGTAAGTAATCAAGGCAAAAACCACAGCCAGCCAGCCAGCCAGCCAGGGAGGGAGCCGGGAGGGCGGGGGGGAGAGGGGAAGTCAGGGGTGAATGAAGGACAACTGGAATAGCCTTCATGAAATATACAAGATATTCAGAGAAAGTTTTGTCAATTTCAGCCTCTGCACTCTGCAGGCAGGACAAAACAAAAAGAGATCTGAGATTGCACCCGATGTCCTAAGGACATTTCAGGTGTTTAAGTCAATATATAAAGAGGATGGATTGGAATGAAAACTACTATTTCTTTCAAAGGAGACACAATAATTTCCCTGAATATTCAGTTTTCCCCTCCAATCCCTTTGTGGTTTTGTCTATGGGGACTATTTGGTTTCCCTGTGAATCTTTAGCTGCTTTAGCAAAATTGCTTTGCCCAAAATAAACTAATTATCATGACACATCTTTCTCCATGTTTTCTGTGTTTTTTTTTTAAACAGTAACATTTCAAAGAGGATCTGCAAGCAGTTTGGACTTCACAACCATGATCCTCTGCTGGGGAGGGAATGGGATAGATTTGAACTTGGAAATGGTTCCTGATTTTGATTGTGTTTAGGAGATTCCCTCATCCTGGGGGCAGAAAAGAACTGCCTCTGCCATGGTCACACACACCCAACAACAACTGGGAGTGAAATTAACAAGGATGCCAGAAACGGCTCCTAACTCTGGGCACTGAACTGCACAGGGAACAGCTGAGTTTAAACTGTTCTTTTGCAGGCAGCAGCAGCAGGCATCTCAGCCAGTGTCCCTACTGCAAGTTAGAGCCTAGAGGAGAACCTCTGCTGGGGATGGGAGGGGAGGAATGCAGAGCCTTGTCTATAGCCTGGCTGGAGGACGGGGAAGGAGGAGCTGAGAAACCAATGTGACAGTGAGTTTTCCCCTTCCACCTGCTTGTATTAGCTCTGGATGTAAGCTGTGCAGCCAAATGCTTGTATTTGTTGTGTATATTAATATTGGCGAGATCCCTTCATCCCGGGGGGCAGAAAAGAACTCTCCCTGCCATGGTCAAACACACCTTCCCCTCAATCCCCTGCCCACAGCTACTGTGAGTGAAATTAACAAGGATGACAGAAACCTAGCCCTGGGAGCTGAACCATCAGGGAATAGCTGAGTTTAAACTATTCTTACGCAGGGAGCAGGCTTCTCTCTCCCTCCCTCAGTCAGTCTCCTTTTCTTACTGGTCCTCTGTACAAGCCTGTACCAGCTTACTTTCACTTCTGGCAGACAATCTCCCTGGCCACTCGATTACAGACCTAAAAGTCACAATATTACAACAAAAAACTTCAAAAACAAACTCCAACGAGAGACTGGTGAATTGGAATTAATTTGCAAATTGGACACCATCAAACTAGGCTTGAATAAAGACTTGGAGTGGATGGGCCATTTCGCAAAGTAAAACTATTTCCCCATGCTTATTCCCCCACACCCTACCCCCAGTTCCTTACATCTCCTTTGCAATTGCTGGAAATGGGCCATTTTTATTACCACTATAAACAGTTCTTTTCCTCTCCTGCTGATAATAACTCACCTTAACTGATCACTCTCCTCATACCATGTATGGTAACACACATTGTTTCATGTTCTCTGTGTGTATATATATATCCTCATACTGTATTTTCCTCTGCATGCATCCGATGAAGTGGGCTGTAGCCCATGAAAGCTTATACTCAAATAAATTTGTTAGTCTCTAAGGTGCCACAAGTACTCTTGTTCTTTCAGTGCAGACAGAATCTTTGAAGAATTTAGCTGTGAAGCTCTAGCCGGTCTCTGTAGAGCATGTATGAACCAAGATTTTTTTCAAAGGATTATAACTTGTTTGAATTTGGGCAGATTTTCACAAGGATGGCAAAAGATACATCCCTGACACAAAAGGCCAAATTTCAATTCTCTACTCTAAAACATGGATGTGCTAGATTGTCTCAAAGAACGAGTCACTAGATTTTTATTTTATATGAGAAAGACTACATATATTTCTCTAATCTCATTCCCTGAAACAGCTGAATTTTTTTTTGCTGAAACTTAGTAAAACAATTCAGCCTGAGGTGGGATACCCGGCATTGAAAATTCAGCTCAAATGGTAAAAGTATGACAAAGTTAGAAGCAACTGAAAACAGAGTCTTATAATGGGAAGTGTCAGGCAGACTTAACTATAACCTTCTTATAAAAATGAAGTAAATGGATCAAACTATAACGAACAGATTAAAATCACCATGTACTGCTATCATGCTGAATAAATAAGATAAGGCTATTTTAGGATATTAATGAGGATAACTAAAGGCAACTGAATTTACTGGAGAAAAATAGTAAATAAATGTTTAGATAAGAGCGGTAAATAATGCACAAGATATTAAATAGGGTCATACTTTGTATGACATGCAAAGTTAGAGATCAAATATTTGTGCCATTATTTCTGAGAAGTATTTTGATCCTGGAGAAGTAAAAACAGATTAGAAAAGAGCTGGTATAGTCCTAATATATAAAATAGAAGTTCTAGGAAAAAGACTGAAAATTATAGACGTATAAATCCAACATCCCTACTAAAGTGTGCAAGATGCTGAATGCCCTTAGCTCCTGTTACCTGTAACCAGAGTTGAGGGTGCACAATACCTCACAGAAATCAGGCTCTTAAGTGAAGAAATGGTTTTGAGATATTTATAGACAGTTATAAAGTTACAGAAAAGTAAGTACAATTTAATAGTTGTGAGTCACGGATATGAGAAGGGCAAATCATGTCAGACAAATCTGATTACATCTTAAAATGAAATAACTATTGGTTTAGGGAAACCAAAAGGTTTGATATACCTGGATATGAGAAAGCCTTAGACAAAATTTAAAATGATGGATCATATCAAAGTCCTTAAGCATGGGTTTGGTAATTAATTATTAAAATGGGTGACAGTACTAAAGATGGGCTTATGCTACTACGTTCATATCAGAATATCAAGTTCTTTTCAATGTGAGGAGTGTTCAGATCTGTGCTTATCTCTTGTCCTTGACCTGGAATTGGTTGTGCATGCTCAGACATCTGTACCCTGTGCAGAGCCTCATTAGCTTCAGTTGTGCTCCCTGTGAGTGCAGGAATCTGCCCAGTCACCTGCAGGATCAAGGTTCTAGTTATAGTGTAGAAAGTGGAGAGTTAGGGTTAAAGGTGGAAATATAGCTGGTGAGGAGTGGAGTCCCACAGGGCTCTAGATTAACACTAGCAATCTTTAATATTTTATTCAGTGATTTAGACAAAGCTGTAATATGCTGAATCCTTAAATTACAGATGATACTAAAATTGGGGGAGTAGGTAAGATTCAGAGAGAAGCAGCTATTTTACAGGATAATCTTGAAAGATTAGGGAAATGGCTCAAAGGCAGAATAGGAAATTAAATGAGTATTAATTTAATGTAATGAAAAGTGATGCGCTGGAGTAGAAATAATGCCCTAGACACATACAGTGAAGACATGAATAGTTTAAATTACACTGATTTAGTTAATATGCAAGAGGAAAAAGAGATGTGTATTGATATTATAATTTAATATTTATCAAGTGCCAGTGACACTGGCAATAAAACATAGTCCTTATTCCAAAGAGATTACAGTCTAGAGCAGAGACATACAGAATAGTTCAGACACATATGGTACAGAATTATCCAATATGGTTAGAGGTAATGTTGGAATCTTGCAGGTCATTTTGAAAGACTAACATTTAAACTCTCATGGGCAGAGATTGGTACATCTACAGAGTTCTTGAACCTCATATGAACCATCTTGAAACTTGGCCCCAAGACAAAAGACTGAGGTACAGAGTAAAGGGTACCTATGAAGAGCCTTGGGAGTAGGAGTTTATCAAAATCAATATTGGCTTGAAATTAATGTAAAGTACCAGGAAATGTAAAGAGCACTGAAGTTAATGATATTACTCCAGATTTACACCAGTGTAAACCATGAAAAAAATTAGCAACAAAAGCAAAGTTGTGCATAATACTTTCATTTCAAGGAGGCAGTACTCCCTTGCACAGTAGTGTTTTGCTGTTCTCTAGGTCTGGCAAACCACCTCTATTTCAATTAACCAATGGAATGCTAACAGTCAGGAGGACTTACCCATTCAGCACACCTATACAGCAAATAGATGCACAAATAAATGAATCAAAAATGTGTTTTCAGTAAAATGAAACACCGACAGTTTTCCACAATATTCCATTTAAAAGCATCTCTTTCCCCCCACATCCTTAAAACACTGAACAATCCAAATTCCTAGATAGAATTATTTTTTTATTAGCACAGAAAAGACAGAAAGCTTAGTTTAAAAATATAGTCTCAGGACATTACTGTAAGGTACTTATGTGGCCCCCATTAGCATAGTATCTGAACTATGCACAACACAATAAACACTCCTGTGAGATGGGGAACTGAGACACAGGAAGACTACGTGATTTACCTAAGGTCATGCATGAAATCTGTGGTAGAGCAAAGAACTGAGTCCAGGTCTACCTAAGTCTTAAGCTAGTGCCCTAACAACTGGACCATCCTTTCTTGTTAATGATCTATAGAGATTTTTACATTTAGGTTATGGGTTTGATCAAAGTCAGTGATCAAGTGCTGTTAATATAAGGTAGCTGTTCAGATCATTATGCCAAATGAGCTGGTGGCCCTATTCCAATACCTGGTGGTCCATCTTCCTCACAAAACCACTACCACAGTTCTGTCTACTCAGACATTCTTCACCATGGTGTCTGTGTACCTTTTTGCCAGTAATGAACTTTGATCTTGCTTTTAGAAGGGGTCCCATGACATGGCCCAGCTTGACAAAACCCTGGCTGGGATGATTTAGTTGGGGTTAGTCGTGTTTTGAGCAGGGGGTTGGACTAGATTAGGTCTCTTCCAACATGAATTTTCTGTTTCTATGACTAAAGCAGTGATGAAGCTGCCATAACTTTCCTTTCACTGGGTAGGTGAAGCATGGGGTTCAACAACTAACTTTTGGGCTTCTCTTAACCCCCAATGAAGTTACAACCCTTTAGGATGATGAAAAGTTGGTTGTATTGACTAGAAGAGGGGATGTCCAGTTTGTGCACAAACACCCCCGCACAGCAGCTCCTGCAGAATTCCAAGCCGGTTTTAAAGCTGCTCTACCTCACTGACACTAGTGAAAAGCCTGAGGGAGGACAGGTGTGGAAACACCAATTTCTATCAGTTAAGGGGTAATCCTCCTTTCCTCAGTGAAAAGGACTTCTCTGGCTCGGGAGAGGTGAATCAAGTGTTCTAAATCTAGTCTAATCTCTTCATTCAGGCATCTAACAGCTGAAATATTGTTCTAATGTGTTAGCTAAATTCATTGTCTGACCATACTATCGTTCTAAAAAAGAAGAACTTGCATGAAAAAATAACAGTTTTAGCAGGAAGGAACTAACAAGGTCCTATGATTAATGTATCTAGCTGCTTAGCAACTAGAAAAAAGTGTCTAATACTGTGACAGCAATAAGCCAATGAATCAATGCATTATCAGGCAATGACTTGAAGAAGATCAAAGTAGCAGATACTCTGACAGGAAGAAGCCTCCGTCTAGGTTCTTAAGAGCATAAAAAAATAAATGAACTGCCAGCAATCAGCACATTTAACTCATTGCTAGCTGTGTCATAAAATAATACAAATTTGAAAATAAAGGGATATTAATATAAAGCTTTTAATTTGTTTTTAACAGTTATTAATACAAAACAACAAATTCTTACACCTTTTTTATTCAAGTTGCATTATTTTTAGGTGCAAAAACAATGGTTAAAAAAATTAAGAATCCGGTGTTTAAAAATCAACTACATCCTGAGAGATCTCAGTGAAAAGTAGAACACAATATATAATTAAGCTACTGTTGAGACGCCTGGGGAAACTAAATCACTGGCATGACATCCCAAATACTGCAGAAAAATTAGGAGAAGGAAAGCAGTGAATAGAGTATTTAGCAAATCTCCTAATTTCAGTGGTATATCAAAACTCAATGCGTCTGTGAAGGGAATACATTACAATAAATTTAACAACATATACCAATTCAGAAGCTGTAAAAACAGTAGACTGCATCTAGAAGGATTAGACCAAATAAATAAAATCCACACCCTATTGTGTGAACTGAGCAGTTGAAAAATAACAAGTTTTGAATAGTCATGGAGTCAAGAGACATTTAGTCAAGTTAATAAAGCCTCATTAATTTTAAACTTATCCCTTATAAATGAAGAGTGTTCTGGATATTGGCATGCAAAAATCATAGTAAGTATCCTACTTTGCTTTGGCATATCTGCAGTGTATCTCTCTTAAGCCATTATTGCAACAACAAGATTTTCAACTAGAGTAGATTTTACTCAGGTCTGATATGTTGTTAAAGAAACAAAAAAATAATTTCCCAACATAATGGATATAAATACATAAAGTTGTTGCCATTAAAAAGTCTACATTTGTCAATGCATACCTGTGCTATTTCCTATTCTATGTACATAAAAATAGGTGGTATCCTAGAAACCACTACACAGTAAATGTTGGCAATTGCTGACTTTTTGATGGTGACTATGGTAAGGAATATCTCAGTTGCATCCGACAAAATGGGTATTCACCCACGAAAGCTCATGCTCCAATACGTCTGTTAGTCTATAAGGTGCCACAGGACTCCTTGCTGCTTTTACAGATCCAGACTAACACAGCTACCCCTCTGATACTATCTCAGTTTAAATCACAAGATTTCAGTAGCCTAACTTGCACATTTAAAAATCACGAGAGAGGCTCCAAAAACCAGGAAATTGTCTTAAAAATAATGAGATTTTGAAAAATGATTTGGGCACTTTTTTTGCCTTTTGGTTTTTGTGCCTCCAAGGATCACATTTGCAAGTTTTTCTTTGCAACTATAGGCCTAGAAACGTACTTTCTATAAATGAAAACTATGATTCTCATGTAATAACATGACTCTAGGAATGGGGGCTTTAAGGCCAAGCCCAAATATTGTGAGACCTATGACAACCCAGAAGAGTTGACATAATTTCATGCA
>NC_133770.1:58602737-58638433 GCF_003597395.2 Chelonoidis abingdonii
GAGCCGTTTAACTCGATATTAATGACGACGTCGTGTGAACGGATACAGCGTTAAATCGGTATATCGGCCATTAAACCGATTTAAAGTCGCAGTGTAGACCTGGCCTAAGTTTCATGAACTTCTTTAATTGGTAACTAGACTTGTTCTCCTGAAAAGGACCCACACAAAGGCTTCCACTAGACCTGTGTCTCCTGCATACGGCCTCGGGATTGCCTCCAGGATATGGTGCTCTTACCCAAAGGCAAGTGGGTGGAGGCCCTGTGAAGGAGGAATTGCAATGAATATTGGAATTGAAACCAGCTTTAATTTTTGGTTGCTTTTACATCAAGTGAGGATGAAGTTCTGAAGTTATCTGTCTGACTTATGAATCATTCCATCTTTCCCATCTGAAATACAAATGTCCCTCAGTAACGCAGCTTGTAGCACGAACAAAGATCACAAATTTAAGTGCCAGCCAATACTCTCGCTCCAAGAGTTCTTTATTTTAAAAAGTATGTGAGTTAAGGCTAGAAATGGCCTTGAATCAGAGCCCAAGAATGTGCACACCCTTGAACTTTGAAGGGTTTAGAATCTAAATCCAGATACTAATATTGCCCCTATATGTCTATAATGGGCTGAACAAAAAACCTACCTGTGTTTCTGATGTGAGGGGTTCAAAATCCTATTTGAATTGTATAGTTTGGGCCTTCTTTAGTTAAGACTGTATTGTCATCTTCTGTGGATATATATTGACATATGCAAAACATATACATACACAAATATTATTATCCATTTGATCAAATTCTATCACTGAAATGAATTCATTTGCTTTTGTTCTGCTTGGGATTTTTATTTTCCTTGGTATTTACTTTATGATCTGGAAAAAGATAAATATTTCAAAGAAATATTCTTCAAAGCTCCAATAGATGTCAGTATCAAAATAGAAAAGAGAGTCAGTTGTGTAATGCTGTCAAAGAGAAAGGCAGCAGGAAAAGCCTTGTTTGCAGGCGTATTTCAGATTCCAAGAAGACAAAGTAAAGAGATGCAAACAACAAATGCAATACTATCCTGTTGCTTAAAACCTTACTATAGGAGAAGAAACTACCAATACGTAGGCTGGAATGAGACTGTAAAAAACAGACCCAACAAGGGTTCAAAAATCAATTTCCCTCTAATCTCTCCATCTCTTTCCCACTTGTATGTGACTATAAAATCTAACCCTTCCTTTCTTTTAGCCCATTTTTCAAGTTTGAGCACTATTGAATCATCTTTCCACTGCAGGGAGAAATAGTGTTTTGTTTTGCTTTGCTGTTTTCAAGGATCCCTTTTTGGAAATCTGCTTTGTGGTTCGCTGCAGTTTATGAGATTATTTAAGTGTTGTATCAATCAAGACACAACAGAGATAGCAGAAATAGGCAGGCTGGGGCAAAGCTGGCAAATAAAGTAAGTTCAGAGTCAGTTTACAAAAGTGGCCAAAGTAGGGTGACCAGACAGGAAATGTGAAAAATCGAGATGGGGTTGGGTGGTAATAGGAACCTATATAAGAAAAAGACCCAAAAAATCAGGACTGTCCCTATAAAATTGGGACATCTGGTCACCCTAGGCCAAAGATTATACTGTTGCAGATTGAAAACAGAGTAAGTCAATGCTCTTCCTTTGGGCCAGCCTACCCCCACCTCTCTCCCTGGAAAATGTATATTCTCTCAAAAATCTCTTTCTGTTTCTCTCTCACCTATTTATTTTTGCATTTTTAATTGGTTTGAGTGAGCTTCCAAATGATTAACTGGTGTCCCACTAACTTAATTTATGCCTCCTGGACTAGCCAACCCTTGAGAGGATTTCATCAGCGACAACTCGCTGGGTGCATGAGGTGGGGAAGGCCTGTATGCACTTTTAAAAATCCATAAAGAATAGCCAACCTCTTACCCACTAACCCACCTTGGGGAAATATGCATGTCAACTCTTTCTAAAAATCTGCAAGTGCCCAAATATATGCTGAGTCCCATTAGGAACAACCAGCAAGGCACTTGAGCCTCTGCAAGCTTTGGAAAATTTGCCATGAGTGACCTGATATCCATCAAAGTACAACAATACATCATGAGATCTTGGTGTTCAATGAAAACAGCTCATACCTGACATAGTGAAGACTCACAGTGAACCAAACCTCAGAAGAAGGAATTTGAAAATAATTTTGAGTAACAAATACATTTGTGAAAAGTGTGCTCTGTTTGCACACATTTGGCTGACGGGAAAGAGACAACGCTAGTTGAATAAGTTATTTGCTGTAAGTTATTCGTCTAGCTCTGAAGCCCCAGAACAAACTTAGAAAGTCTGTCCCACCTACCTAACAGTTGGCAACTATAAATGAAATTCAATAAATTACCAGCTGCACTCTGTGTTCAGTGTGGTGACAGCTTTGGGGCTCCCCTTGAAAAGAACATTTGTTTTTTAATCTAGTTAATTTTACAAAAACACCTCTTAGAGTGCAAGTATATGCTACAGTGCAGGTAGTTGTATGTTAAAACACATTATGATAATTTTGACTGTAACTATCATTTAAGGAACTGTAGGAAGTGAAACAATTTAATGAACCAAACTGAATAACAAACCAAACATTCAAGTCAATGGCACCATGCTAATTTACCCCTGGTGAGAATTTGGCCCATACCAGGAAAGCAGAACATCATGCACAATGTGTTCACTGCAACCTTCAGTGTGTGTGTGGTGGGGGGGGGCGGGGAGAGAAGGGGTAATCTGGCTGGCTGACGGGCAAAAAAAGGTCATTGCCCTTTTAAGGGTTCATCCTATAAATGGGTGGGGGGGAAGAAGGGGGAAGGTTTACATGGATGTGCAGGAAGCAGCTAGAGCCAGGTTAGGAAGGTTTACTGCCCTTCCAGCTGACTGCAAGAATGGAGGAGTATTTATACCTCATGCAGCCCTGGAGAAGCCCTCTTTTACCAGGATCAGCTGGAAGCATGGCTTTGGTAGGTGTATTTCCTTCTCCTACACAAGGGAGAGGGAACAAGGGTAAGGCAACAAGATCTCAGTCAGTACAGGGTACATGGGCTGCCATCCAAAGGGTCAATGGGAAGGAAACCCAGAGAGGGGCCCCTTTCCCCATGGTACAGGACAGCAAGCATTAAGGCTTTGGGAAGCAGGCCAAGAATTGATTGAAGTTATGCATGTATGTTGTTTCAGCAATAATTCATGGGTTACAAGGTGCTACAGGACAAGCGAAGCCAGAATTGGGAATGAGCTACCACTAGGATCCAGGAGTCAGAGCATGAGACCAGCAAGAAACACAGCCACTTCTGGCCAGGGTGAGTTAGAATGACACCAAGGAGTGGTAGAGGTGCAACAGAGTTCAGGGGACAGAAGCAAAATGGGCGTGGCTGGGGAGAGCATGGAGCTGCATCTAGGGGAGAGTCTTGGGTATGAGTGAGAAAGAATGGTGGATATGAGAATGGTGATTTTTAACCCTCTCTCCTCCAGTGCTGCAGTTGGGGATCACAGAGGAAAGAATGTCATGACACAGGGAATGGCCTAGGCTCCCTACTGGGAAACAAGAAGGATGGGTGGGGCAAGTGGCTGTTAACTTTCCCCTGGGACAGGAGCTCCTGAAATATGTGGGCAACAGATTTAGCGACAGGGCTCAGGAGGACCTGCTGTCTTGGAGGAAGGGCCCAGAGTTACTGGGATAAACACTGCAAACTCAGAGGTCAATGGCTTTTTGCACAACTTTTGCAGGCTAACTTTCAATTGTTACAGAGGCTGCGGGCTTTCCTCAGAGGGGAGTCTGGTGGTTGTGGTCCCACTTACCTCACATAGGCTCAGGTTTGGGATGCAGGAGATAACTGGATGATGCAGTCCCCAAGCAATAAGGTAGGAGTCATTAATATAGAGGAGGAGGGGGAGAAAAATTCAGACCCCCTAGACAGGGAATGCTAATTCCTGGAATGGGGTCACCCAATGGGAGTGTACCGTCCCTCCAATACTAAAGGTAACATATTGAGAGATTGTAATAAACGTCTGTCTCAGATCTGGACTTAGAGTTCAACATCTGAGGGTTTATCTGAACCTCCCCCAAGCTCACTACCAGCTTGGATTTTACTTCGCTGCCACCAGATAAGAATTAGGCTCTTATCAGCCTGGATTCCCCAAATACTCCTTGGGGGACCCCCTCTGTGGACTCCAATTCTTTGGGAAGACCCAGACAGACCCTTGGGTTCCTATTCTCAACGGGAAAACAAGTTCCTCCCCTTGTCTCCCTCATTATGTGTCACGGCTTGTCATGGGTGAAGTAGGGGCGATGCAGTATTATCTTGAAGCAAACAAAGTGGGAATCACACCTCCCCATGAGGTGATGCTTCAAATCTAGTAAAGTATATAAAGAGTCATTTTTAAGCTCTTTCCTGTAGTCAGCAGAGAAACCAAAACTAACAGGTTTTAAAAGAAATTTATAAAAAAATAGAAAGAATAAGAACAATATACTGCATTAGAACTCAATAAGGCTTTGCTTATAAGAAATATGATAGACAGTCTGAATTTAAAAGATAGCATAAACTCAGCTACAAGTAAAACACATTAAGTAAAAAAAGATATAAAGCCTCTTTGGCTTGTACTAGCTTTGTAGGAATATTAGAGAATAGGAAGTTAGCAGGAAAGCTGTTTCCTCCATAGCCGGGAGAAACAAAAGACACAGAGTACACAATTCCCGCCCCTGACTTTTTAAAAAATCCAGTTCTCTGATTGGTCCTCTGGTCAGGTGTTTGGTTCCCTTTGTTCACCCTTTACAGGTAAAAGAAATTTAACCCTTACCTTACCTATCTACTTATGACAGAGATGAATATATTAGACCTTATATCACTGCTCCACAGGGAAGCTATGACAGTAAGACGGGACAGTACAAGTAAAGCAATGAGAACTCCAAATGACCAAGGGTTACTACAACCTGGAAAACTGTGAAGCAGCCTTTTTAATCAATGTGGGTGTTATTCTGGAGCAATAACTGGAACGAAGGAGAGTTATTGAAATATAGGGACTTCCAGCAGGCATATAACACAGCGGGGGGGCACGGCTTGGCTTGACGACGAGCAGTTTAGACTGAGACCTACAACACAGGCTTCGAATTCATTGGGACATCTCACATCACATGCTCTGGCTGCAGTGGCTGACAACATGGGGGCTAGGTGTTCACACTGACCATGGCCTGTTTATTACTTGGCAAACCCAACAGAGACTCAGTGCTCTGAATAACATTTGCTAGGCTTTTAATGATGGTGGCCATTTTCAGAGCACCTGCAAATTTAAACACAGTAGATAAATGCTAACTGAGCTGCAAAGTCATTCAGTCATTGACCTATAAGGGGTTAATAAAAAAGATATATTGGAATTGGAAATGGTTCAGAAAAGGGCAACAAAAATGATGGAGCATGGAACAGCTTCCATATGTGGAGAGATTAATAAGACTGGAACTTTTCAGCTTGAAAAAGAGACCACTAAGGGGGGATATAATAGAGGTCTATAAAAACATGACTGTTGTGGAGAAAGTAAATAAGGAAGTGTTATGTACTCCTAATAATACAAGAACTAGGAGGTCACCAAATGAAATTAATAGTCAGCACATTTAAAACAAACAAAAGGAAGTATTTCATCACATAACGCTCAGTCAACCTGTGGAATTCTTTGCCAGAGGATGTTGTGAAGGCCAAGACTATAACATGGTTCAAAAAAGAACTCAAAGTTCATGGGGGATAGGTCCATCAATGGCTATTAGCCGGGATAGACAGGGATGTTGTCCCTATCCTCTGTTTGCCAGAAGCTGGGAATAGGTGACAGGGGATGGCTCACTTGATGATAAACTGTTCTGTTCATTCCCTCTGAAGCACCTGGCATTGGCCACTGTCGGAAGACAGGATACTAGGCTAGATGGACCTTTGGTCTGATCCAATACGACCATGGAGCTTGGTTCATAAGAAGGCTCCTGGTGAATACTGCTTGATCCACCACCTGTCATTGATATGATAGACTCTGAATTACCTTCAGTGCACTATTCCTCCTTCAATGAGGCTGTGCGCATGGTTAGAACCAGTCGCCTAGGGGCATTGTTTGCAAAATATACATGAATTTGGCTTTTCCGTTACTGCCAGAGTATAATTCTGATTTTAACTTCTTGTGTTTCTGTTTTCAGGGTCAGTTTTATTTTGATAACGCACTTCGAATGGGATTGTCCATCTCCTGCTCAGTGTTAGAAAAATTCAACACAATGCTGCATGGGTGGCAGGCGTGTGGGAGTCTGGTTGACAGCAGGTGGTATACCATTTGGATGATTTCTTGTTTGCATGTAGGGCAGATTCTAAGGAGTGTGCTAGTCTACTGGCCACATTCAGGTCCTGACTGGTTGGTTGAGGGTAGTTCTGGCTCATGAAAAAACAGACAGGCTCTCTATAAAGATGACTTATCTGAAGACTGAGTTAAATATGTGGGCTTGTATATCTAGACAATTCCCCAGCTAACTTGTGGGGTTTATTATCAAGGGTAGAGTGGGCAAGAAGGTTACACAGTGGGAGCTACAATCTATTATTGGCATCTTAACTTTGCATGCCGAATGGTGGCCCTGGGATGGGTATTTAGTATCCGACTGTCAGCTACCACTGTGAAAATAGCCAAACTCAACCATTATATAATGATTACTACAGAGAGGAGGAGGATTTGGGCATTTGGGAACAGTTTCTGAATCAATTTAATACAGTATCTTTTTGGAGGGATGAATGGACAATAGAGGCAGATTTACATGTTCAGATACATTGGAAGGAATATATTTTGGAGTATTTTACCAAGGCAGGTGGGTGTGCCCAGAAATGGCCCTCAGATTGGACACAAAGAGGTACAGTAAAGGATATAACATTCCTGGAATTCTTTTCATTTTGGTAGCCCTATTTGGGAAACAGATTTTGAAAACAGGAGTGGGTTTTTGGAGTGATAACATTGCTGGGATACATGTTACCAATTGCCAGTCTTCCAAATCATGCAGGATGACGTTGATAAGGACACTTGTATTACAGTGTTTAAATTTTAACATGCATGTGGGTTGATAATGGTGTAGCTGATTCATTGACTTGACTTTAGGTGGACAAATTTTGGGTCCTGGGACCAACAAGGAACTAGAACAGATGCCTGGAGCATGAGTGTATCATGGGACAGTATATAACTCAGTAGCACCACAAATATTTAGGGCTTATGACATGTGTTTCAATGATTTTATGCAATTTCAGGAGGAGGAAGAGCCTGTCCATGTTATCACCTGTTCTGGAAGACCAGATACTGCAATACATGGTGTCTCGGGAACCTGAGGGCTACATCTACCAGCTCCAGTCACCTATCAAGCCTTATATTTGTCAGGAGGATGAATGGTTACTCAATCCTTGTAGAGGTTATTAGTCACTAGGTTTTTAGTATGTGGCCTAGGGACTTGGGCCCTAGAGAGGATTTACATCATCCCATCACTGTGAAGATGCTTAGGTATTTGGTGCCAACTTCTCAGCCAAATAGGCAGAAGCAGATAGGAGGTAGCCTTGTTCAAGGGTGCATTCCTGGAAGCATGTTTTTAAGTTTTAGAGTCTGACTCTAGAACTAGCACCTGAAACCTAAGGGAAGGGCTTTGGAGTGGAGGGTTTTACAATGGGAGGAACAATCAGTCGTCTTAACCATGAATGATCCTGAAAACCAAGTGAGGAAGTACGATGAGTCCATAATGCTGTAGGAGGTGGGCAGGGAAAGGATTTTGCCAGTAATGGTACTAAGGACTTATATAGGAAGAGACCCACAGGAGAGGGCCCCCTCTTTATTCATTGTGATGGGGCATACTAATTTGTCACATCCTCACAACATATTAATGTATTACAGTTTCCAGAAAGGACTTTTTCAGAAAGTTGGGCCTACTGGCACAAGAATTTGGTTCCCATTCATTCCAGATAGGGGCTGCAACCACTGCTGTTGAACTAGGGCTACAGAACACAGTGATTCAGGCAATTGGCCAGTGGCATTCAACTGCATACAGTATGTAAATGAGACCCACAGTAGGGAATCAGAGGGAATTTTCTTGTTTTTCCACTGTCAGGATTGTGCAAACAGGTCAAGTGAGTGATGGTGTAGCTCTGCAGGCACAGCACTGTATTCTGGACATACAAGTGGGCTTCTGGGTTGTTGGGGAATTCACAGCTGGGCATAGGGGGTGAGGGAATTCTGAGCTGGCACAGAAAGAGGGGCATTGCTATGGGACCAGCTGATGCCCTGTGTGCACTCTTTGGCAGCCTAGGGGTAGACAATGCATGCAAATATTGCTCAGCTCTGTGAAAAAGGCAGGTATCAATGAATATATGGGAACCCAGGATGGGGGTGGGGAAGAAGCTAAGCATAATTGGTGGTGCTTCCTTGTGGCGGATGTCCAGTGCAGATTCTCTGTATGGAACGTATATGGTTTTCAGATAAAATGGATTGGAAAAGGATTTAAAGGAAAACATCCCTTAAGGGAGCTGAGGAAGGGGGGGTTGGGGGTCCTCTGTCCTTTTCTAGCCCCCTTTGACCTCATACAAGAGGAAGGCAGCAGCATCCCAACAGTGTGAAAACTGGGAGCTGATTGGGAATTATGTGGAAATGATTAAGGAAATGATGGTGACCTGCATCATACAATTTATTGCTGAGTGGTCCCAGATATTTTAAGTGAATGCAGTTGTGACCTAACTAAACCACATCCATTGCCTCCTGTCTGTCTTCCAGAGCAGTCGGACAATATGTTCTTTCTGTCCGTCTTTACCTGTGTCACAAATTTCTTCCAAGCCCAATTAGGAATCTCCAGACAGTGTAAGAAAGAGTATCAATTCTAAAGCTGGAGAAGCAAGCACAGACTGCTGAGAGCTGGTATTTTCCAACAAGAGGTAGACTTATACATCTAGAATTAAGAGAATAAACTTAATTTTAGTTCTTGGAAGTGGAAGCTGAGGTCATGCAACACCGGGATCAGCTCTCTGGGAATGGAGCGACGAGCTCTCTCTTTTGTTTTTCCACCTGCCACCTAACTTCAAAGAAGTTTTATTTCCCATCAATCCTCTCTGATATGTTGCTGCCAACAGGAGCTTTATCTTTGAGAATTCTCTTTGTATTTAATCTATGAGAGAAAAGTAGGCATCCCATCCTTGAGTGATGGACAACATAACAAACAGTCTGCTTGGGTGACCTCCTTCAGTTGCATAGTAGCTTTGCACAAAGCATCTCCTTCATTGTTGAAATTGCACAGCCCTTGATGGAGCTCTTGTACGGATGCTCCACATCCAGCAGGAGGATCCTGTGGTCTGGTTGATTATCACATTTGTGTAGTTTCTCCACAAAAAGATGTGAGAATGGTACTCAACCTTATGATAACACTAGTAATAAAGCATCAGGAACAGTGTGCTCCCAGCAGCCAACACACAGACGATCATTTGCTGCAGCGCTGTAAAAGTCACAGGCCAGGTCTACACGACGCGCGAAAATCGATTTTAGATACGCAATTTCAGCTACGAGAATAGCGTAGCTGAAATCGATTATCTAAAATCGATCTACTCACCCATCTTCACCGCGTGGGATCGATGTGCGCGGCTCGCCATGTCGATTCCGGAACTCCGTTGGTTTTGGTGGAGTTCCGGAATCGATGTAAGCGCGCTCAGGGATCGATATATCGCGTCTAGATGAGACGCGATATATCGATCCCCGAGCAATCGATTGTAACGCACCGATATGGCGCATCGTATAGACGTGGCCACATAGAGAATGGAATTCGACCTGCTCTATGCTTCCATCTGTATTACGTGGGTGCAGGGGCACAACTTTGGGAAGTCACAGTTGTCATAACTATAAGAAGCTGAAAAAGAAACAGCTGACAGGATTTCAGGCTGTAATATAACATCCAACATATTTCTCTAGACAATCAAATAGTGTGGCAGGAAACATGACTTGAGAACACATTTCCCTGCCTTTATGGCTCCCTCCCCTTTCCTTCATAATCAGAAGGATAGACAGCAAGAAGAAAGACACTTAGTGCTATTAACTACTGTGTGGAATTTGTCAAAATCTATATAGAATTTTGATTACCCATATATAATGGGTAAGAAATCAGTGTCTTGTGGAGAACAAAATTATCATATATATAGAATTAAGAGAATAAACTTAATTCTAGTTCTTAGAAGTGGAAGCTGAGGTCATGCAACACTGAGATCAGCTCTTTGGGAATGGAGCATTGAGCTTTCTCTTTTGTTTTTCACGCGCCATATATAAGAATTTTGTTCGCAAGACACTGATTTCTTGCCCATTACCTAATATATGTGGGTAATCAAAATTCTACATATTAGATTTTGACAAACCGCAGTGGTGTATCTACTGGTCCACATATCAGGGTTCTGATGTAACTTCAGCCATACCCTCTCAGCGATGCACGCACTGATGTTTTTCTTATTCTGAGATCCCCTTAGCAGAAAAGCAGATCTTATGGCAGAATATTTAGCCGTGAATATCCTGCTGCTTATTTAGATCTCTACAGAACTTTCTTTTCCAGAAAATCTCCAGGAAAAAAACAAAGATAGTGATGTATATTTTTGGCAATATGACCGAGTAAAGACTGTAGGATTGAATTTGGTATATTGTGTTACTCTTCTGAATATTTAATCAAGAATACAGTGGTCTACATTTGCTATTACCACACAGCTGTACTGGCTATTACCAGAGTTTGCCCCCATATTTAGAATAAAACATCTCTAATAACTGTGGGGCTATAATTGGCAAAGATTAACATTTTAATGGCTGCTATATCATACAATACATCTGGTTGTATAGATTTACAAAATACTGTAAAATACAAAAATCCTGCTCTATATTTTTGTTATTTCGGTGCATCTGAAAACTCATCAAAATAAAATGTACAGCAATATTGTATTTCTCCTATTAGGCTACCTGGCAATGTTTGAAAGCACATTATTTAGTTATACTCATGCTGGCAGTCCTGGGAAAGAGCCTGGAGAAATTTGCTAGGTAATGCTCATCCTCACAGCTGTAATGGCCAGTGCTGAGGAGGTCCCAGCATATTGTCAGTAACATATTTACAAACCCAGTAGAGCAGAGTCTGGCAGGAGCACAAGGAATTGCATTGCAAGTACTCGTAGACTCCCCAAAGCCACCAGTACATTTCATTTCCTTGACTTGAGTAAAAGTGGAAAATCCATGTAATATACCAGAAAAGCCAATTTCTTGTTTTGCAGAATGTGCAGTATATATCCACTCGCCAATGAAATACAGCCAGCTATGTGGTGGAACATGGCAGATTTTTAAACATGCACAGCAACATGATAATAATTAAGGTCAAGGAATATAAAAAAAAAAAACAACCTCACAACATATCAAGCTGAAATTGCATGGACAATTTAAGAGACAAAATGCTCCTAACCCAGATTTGGAAAGAGCACCAGGGTTAAATAGTTGTGTGCTGATGAAAAAGCACCAGGGGATCTTGAATGACGCAAGTCTTATCTGACATGAGCAATTTGCTCAAGAGCTATTCTTCCTGCAGTGCCTGCTCTTTTTACATTAGCATTAGCAGAGGAAAGCACTTTTAGTTTGAAGACACAGGCTTTGTCTACGCTACATTTTGTTGGTATAAAACTTTTGTCATTCAGGGATTTGAAAAAACATCCCCTGAATGACAAAAGTTTTACTGAAGAAAAACGCTGACAAAGCTTCTTGTCTCTCCTTGGGAGTGCATTTTGTTGGCAAGAGAACTCTCTCCTGCCGACAAAGAGCAGCTACATTGAGCACCTTTTAGTGGCATGGCTGTGTCACTAAAAGGTGCATAGTGTTGACATAGCTTAGATGTTCAGTGAAAAGATAGGCAGAAAAGTGAATAGCATAAACTTCAGTTTTTCTCTGTCTACCCCCAGGCCTACTGATGTAGTGGTCAGCCTCCTACTCCTTTCCTCCAGACAATCCTCTCTCCCCTAGTGCATTGCTGGTGGTCTGCTGCACACTATGCAGCTGTTTTTCCCCACACTATGCAAAAATCCCCTGTCTCTGCATGCTTCCAAACCCCACTTGCCAGTTGCCATGTGTGGAAGTGTGGGGGGAAGGCTTGAAATTTAATTTTATTTAGGTTGTTTAGAATGATAGCAAATAAATCAGCAAAATTTAAGCCCATCAACTAAACCATTTTGTGCATTTGCATCGGCGATGTCTCAAGCTGGTTCTTAAAGACTTCCTAACTCTTCATGGAAAATATGAACAGCTGATATAAAGAACTGCAGAGAGGAAGCAATTTGCAGTGCACAATAAGTTTTACTGGACCTACAAAATCCAAAACTAGATATGTATTCTTCTGCACCATATGCTGGCACCTTATCTATTTCCTAATTATTTGCACAGATAGAAAGCCTCTTGCAACACAAAGTTTTTAAAAATCCACTATTGAGAAATAATTCTGCTTCTATATGATAGGCTGTTGTATCTATTGGGTTTCTGGGAAGTGGGTGGGCAAAGCCCGCCCACTGCTAAAGGATCCTCCCCCAGCCTAAGGGGAGGACCCACAGGACCACAGAAGCCCACTGATTACGGGGGACAACTAACAAAAGAACAGGGATGGGAGTGTGGTCAGAGGGTCATAAGAAGGGAGCCTGACGGGGACAAAGAGAGCGATGTGTGAAGGTAAAAGAGCGCGAGATAGAGGCAGCGCGACCCATGCTCACGGATGGCTGAAGCGCGTGGGGAGGGAGCTCGCCTGCACCTTCATCCCTGACCACCCAGGCAAAAAAACCAGAGCTTTGACCAGTTGACGCCGGCGGAGAGGCCGCGAGTAATCCGCCGGGCAGCCGCGCACGCCGCGCCAATGCCCGGGTCTGGACCAGAGAGCACAGCGCGGCGTACGCCGACACCGCAGCTCCGGCTCGGGAAGCACTAACCCTGTCAACCTCCTGCGGAGGAGGCAGAGGAAGGGCTCGATGGCCAGAGCGTACAGCAGGGGTGCCTCCCGCTCTTCCAGGATGATGTTAAAGTCCCCACCCAGGACGAGGCACTCGCGAGGATCCAAGGAGCCGAGGAAGGCAGACGCCTGCTGATAGAATGGCAGCCACTCCGGGGCCGATGTCGGGGCATAGACGTTCACAAGGTTGACTGCGAGCCCCTCCATGCGGACCCGGAGGTGCAGCAGGCGGCCCGGCACAGCCTCGGCGACCCCCAGCACCTCCAGCCGTAGGTCGGGGGAGAACAGGGTAGCTACTCCAGCCCTGCAGGTCGTGAGATGGCTGAAGTAGACCCCGTCCCCCCACTCCAGCCGCCAGCTGGCTTCGGCAGCCGGATCCGTGTGAGTCTCCTGCAGGAAAACCACAGAGTACCCCCCCTCCCGAAGGAAGGAGAGCACCTGGCTCCTGCGGAAACCCACCCTACAGCTCCGGGTGTTCAAGGTGGCAAAGGTGACGAGTGCCATGAGGAGGGCTGGGGGGATCCTCGCTGGCAGGGACGCCCCCGGCCCCCGTTGGGCCGCGCAGCAAACCATGACCCACCCCGAAGGTGAGCAGGTCGTCACAGAATTTGCGGACCTGGTGGTAAGCCGCAGCACCCTGCTTCCCGGTCCTCTTGCCCTCCCCCATGAGGGCCCTCGCGGCCCAGAGGATTAGGTGGAAATCCCCCCATTGCTGGAGAGCAAGTGACACCTTGTTGCGGAAGCCCCTGACGTCATCCAGGAACTCCCGCAGCTCCTCTCGCAGCGCATGGGGGGCTGGGGTCACCAGCGGGGCCTCTGGCATGGCCCCATGGCCTACAGAGACGGGAAGGCAAGGGGCGGACCCCCGACATGGCGCCCGATGGGCCGGTGCCACACGGTCTGCCTCAGACCCTGGCCCGATAGGGGGCGGCGGAGGGAAGAGCGCAGCCCCTAGGGGATCGGGACTGCGAAATGTAAAGGCCTCCCCCTGGGGGTCACCCTCCGGGAAGGGGAAGGGGACAGCCCCAGGGGCAGCAATAACGTAGGAGGCGGTGAAGGGGACAGAGACGGGATCAAGGATAAGGGCGGGGCTGGGGTCAGGGATAGGGACAGAGACGGGATCCTGGGCTGCAGGAGCCAAACTGGCAGGAGGCAGTTCCTCACGGCCAGGCGCGGAGGTTGGAGGGGTAGGGCGGGGGTTCCCAGCGATGCCGGGCTCAGGCTCGACAGGAGGCGCGCTAGCCATGGCATCAAGAGATGTAACACCGTCGGTGAGGTCCCCGCCCAGGAAGGAACTCGGGTGCTCTGCACCACAGAGGGATACCCCCGTTAGCCCGTCTCCCGGCCGCGAGGCACCGGCCGTCGCTACAATGGGCTCGGCAGCCGTCAGCGGGGTGCTATCTGCGGCCGGGCAGGGAGTCCAGGGGACCCTCAGAGGCAGGAGCGGACGTGGCAGTCAGGAGGAGGGAACACCGGGAAAGGAGAGCTGGGGTGAGGATGTCCAGGTCGAGGCCGTGTGGCGGCAGAGGTCAGATTCCTCTCCTCGGGGTGACCGGGGTCAGAACCGCAGGGCTCGCTCTTACTCAAAGATGAGGGGAAACTCGCCGCCCCCCCCCGGGGTCCTCCCGCTGGCCGGAGGCAACGACTCGGCTCAAGTGTGCAAGGGGGCGCAGGAGTGCAGGTAGCAGAGGGACCGCATCCGAGGCCCCACAAGAAGGGATTGCGAGGGGGTACAGTGGAACCTCTCCGGTGCTGCCACCCGGCTTCCTCTGTCCGGACTGGCGACGGGACGAACCCGAGGGCAGGTGGAAGCTGGCATCTGCGGCTCCCCCTTCCGATCTTGACGGGGGCTCCCGCATCAGATGGTAGGAGCGGGAGCTCGAGCCTTCCGCTTGCCCCGCTACCTTCAGGCCACCCTCCACGGCGTCGCCGTCGGCGGGTGACAGGGGCCGGGTCGGAGGCAGGGATGGCGAGTCGGGACAGGGGGGGCCACTAGTGGGCACAGCCGAAGGTAAGGGAAGAGTGCCCCACAGGGAGGGCCCGCTTCCATGGCCCAAGGGGACCCCCTGCCTGCACGCCTCCTCTTTTCGCCTATCGCGCCAGAGGGCTAGGGCGGCGGAGGCGGGCTCCTCTGCTTTCGCTCCTGGGCATGCTGAGTGGAGATACGCCTGCAGCCCGAGCGGTGAGAGCAGAGATAGATGGAGGAGGAGGAGGGAGCAGCCCCTGGTCACCGGCCGGCTAGGGCGCGGCGAATGACGGGGTTTTCGGGTCTTGGCAACCTGCCGGGGATTCGGGGGTCTGGGCCTCCTCCGAGCCGGGCTAAGGGGCAGTCCCTCCGGACTGCCCGTTGTCCGGTCTTGACGTCAGAGTAGCACGCAGGCTCGCCCTCGTAGGAATATGTTGCAACCCTGTGGTTCCCGATATGGCCCTGGAGGAGACATAGAGGACCCCCTGAGCGCCTCTCGCCACGCGCACCTTCGCGGCAGTTGAAGTCTGCACCTGCCGGTCGGAACGAGAGGACGATGGAGGTCTTTCGCAGCCCAAGGGGAGAGGGCTCACACACGGAAATGGGCTCCCCAGGGCAGAGAGGGCGGGGCAACAGGGCAAGAATTGGGGAGTGAAGGAGGTGACGGACGTCAGGACCAAGCATGGACCCCAGGTCTCACAGCGGCTCCAGGGGAGACTAACACGCCCCCCACCGCCAGGCCTTCTCCACGCCTCCTGGGCGGCGGCTTCCGAGCAAAAGGAAAAGACACACCTGCCATACATGTTGGAGGCCGCACGATGGCGTGGCCCCACCACCCTCGCCAACCCCGCACTATAGGTCTCCAACGTGGGGTGAGCGCGGACGCAGGAGCAACGGCACCATGCTTCCTGGTCAAGGTGGGGATAGGGGCCCCGGCCTGGCCGTAGGTAGGTACAGAGGCGGCGGTTGGGGGAGACGACGTAGCTGCGGGCAGGGGGGCTTGCGGCCACTTGGGCGTACGCTTCTGGGGGCGGGGAGGGCACCCCGCAGAGTCTGTGGAGGGAAACAGCCGGGGAGGCGCGCGGCACTGATTGGCGAGGCCGCAGGCAGAGGTGGAGCGTCCGCCACTGGAGGGCTTCGGTCTCCAACTACGGGGTTCCCTTTCCCCTTCTTCTGCCTGGCCCTCCGGTACCGCCAGCTGGGGGGGCTCCCCCAGAAGCAGAGGGGGGGGATGTGGCAGCAGCAGAGGACACCCGGTTCGCCACGCCACTTTTACCTCCTTTTGTGACGCGCATGCGAGAGGCGGTGCTGGTGGTCGGTCAGTGACGTCCAGCAGCGGAGACTAGTGGGGTTGTTGAGGGAGCAGGTGGCGGAGTGGGGTGCCAGGTCGCCTGCAGGAGGACCCACCCGCCGTTTCCGCGCCATGAGTGAGGAGGAGGGAGGGAAATACCGAGAAAGGGGAGGGGAGGGGAGGCAGGTCAACCCAACTCCCTCCCTGCTAGGCTGTAGGCCAGGGGAGGAGGAGCGCAGAACAGGGGAGGGGGCTGAGACAGGGGACTCGAAGGACTTTAGGTGGGGATGCAGTCACCGAACACAGGAGTGAGAGCTGGCTCCTCTAGCTCCACTGGGGAGGGGAGGGATAGCAAATAGCAAGTTGGGGAGGTGGCAGTTCAAGAGGGAAAAACTCAAACAGGGGAAGCCACAAGCGCACTAAGGGGGCATTAGGGTGCACGAGGGGACGCTGATCGAGGGCAAATGGGGCCGTGGGGTACCAGGCCGGGAGGGGGCAGATGGGACAGGGGCTGGCTTCAGGCCGGGGCAGGACAAACAGTGCTGAGAGTGAAACGGGTGGGGCAGGCAAACAAAAACTGAAGCATGGCAAGGGGCACAAACGGCCACAGGGCAATGGGCAGGCACAAGGGGAAAGCTAGGGGTGCTGGTTTGTATGAGTGGAAGTTGGGTGCAGTGGGGAAGGGGGGGGTGCGTGCACGCCACGAGCACTGTGTACAGTCCATAGGTGGCCTGCTGCTGCGGAGGCCAACGTGGCAAAGGGGTGTGGCAGGCAGGCAGCAGCTGATCCCAGAGGCAGGAACCTAAGCATGAGTATAGTGGTCTGTGGGGTGGGGAGGGCAGCAGATGGTGGTGGGGGGGTTTGGGGGAACACCAGAGTTGGACAGGGGCAGGCTCCAACACACCCCCTGTCCCCAACACAGTCTCTACTCCCCCACATCTCGGGAGCCATCAGGTAAAGAGGTTATCAGCACCTCAGCAGCCCCCTCCACGGCGGTCTTCAAGTCCTCCTGTGTGCTCCCTCCAGCAGCCGTGGGTTCCAGTCCTCTTCTTCTTCTCCAGGCTCCAGCAAGCTCCCCAGGCAACACAGCTCCAGCAGCAGCAGCAGCCTAGTGGCCAGGCAGCAAGGACTCCTCACAGGTGGCAACAACAGTGGGTGGTGGTGGAGGTGGTTGGGGTCCTCGGCTTCTCCCTCCGGAGGTGGAGGAGTGGGGCCGGCAGACAGGCCCCCACCCCTCCTCAGGCAGCAGCTAGCAGCAGCAAGCAGCAGCTGGTAGCAGTCCAAGGATGGGGTGACTCCAACCAGCAGCAGCCACCATGGCAAGGAGAAGGAGCGTCCACAGACAGGGCAGTCCAGAGAAGGGGGGGTAAAGCACTCCAGCCAGCAGGGCAAGCCCACAAGACAGAGTGCTCCCAGTATCAGGGTGGATCCTGCTCCAGCCCTGAAGGGGTTAAAAACAGCCAAGGGAAGGGCCACAGGCTGAAGAACGCAGCCTTTTAGCTGGGCTGATTGGGGAAGTGGCTGCAGCTGGGGCCATTGCCCCAAACTGAGCCACCAGGCCTTATAAAAAGGGCAGAGAAGCCAGGAGCCCAAGGAAGTCTGTCTCTGCGTTCAGAGGGAAAGGGCCGGCTGCTGCAAGGGACCAACAAGATATCCTAGGGTGAAGACAGTGCTGGGGAAGGGAATGTCTGGAGCACGGGGAGCTCCTGCCAGAAAGCCCAACCTGTGCGCTGGAATAGGCTAAGAAGTACTGGGGTTGCAGGGTGCAACCCAGGGGTAGGCCAAGGCAGCAGGTCCAAACCCCTTTGCCGATGATGAGAAGCTAATACTGCAGTCTGCCCCAGGGCGTGGGGCTAGCTAATGACTGGGCAGTTGCCAAGACCCTGAGGCGAAGTGGGGATAGAGTGGGGAGTTCCCAGGGAGGGGAAACCCCTAAGAGAAAGTGGTTACTGCCAGGGGGGGGCAGAACTCCATGTAAAAGGGGCACTGGGGTCCAGGGAGGGACAGGGGGCCCGTAGCAGGAACCAAGGTGGATCACCAGCCTGCTGAGGGCGCTCCGAGCTGCAATTTGAGCGAATTCCCAAGTGACCAGCAGGAGGCGCTGCAGGGGTGAGTCCCACCCAGTTAGACTGTTATATTTGCTCCATTGTTCTTTATTGTTAAAAACATATGCATGCAAATAATAAAATCTTTGTGTGTTATGATGAAGATTCTGGCTGCCCCTCCAGGAGTGTGCAAAGGTAGGAGGGATGGAGAACATCCAATTAACCCTCTGACCTCCCCGTAGAGGGGTTTGGCCGAGGCTTTCCCTCTCTGGGGCAGCTGGGGAACCACACTGCCTTGCTACTTCCTTTCAGTTGTGATGGGGAATTAGCCTGGCTGTGGGGGTCTCTCGCCGCGGCAGCACTAGAGGCAAAACATAAGTTATTCAAACCCGGTTGGTGGGCAGTAGTGAGTCATGGGCTCAGGCCCACAGACAGGAGCTGAGCAACCGTTATATAACGAGCAGGCCCTGGGTTGGGGTGGGACAACAAAGAGTCAGGGGCTCAGGCCCTCAGGCAGGGGCTGAGCAAACAGGTAAACAGCAAGTCCAGACTCCTGGCTCTGAAGGGCCTGGGAGATGGGGAGACTGCCACCCACCAGTTGGGTGGCAGGGGGGATGCAGGCCCACCCACTCCACTGCGTCCCAGCCCGGGCCCTAGCAGCGGTAGAAGGGCTGCTGCTGTGTCAGTGGGGATCCTGGCCACAACACACTGACATAGGCTGTGGCGGTCTTGCAGCCACGGGGTCAGCTGCCCCATGGCTACTTCCTAACTCCCTCTCTGGAGGTACCTGGGTCTGGCTGGTGTCCTGAAGGGGTCAAGCACCATGGGCTCCTCAGGGTAAGTGGTGAGGGGTCATGTAACCAGGTGGGCACTCACCCTTGCGGCGCCTTCTGCTGGTCACTCCGGGAATTAGCTCAAATTTCAGCTCTGAGCGCCCTCAGCAGGCCGGTGATCAGCCTTGTTTCCTGCTACAGGCCCCGTGTCCCTCCCTGGACCCCGGTGCCCCTTTTACATGGAGGTCTGCCCCCCCAGAGTAACCACTTTCTCTTAGGGGTTTCCCCTCCCTGGGAACTCCCCACCCTCTGTCTCCACTTTGCTTCAGTGTAGGCTACTGCCAGTCATTGTCCAGCCCTCACACCCTGGGGCAGACTGCAGTATCAGCCACTCATCATCAGCAAAGGGGTTTGGACCTGCTGCCTTGGCCTATCCCTGGGTTGCACCCTACAACCCCAGTACCTCCTGGCCTAATTCTAGGCCGTAGCCTGGGGCTTTCCAGGCAGGAGCTCCCCAGCTCCTCTGCCTTTCCCCAGTCCTGCTTCACCCAGGTACCTTATCTCAGCTTCCAGCAGCCAGACCCTTCTCTCTCTGAATGCAGAGAGAGACTCTCTAAGCTCCTGGCTTCTCTGCCCTTTTTATAAGGGCCTGTGGCTCAGTTTGGGGTGTGGCCCCAGCTGCTGCCACTTCCCCAATCAGCCCAGCTCAAAAGGCTGCTTGCTTCAGCCCCAGGCCCTTTCCTGGGCTGTTTTTAACCCCTTCAGGGCCGGAGCAGGGATCCACTCTGCTACAGGTAGGCTTGGCAGCTCCGCAGGGTAACTTGTGAGGGGCAGGCTTGGCAGCTTCTCCGGGTTCTGGTCAGCATCAGGCATCGACCAGTCTTCAGGTTGGCTGCCAATTACTGGTGTCTCCCAACAGGGAGCTAGGCCACAGGCGTCTGGCCTCTCCAGCGGCTGTTCTTCTAGGGAGCTCTGGGGCTGGGCTTTTATACTTCCAGTCCTGCACTTTGACCTCTGGAGGGTGGGCACAGGATTCACTGGCTCTGCCTACTTTGGTGTCCAGAGAGGCTCATCCCTCTCTGGGGTGACAGGGAATGACACTGCCTCACGACACTCGCTTATTCATCTCAACAAGGGTGAGCCAGGATCCAGTTCTTGTTCTCTTGGGATGAAATTCATCCCTATGCAGATGGCCTGCACAAAGGCTCTCCATCACTGAAGTACTCAAAATAGGTCTTGAGTGAGAGAAGTGGTCCCTAGACCTTATGCTGGCTCTCGGCACCTGGTGGTTTTTTCCCCTTGAGGGCAAGGTGTGAGGAAAGATTAGCTCTGCTAGTGGTCACCTGCTGCCTAGTTACTATGTTGAGTGGTGAATTGGAAATGCCAGTGGTACAGTGGGCCCACTTCATTTTTGCCATTCTGAAAGCTGGTCCCAGTTTGAAAGCTACTTATCTATCCACTGGGAATATTGGTAGAATCATTGCTTTGATAGGCAGGGCCTGGATATGCTTCCCCTTCTCTGTGCACCAGTCGGAAGTTCTTAACTCAAGTTAAGACCACATGCTTTACTTAAAGGAGCTGCAGGAAAAAGTAAACCTAGTTTCAGTAATCTTCGCACCCAGCACCTCAAAAATACTACTTCCCATTTTCCCACCCACACCTCATCATCTTTCAGTTCTTCATTCAGACACCATTGAGCAAGCCATTTTACAATGGTGGGTAGAAAAAAGGCACAAGACTTGCCAAACTTGTTTTCCAAAATTAAGAGCTTGAATAAACACCTAAGCTGCTGCTCTGCATAACATCCCATCACAAAAAAAATACTTTCCCCCATCATGGGTACAGTCAGAAACGAAACAAATTTGTTCTTTTAGAATGAATAGCTGTAACAAGTCCATGGCCACATAAATATTGATCCCAGTCAGGAGTGGACAGAGAATCCAGCACCCGCAAAACTAAAACCATAAGCTCCTATTACTTGAGCTAAAGTTAATTCATTATATACAAAGGGCAGGCTTTTATCCTCCCTGCACGGCAGATGCCAGAGAGAAACATGATCACATGCAATATGCTAACAGACAGTTCTTGAATCTAAAAATTGAACTTTAACTCTCTTTATATAGTTTTTTCCATTTCTGGCAAACTTTTTTGAAATTGCAATTTATGTGCTGATAAAGTGCTCACATTCAAGGACTGTGGAAAAATCTAAGTCATAAAACCACAAATTCTATAATGTTTGAAATTTAATCAGACACTATTGCAACTGGGTTGCCTGCCTTCCCTGCACTAATTCAGCATGTTCAAAGGTAGCATGGGAAGTATGTAGCAATACATCCTGAGACATAGACCTGGTCTACACTACGCGTTTAAACCAAATTTAGTAGCGTTAAACCAATTTAACCCTGCACACGTTCACACAACGAAGCCCTTTATATCGATATAAAGGGCTCTTTAAACTGATTTCTGTACTCTTCCCCGACAAGGGGAGTAGCGCTGATATCGGTATTGCCATGTTCGATTAGGGTTAGCGTGGCCACAAATCGACGGTATTGGCCTCTGGGTGGTATCCCACAGTGCACCATTATGACCGCTCTGGAAAGCAATCTGAACTCGGATGCACTGGCCAGGTAGACAGGAAAAGCCCCGCGAACTTTTCAATTTTATTTCCTGTTTGCCCAGCACGGAGCTCTGATCAGCACTGGTGGCCATGCAGTCCCAAATCCAGCATGGATCGTACGGGAGATCCTGTGGATTGATCGCTGTATGGGAGAGCAAATCTGTTCTATCAGAGCTCCGTTACAGAAGACGAAATGACAAAGCATTTGAAAAAATCTTACCAGGCTATGATACAGAGTCCACAGCACAGTGCTGTGTGACAAGTGTAACGGAAAGCCAAAGAATCAAATGGATGCTCATGGAGGGAGGGAGGGGGGTACTGAAGACTTCAGCTTATCCCACAGTCCTCACAGTCTCCAAAAAGCATTTGCACTCTTGGCTGAGCTCCCAATGCCTGTTTAGGGTTCAAACACATTGTCTGGGGTGTTTCAGGGTATACGTCGTCAATTTACCCCCCACCCCACCCGTGAAAAGAAAAGGTGAAAATAAATCGTTTCTTGACTTTTATATGCTTCACTCTATGTTACTGCATGCTGCCTGGTAGATGAGGTGCTGCAGCACTGAACACCAGCATCCCCCTTCCGGTGGCAGATGGTACAATATGACTGCTATCCATCAGCCAGCAGCAGCACGTGAGTGCTCTTGGCTGGCCTCGGTGAGGTCGGCTGGGGGCGCCTGGGTAAAAATGGGAAATGAATCCCGGTCATTCCTGGCAGATGGTACGAAAACGGCTGGTAACTGTCCTCCTCATAGCAATTGGAGGGCTGAGCTCTATCAGCCCCGCCCTTTCATGTCTAAAGAAAAGATTCTGTACTGCCTGGACTATCATAGCAGTGGGAGGTTTTCTCCCCCCTCATTTTATCTCACTAAAAACTCAGTGTTTCTTATTCCTGCATTCTTTATTACGTCATCACACAAATGGGAGGACACTGCCACGGTAGCCCAGGAGGGTTGGGGGAGGAGGGAAGCAATGGGTGGGGTTGTTGCACGGGCACCCACCAGAATGGCATGTAGCTCATCATGTCTGCAGGATCTCTGGGGCTCTGACATGGAGCGGCTGTGCTCTCTGGTTCTATAGTACACTTGCTCCATATTCTAGGCAGGACTGACTCTATTTTTAGACAAAACATAAAGAAGGGAATGACCCGGGGAGTCATTCCCATTTTTGTCCATGCGCCCCAGCCAACCTCAGCGAGGCCAGCCAGGATCACCCATGACAGCAGCAGACGGTACAAAATGACTGATAACCGTCATCTCATCGCCAATTTACAATGGCAGACGGTGCAATAGGGATGCTAACCTTCTCTGCTACCTTGCAAAGGCAAATGAATGCTGCCGTGTAGCACTGCAGTACCGCGTCCGTCTGCAGCATCCAGTACACATACGGTGACAAGGCAAAACGAGCTCCATGGTTGCCATGCTATGGCGTCTGCCAGGGCAATCCAGGGAAAAAGGGCATGATTGTCTGCCATTGCTTTCACGGAGGAAGGATAGAGTGACAACATTTACTCAGAATCACCTGCAACACTGTTTTTGCATTGGCATCTCAACCCAGAATTCCAATGGGCGGGGGAGACTGTGGGAACTATGGGATAGCTACGGGATAGTTACCCACAGTGCAACACTCCAGAAATCGACGCTAGCCTCGGTATATGGACGCACACCGCCGAATTAATGTGCTTAGTGTGGCCGCGTGCACTCGACTTTATACAATCTGTTTTATAAAACTGGTTTATGTAAAATCGGAATAATCCTGTAGTGTAGACATACGCATAGAGAAAACAGAGGTAACACGGAAGGGAGAAGGACAGGATGAATAGGGAAAGGAACAGTGCTATAATACTCAGAAGGAAATAAAGGAGGAATCATATGATGAAAACAGGCAGGCACATGTGAAGCGAAATTGTATGCAACATATGTGAACACTACAAGTAGCTTACTCTGTTTTGAATATTGGACATATTAGAGTATATATAGACTTATATGCACTATTGTGAAAGGGGCCATCTTTATCATTGTTGTAAGCTCACATATGCAACATTTATACAAAATATAACATCTATGGATATGAAACACATGTTCTCATGTGCTTTCACATGGGAAATCATAACAGGCAGAAGAGAACCAGTATATTTTATATAAATATGTAAATATATACACACAATACACATCGATAGACAGATAGATGAGAAAACAAGAAGGAATAGAGAAGGAAGTATTTAAAAATAGCAAGAGATAGGGGAAAAAAAGGATTAATTTTGTATCATTTTTCAATGCCAAACCATAAACACAAGGACACTCAGCAGATCATACTTAGTCAATGTTTCCATATTTTTCTGGTGTTTTCATAGGTGGGGCAAAGATGACAAAGCTCTGAGCCAAGCATTCCATTGGCTCTGACTTTAATACAAAAGTGCTGATCCACTATACAAGATGTTTTATTTCAGCTTTACCTTCGTGCTTTGTATCTGCAGTTTAATTTTCAGTATTTCTACACATGCTTCCCATGTAGAAACTTAGAATGAAGAAGCCTACAGGCATCCAGATGAGCAGAAAGTGCCAGAATATAGAGACGTGATATAACAGATAATACAACAGACTTATAGACTTTAAGGTCAGAAGGAACATTATGATCATCTAGTCTGACCTCCTGAACAATGCAGGCCACAGAATCTCACCCATCCACTTCTATAACAAACCTCTAACCTATGTCTGAGCTATTGAAGTCCTCAAACTGTGGTTTGAAGACCTCAAGCTACAGAGAATCCTCCAGCAAGTGACCCGTGCCCCATGCTGCAGAGGAAGTCAAAAAACCTCCAGGGCCTCCAATCTGCCCTGGAGGAAAATTCCTTCCCGACCCCAAATATGGCGATCAGTTAAACCCTGAGCATGTGGGCAAGACTCACCAGCCAGCACCCAGGAAAGAATTCTCTGTAGTAACTCAGATCCCACCCATCTAACATCCCATCACAGACCACTGGGCATACTTACCTGCTGATAATCAAAGATCAATTTGCCAATTAATTGCCAAAATTAGGCTATCCATCATACCATTCCCCTCCATAAACTTATCAAGCTTAGTCTTAAAGCCAGATATGTCTTTTGCCCCCACTACTCCCCTTGGAAGGCTGTTTCAGAACTTCATTCCTCTAATGGTTAGAAACCTTCGTCTAATTTCAAGTCTAAACTTCCTAGTATCCAATTTATAACCATTTGTTCTTGTGTCCACATTGGTACTAAGCTTAAATAATTCCTCTCCCTCCCTGATATTAATCCCTCTGATATATTTATAAAGAGCAATCATATCCCCCCTCAACCTTCTTTTGGTTGAGGGGGCATATGATTGCGCTTTATAAATATATCATATATATATGTAAACATATAATATAAACATATTATGGCTCAGATTCTCTCCTGTGCTGAGATCTGGGAGGTCAAGGGTACTGGGAAGCAGAGACAGTTCTGTGGGCCAGTTTGTGCCAGCCCCAGACTAACGAGGTATTATGTGACCATGCAAAGCTACTGTCTCCCTTTCTAATGTGTGAGAGTGGTTTCCCCTGGCTGGCTGATTCATTTTCAGCATCTGAATGGGTCTTGTTCTGCTCAGTGCTATTAGTCCATACCTGGAGGAAAAAAATTCACATAGAGTAATAAAAGAATATTTACATGTTTCCAAATAACTACAACACACTGCAATTTAAAGAGGAATGGGGGAATGGTAGACATCTAATAATTTGACCTCAACTCTCAAACTCGGCTTTATATAGGAAGTGGGGGCCTGATTCTGGGCTCTGCTACCATCCTTTCTCATGGTGATTTAGAGCAGGCCCAGTAGGCAGCCCTGCAGCAACCACTTCTCAGACTCCCGTATTTGGACATGCTCTGGGAATGGCTGCAAGTTGGAAGGGATGGTGTAGGCAATTGCTGGAGTGTTTTGCATGAAACGACCTTTGCCCCTCCACCAAGGATGAATTATTCAGGAGGCATAGCACAGAATTCGGCCCTAGTATTCAATCATAAATGACTTTACTTTTTTAAATTTCTGACTTTCTTTTCTTTGCATGACTGAATTTATTTTTGGACTCTCCCTGTGAATTCTGAAGATTTTCATGTAAAATGTGAAATAATTTGACAGTCCAAAGTCTTAACCTGTACTTACCTTAGACGACATGTTCTTTTCACTATTATATATAAATAAATGACACTGGTTAGGATAATTTTAAAATTAATTTAATAAATTATAATCAGAATAAAATATCCATTTGGCTATTTCAATATTATACATATCAAATACAGATTTCTAGTGCACACAATGTATTCAGAAACATGGGAATCTGAAGGTCGGCTGCATCCTGCGGAGCTTTAGCTCAATCGGGCATTTTTTTCCTTTCCTTCCAGTGGTACCCCAATGAGATTATTCTGTTTATGGATCTTTGAAAGATTGCTACTGATGAGTGAATACATTTAAATATAAAATGTGTGTCATTTAGCAATAACAAAGCACACTCATCTCCATGGTACCTACCCACATCATTTAAATCGAACCTTGCAACACTCTTGTGAGGTAGGTACTTCTGTCTCAATTTCAAAGATGGCGAAACTGAGGCACAGAGCAAATAAATTACGTGCCCAAGGTCACAAACTGGGACTAAAATCTATATTTGTTGGCTACTATGCCTGTGTTTTAACAACTAGATCACATTTCCACAATCTGAGTCAGAAATATATGATTTCATTTATCTAATCTCTTAATCAGATATTAGAATTCTACCAAAATATGAATAAATTTATGAATTAAAGATTTAAGCAAAATACTTCTAATATGAATTCTTCTAACATTTCCAAGGGACAATTTGTACATCTTTTAATTATACAAATTAGAAGAGGGTTTGAATCAAAATCCTGGATTCAAACATTCCCACACTTTATGAAAGGTCTGAACCAGACATTGCATCTTAGACTCATCTCTACTCAAACTGACATCTGTTTTCCCAATTAAACATATTTTAGGGATTTAGCATAGCCCTAAGTGATAGACACAGGCAATTTGACTTTCTAATTGACTGAAAATTTTGGCCTCAAATTTGGGTGCCTCAAGGGAGGCACCTAAAAAAAAAAAAATAGGCCTGATACTCAACACCACTGAAAATCAAGCCAATTTTATTTAAGTATAGAGTTAGGTGGCCAATTGGAGGCATCCAACTTGTAAATGCTGGCATCAATTCTCTGCTACACCTAAGTCTAAAACTGTGGGTTGACTAAAATCCGGATATTTATGCATATCCAAGCTCTCTATTAATATATCTTAGTACTGTAGAGAAAATGAAAAAACAAAAAACAATTCAACTACATTTTAATCCAGGTATTTTTACCAGTTTGAAGCTTGCAAGGCATCCTAAAGTTTTTTAGTTACTTAATTTTAAGTATTTTCTTTTTTTAGTCTTGGACCGACTAAAAGTTGGAAGAACATAAGGAAAGAAAAACAACCCTTCTCTTCTATTTTTGCTAATCTTGCTGTTCAGAGCCTCCCTTCTCTTCTTTTTTTCCACAGTTTTCCTATATCAATAGAAATAATCAAAATAGCACCTCAGACAGGACAATAGATCCATCTCCCTCAGGATTACTTTGACAGGAGGAGTGGGGGGATTACTAGAAATTAACAACCTGACCCTGCAAACACCTTGTGACAGGAGTTTCTTCAGTCAATGGAGCAGTGTTGGTGAGATCAGCCCTAAAGTTGTTGGCAAATGCAGGTATACTCCTTAAACAAATTAACATAAACTGCAAGTCTGCATTACACAGCACATATATCATCTAGTTAATTGAAAACATTTCAATTAATGCAAGTCAGAGTTATTTTATCCTGCTGTTTGTAATAATTTTCCTGTCTCAACTACTCATCCTTATGTAACTATATGTTATGAACACACAGTTGGGCATGGTGTTGAGATTCTACTGTAATTCAATCAGTATGGAAAAATTTACATTCACATTCTTTTAGACTTAGTCTCTGTGGAGATTACCAGGTTGCAACAAATATGATTTTAATTATTTCTATTGTAAAGAATGCTTTCCACATATGGTTACATACTAATAAAGTGATTGAAAAATGCTATTATTTTTATATGCTTTTTAAGAATGTGATCCCTTGAATGTTAAAAAAAAAATGCCATGAAAGCACAAGAAAAAAATAGAAGGATCCTTAATTTAACTTGGGTAGGCAGGAGAATAAATATTTAAAAGATCAAATAAAAACAGATTATTATTTTTAATGCATCTTTCAAACCTTCATAAAACATCATGATTCCTACCTAGCCTATGTGAAATGCTTGCATTTCAGAAAGAGGCACCGTCAACTTATTCCAAGAAACTTCGAAGCATATTCCAAAGGGCTCTTTCCATAATTCAGTGATATTTTGCTGTATTTGAGATGAGTGGCTTCATAATTTGTACTCCCCAGAATGCAATGCAGAGTGAAAATAAAACCTACAATATAAAGCACAGGTGAAAAACATTATACAAGCTTTCTTAATAAAAAATTATATAGTAATTATGGTAAATGGATAAAAAGCAGAACTCTCCCAAGAGACACATCTATATAAGAATTCCAGGCATATTGTTAAATTATGGGAAAAAATAGACGTTGGAGTCTACAGGCTTTAGGAATTCTATGGAAAGAGTTTTTCACTCCTTCTCATAGTTACCACTTCCTTGACATGTTACTAAACTTCTTTCAGTCCCCAACACTGAAAGAACACATCTATCCCTGGAAGATCCATTAAATACAGAAGTATTTTACTTAGAGAAGAAACATATTTAAGCAATAATGACTGAGGAACAAGGCATTTCTAGGGGATTAATGACAGGCTGGTAGATGATGATCACCTGAAGCACAGCCACGGGCCATTAAGCCCCAGGAAATGTCCTCAGCTGAGATTATTATTACTACTATAAGTTGGGGAAAAAATCACAGGCATATTTTTAAATGGGGTGATGCAGTTCCTTCTTCTCTTTTCTAAAATTAAACTCTTTATTGTGAGTTTGTTAAAGAATGCAACATATGCTTGTGGGGGAGTATTTCACATTATAGTTTTTATGTTCAGAATTAGAAATCACACTCTGCAGAATTAGTTTGGCTTCAGAGTTCTATAAAATTATTGATTCAATGCCTACTAAGTTCAGGGTTGCTAATATTAAAAGCGAAGCACTGCATTCATGAAACAGTAAGGCTGCACTAGTGGGAAAAAACTGCAGAGAATACAAATATAAAGGGGCCAAATCCACCCCTGAATCAAAACAGCTCTCTGCTGCTCCGCTGCCACAAAGCTGACCTAAAGCCAATTGAGAAACTGAGCAGAAGCCCGCTGCATAATCATAGATTTTAATTTTCTCTGGATCCTCCAGTACATTCTGTGCAACAGAGCCTGAGAATTTTAAACAGATTGTGTGATCTAATGATCACACTAAAATAACACTAGAGTATAAAGGGCGTGGAAAACAGGACGGAGCATAAATGTATCTGACTGCTACCTTTGAACAGGTGTTGGAAAAATGTGCACTTCCTAAACTGTGCAGGCATGCACAGTGTGCCTCCCTCATAGTAACCCCCTTGCAGCTTACTGACATTTTCTGCTGTATAAATTCAATATATACTTTCCAGACTATTCCCCTGGAAATTCCCATTCCCTGTCTAGACTCTTTATTCCTTGCCCCACTAAAAATTATTTACATGTCAATTTTCAAAGTTCAACCATTTTTGTCATAGTCTGATTAAAAGAAAAGGGGAAAAAAAGCATGGTTAGGTTTTTTGTTTGTTTGTTTGTTTTTTAAGCAATGGGAAAATACTTTCCCCCCCTTCTCCTAGAACAGCTGATAGTTTCACCAAATAAAAAAAAAAAGTACAGTGGGCAGCAATCGTGCCTGGTACATTTTAGCCCAAAAGATGAATTTTTCAGAATGCTCTACCCAGGGGAAACAGATTTGTAATGGAAACTGTTCTACAATCTCAATTTTAGCAGTTGCTACCAGGGACTGCGGTAGTATTATTACCCAGCTAACTATGAAATTAAACTTCATATCTGTTATTCATCCTGACGGACGGGGGACACACTCTTTCAAACACGTCCATATTTTCATTAGGTTCTTCTCATATAAACTCTCTTATTTATTTAAATTGTCCACTTTAGTCTAAATAGAACTATCCATGCAGATAAGGACTGCTCATCTGACTAGGGCATTGCAGATTTGGGCTCTTAGTGCACATGAAATCTTGGGATGCTCCTGTTAAATCTCAATGCAGGATTAAGGCTTAAACTTGCAAGATTGTAAATTGTTCTAAAGTCCTTAGTGGAAGTCAAGTTTCCCCTTTTGTACTATAATTTTGTTGCTGACAACTGATGCTTTAAATAGTCCATCATGTTGCCTCTTGTTTACACTGATGAATGAGGAAAACTTATTTAATATAAATAGATGTAGTTTGCATGGCAGCTGAATCACAACAATAGTAACAAAAACAAAAAAAACCCTGTATATATTATGTCTCTCCAAGGCCTCTTACCAGAATGGTTTTAAAACCACAGTCCCATATTTAGCAATGTTTCTGTTTCTGATATGCATTGCCAGGATTAGTTATCATTAATTATGTCACAAGCATGTTTGCAGGGATCCAGTCAATGTACAAAAGGTGGAATTTAGGCTTTTTGGATGGGATAACTGTAGTCTCATATCCTCCCTAGGGTTTTTATTTCCTTTTTAGCATTTGATCACACTGGCACTGCATAGTCTGTGTCTGAAGATGTGCACCGTACTTGTTTTACAATTGCTAGATCGTATACTGTTTCGTTCTGGATTAGGTCTATGTCTATAATCAAAGCATATACTCTTAGTAAATATCTCATTGCTTCATGCTGAAATAATCTTCACTGCACATGCACAGGTAGGTTTGGTATGATACTAATGACCTATCCACATCAGGCAATTGACTTGATAATGAAGACAGTTATCAGCATTAGGTTCCACTTGAGCTGGTGCTGGCAATGATTTAACAGCTACAGTAGACAAGATAAAAGTTTTCTAAAAATCATTAAAGAAAGAATCCTTCAGATTTTCTTCTAATGGGTCTCAAAATGCTTTCTGCCAAGATGTTGAAAATGGCTTTGTTCTGTCTACACTAGTAATAAAGTCATTATTAGCATCTTTTTCAAGGGGGCCAGTTGCTTATAAACATGGGTATAAATTTTTGAATAAATACCTAAGTGGCGGTACAAGTGTTAGACATTGATAAGAGAGCGTTTGTGCATAGTACTCCAGATTCCTCGAATACATGAGCTTATTGGTTGTGATACTAGCACTGATCACTAGTTTTACAGTATCGGGGGGGTAGCCATGTTAGTCTGTATCCACAAAAACAACAAGGGGTCCGATGGCGCCTTAAAGACTAACCAATTTATTTGGGCATAAGCTTTCATAGGTAAAAAACCTCAGATCCATCTGAAGAAGTGTTTTTTTTTTTACCCACACAAGCTTATGCCCAAATAAATCTGTTAATGTTTAAGGTGCCACCAGACTCCTTGTTTTTGTAGTTTTACAGAGATCTTCCTGTTTTAACACATAAATCAGATGGAGGGGGCAGAGTTAGCTAGAAGAGAGAGAAGAGATGCAGGAGACCTGCTGCAGCTCTGCTGGAAATCAGGATTTGGAAAGAAAGTGCATGAGTCGGTACTTCCTGTGTGCTCTTTTGGGGCTGGGCAGCATCAGGGCAGCAGAGAAGCAGCCCAGCGCTAGTAAATCAGCAACAATGCAGATTGAGCAGCCATTTCCCATGTGGAGGTGGAGTGCAGAGGCCTCAGACACTGCTGTGACTAAAAAGCTTAAACAGTGCCTGTAGACCAACGGGGGGGGAGGGGAATTTCTTTCACCCTTATGCTTCATCTCCCCAATGCCCAGCCTGATTTCTCAGGCTATGTGCTGGCTATGGGGTTTGGAAGTGTATGGGGTGGGAAAGGAAGTAGACGTTTCTTATCTTTCTTTCTTTTGGTAGACCATGCATTCAGTTTTCACTGGCACTTTGATTTCTTTAAAGTTGTATTTCCCTTGCAATTCTTAGAAAGACAGTCTAACTCCGATCGTACAGATTGGGCATTTCTAGAGAAAGAGGGGTTAATCCTGTAAGGTGCTGCACACTCCTGCATGGTGCTAAGTGCCCTCAGCTCCCACTGATTTCAATGAGAACTAAGGCAGCTCACAGGAATGCGCGGTGTCCTAAAGGGCTAAGACACCAGGACCCAATTCAGCACGGTACTAAAACACATGCCTAACTTTCAGCACGTGAATAGTCCCATTGGCTTCAGTGGAATTTATAGCTAGGCATGGGCTTGAGTAATTTGTTGACTCAGGCCTTGTGTACACTACTGGTGCTACAGTGCCACAGCTATGCACTGTAATTATGCTGCTGTGGTGCCATAGTGTAGAGGTTCCCCACAGCAACGGAAAGGGTTTTTCTGTCGCTGTAGGTAATCTGTCTCCCCAGGCAGTGGTAACTTGGTTGATTCCTCACTGAGCTACCCATGTCCACACGGAGGGTTAGGTTGGCCTAGCTATGGTGCATGGGGATGTGATTTTTTTCAAACCCCGAGCAACATAGTTATGTCGATCTATCTATTAAGCATAGACCAAGCCTCTCTCCCCATTTTGTATGTTAACTACTTAGATCCTGCTTTAATCACTTCTCAGCACTCCAAACAGTTTATAATATAGCAATAAGCCATGATAACGTGCACCAATAGGCTATTGGTGCATGCCTTGGATGTGTTGTGATGCACACGGTTGAAATCTACATCTCTTCAACCATCTTTTGAGCACCAGTAGTTTACTCCTGGAGTGGCTTCTTGCTACAGAGCATAGCTCATTAGTTTTACATTTAATTACTAACAAATCATGAAAAAGTAATAGGAATATGCTATATAGACTTTTTCTCCTCTATGCTGGAGAGCTTTAAACTCTCCTTGTTTACTAAAGAGTACTACAGTAGCCTCAAAAGGCCCCAGCTGAGATCTGAACCCCTTGTGCTAGCCACTGTACAAATGCATAACTCAGGAGAGTTCCTGTGCCTCAAAGAGCACAGGAAATGTTAGCATCCCCATTTTACAGAGGCAGGAATGGGAGACTATGTGACTCACCCTCAGGTCACTCCAGACTCTCCCCAGGTTTGTGGCAGAGCTGGGAACTGAAACTGTATCTCATGTGTGTCAAGTCAGTGCTTCAAACGCAAGACTATTGCGCCTCTCAAAAAAGTCTCGAGACTAGAAAATTGAGGTTAGGATGGTTTTTCATGAACACAATCCCCACTCAAAGTCTGCCAAAGATACCTACCAATTTGGAGTTCAGAAAACTCATACTTTCTTATTTTTGACTGACAGAGTTTATTAGTAGAGGAAAGGCCATTCCCCCTCAAATTATTACACTGACATGTCCCTCAAAAGCTCTGACTTCTATAGCTGATCCTCTGATTGTACCCTTAAGCTGAAACAGAAAACTTTGCCACCACTGTTCTGCTATTAATACTATCTCCCAGGGACTCTGTTGAGATTTATACTTTTACCTTATATTGAAGCAGTAAAGAAATGTGAGTTAATGCAAGCTGGAGATTGCATCAACACTGTACTCTGCTAACAAATGAAAAAAACAACTCTCTGCATCTTGTTTTTGTTGTTGTTCAGTCTGAAGATTGCCTGAAAATATTGTATTGAAATATCTATTTAGATTATTCCCTCCAGTAAGTGTGCGTACTTCACTCCATACATTCTTGATTCAAGTTTAAAATATATTGGATCTGCAAGTGTAATAAATAATTAAACTGATGTTGGGAGATAAACTTCCTTTTTCCAAACCTAAATAATATCTGACTTTCTCTGAGGCAGTTCCCTGTTTTAAAAAAAACAACAACAAAAGAAAACATTCTGCTTACTCATTTATAAAACCTATTAAAAATAACTTCAGTACATGGTCCAAGCTTATGCTTTACAGTTGTGCTAATTCATTCCAAGAACCCGATCTCTTTTGTAACTGTAAATTGTCAGCCATCATTATAACTTACAAATCTCAGCCACACACACACATGGATTCATCTACCTACAAACATTTCATCTTGGATTACAGTATTATCATCGAATTTTTTTCTATCAGGTCTTGCTACTGTCTTTTTTTCTAGAAAAACAGGGTGGAGCCCAACCCTGTAACTTTAGACACTGGTCTGTAACTCTGCTGTTGGACAATGATTTATATCACAAAGTTGTCTCATCTTATATTCCTCTCATCTTTCTGAATGTTTAATTCTGGTAAACAAACTAACCAGAGATCCTGCTCTGATTGTAGTCACTGGCGAAACTCTCACTGAAGCAGCTTTGATCCCTTATTTTAACATGCAGGTAAAAAGTGTACTGCAAAGATATACTCTTTGACCTTGCTAACTCACTGGAATGGTCTGTCTAAAATTTCCTGTCTATACAAGGGAGATAGTATATATGACTTACTATACCTTTACTAGAATGGTATAGTACAGCTGTCTTTGCCCTGAAACAGACCCTGATAGCCTGCTTTGTGCACCATGCCCTAACACCTGGTGGGTCCCATAAGTATTACCAACTCCAAGCTTTCAAAAACCATGAGAAAACTCCCAAAAATCAGGAGAGTAGTTCAAAAGTCATGTTTATTCTTCATTCATTAATTTGTGGGGTCATTTTATCTGCCTTCTGGTTTTTGAACTGTTTACATTTTCAAGTTTGCCTCCACAGCCATGAGGGCTAGAAATTTACTTTTTAAAAACGAAAGCTGAGATTCTGATGTAGCCACATCACTCCCAGAGCTGAGGCTTTAAGAGAAAACACCAAACATTAAGAGACTTGCAATAAAAATCCCAAGAGTTGGCAAGAACATACATTTTTCACCTGCTGCCATCATCCTTTACTGACACTAATATCCCTAGTGGGCAGAAAAGATGAGCAGCAGCAGCAGATTCATCTTACTGCCCTCAACTGACCTATTACTGCTTAGCAGATTCATCACATAGGATTGTTGGGAACATAAACTAGTTCATGCTCATTGGAGATGAAAAGTACTGAATGAGTGTTTTTAATACACTAACAAACCATTACTGTTAAGAAACTCTGAGAAACTTATGGGGTTTCTATTTATAATCACAGCTCAGCAAAGGTAGCAAAGGCTGAACGTCATATCTCATTTCTGTTTTAAAATCTTCTATTTTTCAGTTTCACTTAAAATTCTAAGATTAAGAAGTAACAAGAATGGATGACTGCTGCTAATTCTCACAAATCTGACTTGATTTAAAATATTGTAAAATTAAAATATAAAGCTTTCAAAGAAGCCAATTAGGCAAAACCTTAAATGGTCTCAATTAGTAAACATACTGGTTTAATCTGCTGTACATCAACAGGCCAAGTGAGATTGAAAGTTTTATTAGAAGCTGTTTGTTGCAGAAATGTAATCCTTGAAATAGCCCCATTCCATTTTGACTACAAAGACTGTGGAGTTTATTTTTTTAAATATTTTTTACAGGAAATGCACCCATTGAGAAACAACATCACATTTACTTTTATGTCTGTCAGCAGATGAGGCATAATTATATACACATCACTGCATCACTTATAACTCAAACACAAGAGAGAGGGTAAAACAGACACATCTGAGAAGAACTAAGTCATTTAATAAAATATTAACTAAATTATGTGTGAAGAGCAGTTTTTCACCTTAAATGAAGACACATGGAGTTAATTTTAGTTTAATCAATAGTTTATTGCAGAGTTTTGATAGTTAATCAAATTCAGAATTGTTTTTTGTGCAAGACTATATACAAGAAGTGCTGAATATGTACATTGCCAGGGACAGAGTTAGGGCTATTGGCCAGCTCATAGACTCATAGACTCATAGGTCAGAAGGGACCAATATGATCATCTAGTCTGACCTCCTGCACAAGGCAGGCCACAAAACCCTACCCATACACATTTATAACAACCCC